>NC_091823.1:131324244-131628244 GCF_038994185.2 Dermacentor albipictus | reverse complement strand
TCGAAGAAATTATTTTTGGCATTCTCTGGACTAAACCGCGATCTGATTGTTACACTGGCTATACTCATTAACTACGGAATAACTTAGACCACTTGGGCTTCCTTCACATGCAACTAAGTGTGAAATGCATTTAAGTACGCGAAATTACGCGAAAGTACGCGAAAGCACGCGAATGCGCGACCTCCACGGCCGAGTGCGAAGCCGCGGATATGGAGATATTGGTTCCTCTGTATTAATGAATGTTCTTCGTGTATGCTGACATTTTCATTGCGTTTTTATGAACTAAAAGTGAAGGAAGAATTTATCTGTTTATTATAGCCGAAGAAAAATTTACCAAGGAGTGTTTATTTCTGATATTGTCCAAGTGATAGAATAAAACAACACAAACTGCTGTCCGCAAGTTCTAACACACGTACTACCATATAAATAAAACTTTCTCACCCCGTATATATTTGGTCAGTTCCTTAGCTGCTATCGGCCCCTGTGCTATAAATGCCACATATGCTTCAAAATGAAGCCCAAACACTTCGAAGTGCATCTTATTTTTTGCGTTCGCGAAATTGAAGAACTGGAGTGGATAACGAAGTGACTGCATGAGCGTCTCATTCTGAGTAAAATAAATGATTACATATATGTCCTTTTACACGTTTCAGCCATTTATTCTCGCTATGTTCTTTTATGAGAAACATTTACCGACGTTTCTGTATACCATCGTTATGCCCTTATATGAAGCCTAAATGGCAGGTCCAATATTTTTTTTTTCGCGCCAAATAACGTTAAACGGCAATATCTAAATATGCCATCTTCCGTACACCACATCAAAGCATATGTTGATGTCCACATGCGAGAAGCCATTTGACATTTTCTTGCTATAATGCTTCTCCTGTGAGCGCTATAAAATCGTAAGTGACTACCTTGTAGCGCTGACGCTAAGTTTAATATCGCCATGAATCATGCCACTCCGTGGTGGTTGCTTCTATTCATCGCGTCTGTCTATGCGATAGAAGGTAATTTTCTGACAAGTAGGCCCCATTCATAACCAATTCTTTGTTCCTTGAGACCATTTATTTTTGGTCCGAAATTTCGGGACATGTTTATCGCGCAAGAGTAGTATTTATTGACGGTGCTAATAATGATTTCGTTAATACTCTCCCTAGGTTATCTGGGTAAAAGATATTGTCATGCAGATTACGGTGAAACCTGAAAAAAACACCCCCCATAATAATCTGAGAAAGATTATTTTTGGCTGCATATTCCATCAAAAACTACACATTGTACGAAGTATCGATTGCAGTGCGTGGTATTTGTGTGTAGATTGCGTACTTCGAATGTATGGTATTGGAAAGGAGGTTTTTTATGGCATATCGTGTAGAAACCATTTATCATACTCATACACGGTGATCTTACACTGAATAAGTACTTTAACTAGCGGTCTGCAGCAGAGAAAATTTTCTTACAGCGTCTACAATTGTCTACCCAAGAATGCTGGAAAGTCGATCTGAAGATGGCATAAAGGTTTTGAAGATAAATGACGATTTGACGCTCAACTTGCGAAAAGCCTCTGTCTTCTCGGAAGAATTTCTAATTCACACAACCATGGATGGCACACCCATAGCATATCACGTAAGTAAAATTTACCATGGTTGCAAGTGCGTGACGTACAGTTATGAAGTACGCTTATTTACGTGCATGCTTTGATAACGTTACTTCAGACCTATAACAGCGGAGCTTTTAGGCTACTCAAAATTACCTTTTGATGAGAGTCAAAAGACAAACAGTGCTATATCCTGCTCCATTTTCGAAAAAAAAAAACGGATGTGTGTACGCGTAATTCCTGCCTTTGCTAAATATCGGTAAATTTCTGTTTACCCCGTCCATAAACACAAATTTCAAACTTCCTTCAGCATGACAACAGCATTTTGCAGGAAGACAATATTTTAGGAGATTTTCGAACTGTGCTATTAATAGCGTTTTTCTGTGAAACACGTTAGCGCTTTTGTGAGTGCACCACTGTCATGGTTCAGTCATATTCACCGTAACCGGTACTTGAATTTGTTCAATATGAACAGAATTGAGTAAATGAAGACTATGCGCAAGTTTCCTGTTGCACCGGGTCGCACACATATATAAATCTGAAAAAAGCACAATACGTCATTAAGATATAAAGTAGAAACAGTTATCTATAAATTCCTAACTTATTCCTTCGGGACAAAGGCTGTCACGCCATGTTGGTAGATTATGTAAATCAAGGCATTCTAATCTTGGACCTCATGTTGCTTTTGAAAAAGCCATGGAAGAACTTCGTACCTGTAATAAAATACTAAAGATTTCTATTTTTCAGTCAAGTCTGTATACTAGTTAAAAAAAACCTCGCAGGTTCTGGAGATCAGTTTTACCTAGTGCAAAGTACAGTACCTCTTTCAAGATTATCAAGATTGTTGACGCTATTACTAAAGAGCCCATGGTATTTCCTAATGCTTTAACTCTTACTTCGAATCTATTTTCGCCCTCCACAACCATGTAGTTCCAAAGTTTATTTATGATTAACAAACCAATAAACTAGGTGATAGCGCAACTTCTTCTGATGGTGTCTTAAACGCATTCTTTAATCTGTACACCGAAAAGTGTACCGGTTCAGCTGGCATCCCGAAATCTTTCTTTGTAAAATACTGCCTATGCACAGCTTAGTACCACACTGTAACCGTCCAGAAATCCCTAGAATCTGGTCAAGTACCAACTACATGGAAAAGAACCAAAGTCCTACCTTTGTAAAAATGAGGTGATAAACAACTCCTTTCTAATTGCAGACCGACGTCTCACATCCCAGTCATGCACGATATTAGAGCACGTTGTTCATAATCATATAATCGAATTCCTTAACTCTATTGATGTTCTGACATCTGCCCAGATTGGTTATCACCATCGCAGTACCCCTGTGACGCAATCACTCGATTTTGTTCATGATATCGCTTCTAGCCTAAACATACATAATGAGTGAGTGAGTGAGTTAGAACTTTATTTAGGTCCTGAGGGGAAAGCAAATCAATCCGGCGGCTCCATCCAGGTCGGGGCCGGTAGACAGAGACAGGTCGGGGCCGGTAGACGGCCCGGGCCCTCTGGACAGCCTTGAGCTCAGCGATGAGCTCTGTGCTTCTGAACGCTGAGTCTCAGGAAGACTGGTCGGGAAAGTGCGTGCTCGCGTTGGCAGGGCACAGCCAGAGTCTGTGTTCGAAGTTGTATTCGTAACCGCAGTGTGGGCATACAGTAAGAAGGTCAGGATTGATCCTGCTTAGTGTTGTTGGTGTGATGTATGTCCTAGTCTGCAACTGTCTGTAAGTGACGGCCTGTGCTTTTTTGAGCTTTGGGTGAGGAGGAGGAAAAATTCTTTGTGACAATCTATGATTTGAAGTGATTTCGCGGTATGATATGAGCGGGTCTTTGTTGTCTAGGTCCATCCAGGCTGGGTTGAAACGAAAGGGCGAACCACAGACGCGGAATGTGAGCTCTCGCGCCAGTTGGTGTGCCCGTTCGTTCGGATTACAGTCAGCAGGTCCGGAAAGGTTGCCCATGGGGGCCGGGAACCATGTGATGTGTGGGGACGTGAGGTTGTCTACTCCCGTTTCTTGGAAGAAGATGGTGTTGATAACCGTAGCTGCTTTCCTAGAGACGAGGGCCGACGAGATGGTTCTAATAGCTGTTCTTGAGTCCACGTAAACGACTGACGCTCCTTTACAGCTTATTAATACGTAATGTAGAGGATGCCTTCTTTATTGACTTCACTAAAGGTTTCGACTGCATTATTATTTCATAATACCCTTTAAAGGAACCCGAAGGGGTATTACATAGGGAGAACCTCTACGGAAGAAAACATGTAAAGTATACAAATGTTATACAAAATTTTTACAAAAAAGAACACTATATTTATACAAAAGTACGATGTCTAGCAAAATACACAGGAAAAGGAATATACGAAATACATTACTCAAGTGAAACTCAGCTAGAAAATACAAACCTGTCTGAGAAAACAAATGAAGGGAAATTAGAAAGCACAATGTAAAAGAAGTAAAACGAGGTGTTGCACGAAACTGCGTCATTTGTCACGTTGAGAAATTAATGAGACATGAATACACTTGTACAATGTGCACGCAGAACGGTAACACAAATGATAAAAACAATATATACACTGAAGAACATATGAAGAAACAGTACATGATGGATATTTACACGTAACTATTGCGTAAAAGTTCCTGAAAGGTTGCGAAATTGGTTTGAGTAGCAATGTGTGATGGTAGGTCATTCCATGCAAGAATTGTTCGGGGAACAAAGGAGTTAGCATAGTTAGCTGAGCGACAGCTGATATCCTTTTATCTTGAATATATTGTTAGTGCGTGGAAAGAAGACTCTCGCTGGTTCGAAGGTACGGTGAAGGTGAGGATGATGATAAAGTTTGTGCAGCAGCGAGGGGCGGGCGATTCTGTGGCGATGAGATAAGTCGTCAAGCTGAGCGCGAGTTTTAGTACTGAAATGCTAGTATAGAGGGAATAATCAGAAAAAATGAAATGGGCCGCACGGTTTGCAGTGATTCGATTTCTTGGTTCTTGGTGATCATCATCATCATCATCATCAGCCTAGTTACGCCCACTGCAGGGCAAAGGCCTCTCCCATACTTCTCCAACTACCCCGGTCCTGTACTAATTGCGGCCATGTTGTCCCTGCAAACGTCTTAATGTCATCCGCCCACCTAACTTTCTGCCGCCCCCTGCTACGCTTCCCTTCCCTTGGAATCCAGTCCGTAACCCTTAATGACCATCGGTTATCTTCCCTCCTGATTACATGTCCGGCCCATGCCCATTTCCTTTTCTTGATTTCAATAGGGATGTCATTTACCCGCGTTTGTTGCCTCACCCAATCTGCTCTTTTCATATCCCTTAACGTTACACCGATCATTCTTCTTTCCATAGCTCGTTGCGTCGTCCTCAATTTCAGCAGAACCCTTTTCGTAAGCATCCAGGTTTCTGCCCCATATGTGAGTACTGGTAACACACAGCTGTTATACACTTTCCTTTTGAGGGATAGTGGCAACCTGCTGTTCATGATTTGAGAATGCCTGCCAAACGCAGCCCAGCCCATTCTTATTCTTCTGGTTATTTCAGCCTCATGATCCGGATCCGTGGTCACTACCTGCCCTAAGTAGATGTATTCCCTTACCACTTCCAGTGCCTCGCTAACTATCGTGAACTGCTGTTCTCTTCCGAGACTGTTAAACATTACTTTAGTTTTCTGCAGATTATTTTCAGACCCACCCTTCTGCTTTGCCTCTCTAGGTCAGTGAGCATGCATTGCAATTGGTCTCCTGAGTTACTAAGCAAGGCAATATCATCAGCGAATCGCAAGTTGCTAAGGTATTCTGCATCAACTTTTATCCACCATTCTTCCCAATCCAGGTCTCTTAATACCTCCTGTAAACATGCGGTGAATAGCATTGGAGAGATCGTATTTCCTTGTCTGACGCCTTTCTTTATTGGGATTTCGTTGCTTTCTTTGTGGAGGACTACGGTGGCCGTCGAGCCGCTATAGATATCGTCCAGCATTTTTACATATGGCTCATCTACACCCTGATTCTGTAATGCCTCCATGACTGCTGAGGTGTCGACTGAATCAAACACTTTCTCGTAATCAATGAAAGCTATATATAAGGGTTGCTCATATTCTGAACATTTTTCTATCACCTGATTGATAGTGTGAATATGGTCTATTGTTGAGTAGCCTTTACGGAATCCTGCCTGGTCCTTTGGTTGACAGAAGTCTAAGGTGTTCCTGATTCTATTTGCGATTAGCTTAGTAAATACTTTGTAGGCAACGGACAGTAAACTGATCGGTCTATAATTTTTCAAGTCTTTGGCGTCTCCTTTCTTATGGATTAGGATAATGTTAGCGTTCTTCCAAGATTCCGGTACGCTCGAGGTCATGAGGCATTGCGTATACAGGGTGGCCAGTTTCTCTAGAACAATCTGCCCACCATCCTTCAACAAATCTGCTGTTACCTGATCCTCCCCAGCTGCCTTTCCGCTTTGCATAGCTCCTAAGGCTTTCTTTACTTCTTCCGGCGTTACCTGTAGCATTTCGAATTCTTCTACACTATTCTCCCTTCCATTATAGTTGGGGGTGCCAATGGTACTGTATCAATCTCTATAGAAATCCTCAGCTACTTCAAGTATGTCATCCATATTAGTAATGATATTGCCGGCTTTGTTTCTTAACGCATGCAACTGATTCTTGCCAATTCCTAGTTTCTTCTTAACTATTTTCGTCTTCCTCTGTTCCTGAGAGCATGTTCAATTCTAACCATAATATACTTCCTTATGTCCGCTGTCTTACGTTTGTTGATTAACTTATGAAGTTCTGCCAGTTCGATTCTAGCTGTAGGGTTAGAGGCTTTCATACATTGGCGTTTCTTGATCAGATCTTTTGTCTCCTGCGATAGCTTACTGGTTTCCTGTCTAACGGCGTTACCACCGACTTCTATTGCGCACTCCTTAATGATGCCCATGAGATTGTCGTTCATTGCTTCAACACTAAGGTCCTCTTCCTGAGTTAAAGCCGAATACCTGTTCTGTAGCTTGATCCGGAATTTCTCTAGCTTCCCTCTTACAGCTAACTCATTGATTGGCTTCTTGTGTACCAGTTTCTTCCGTTCCCTCCTCAAGTCTAGGCTAATTCGAGTTCTCACCATCCTATGGTCACTGCAGCGTACCTTGCCGAGCACGTCTACATCTTGTATGATGCCAGGGTTCGCGCAGAGTAAGAAGTCGATTTCATTTCTAGTCTCACCATTCAGGCTCCTCCACGTCCACTTTCGACTAACCCGCTTGCGGAAAAAGGTATTCATTATCCGCATATTATTCTGTTCTGCAATCTCTACTAATAACTCTCCTCTGCTATTCCTTGAGCCTATGCCATATTCCCCCACTGACTTGTCTCCAGCCTGCTTCTTGCCTACGCTAGCATTGAAGTCGCCCATCAGTGTAGTGTATTTTGTTTTTAATTTACCCATCGCCGATTCCACGTCTTCATAAAAGCTTTCGACTTCCTGGTCATCATGACTGCATGTAGGGGCATAGACTTGTACCACCTTCAATTTTTACCTCTTATTAAGTTTCACAACAAGACCTGCCACCCTCTCGTTAATGCTATAGAATTTCTGTATGTTACCAGCTATTTCCTTATTAATCAGGAATCCGACTCCTAGTTCTCGTCTCTCCGCTAAGCCCCGGTAGCACAGTATACGTGCCCGCTTTTTAGCACTGTATATGCTTCTTTTGTCCTCCTAAGCTCACTGAGCCCAATCATATCCCATTTACTACCCTCTAACTCCTCCAATAACACTGATAAACTCGCCTCACTAGATAACGTTCTAATGTTAAACGTTGTAAGGTTCTCGTTGCCAGGCGGCCTGTCCGGAGTCAGGTATTCTCAGCACCCTCTGCAGCGTCACATATCTGACCGCCGCCGTGGTCAGTTGCTTCGCGGCTGTTGGGAACTGAGGGCCGGGGTTTGATTGTTGTATTCATATGGGAGGTTGTGGCCAAGTACTGCACCAGGGTGGCCAATCCTGCTCTGGTGAGAGAGTGCGTTACCGGTACTGATCGCCGGGATCAGGCCGCACTCCAGGCCTGTTTGTGCAGTTTTCTCAACACAGGGTTTTTTTGTATTTTCCGGTGGAGAATTGCGCGGCACCGGGATTTGAACCATGGTCCTCTTGCACGGGAGACAGATACTCTACTGTCCCCACAGTAGTTGAATTGAAAAAATGAAATTATGGGGTTTTACGTGACAAAACCACTTTCTGATTATGAGGCACGCCGTAGTGGGGGACTCCGGAAATTTCGACCACCTGGGGTTCTTTAACGTGCACCTAATTCTAAGTTCACGGTTGTTTTCGCATTTCGCCCCCATCGATGCGGCCGCCGTGGCCGGGATCCGATCCCGCGCCCTCGTGCTCAGCAGTCTAACACCATAGCCACTGAGCAACCACGGCGGGTCCCGCAGGAGATGCATACTTGATTTTGGGGCGTAAGAATGTGACGTATGCTAGTCTGCGTAGTTTAGCTGGAGTATGCTTAAGGATGCGTTTGAGGAGGACTAAAGAGCGGTTAGCTGATGCCAACGTCAGGCGGAAGTGATAATACCACGTTAGATCAGACTGCTAGCGAATATCAAGGTACTTATATGAAGTTGTAAGTTCAATTATGTTGTTAGATATTACATACGATGTTGGAATACGGTCGTTGCGCCTAGTAAATGATAATCCCTTCGTTTTAGCTGTATTACGAGTCATCAACCATGTTGAACAGCATGTGTTATTAGCGTTAGGATTGGTTTGAAGAATACCTTTGTCGTGGTCCCATGAAATTATTCGATATATTACGCAGTCATCGGCAAAAAACTCTGATGTGGGAAGACACACAGTTAGACAGGTCATTAATATAGATTAAGAACAATAAAGGGCCAAGAACTCTGCCCTGCGGAACACCGGAGGTTACTTTGGTAGAAGAGGAATTTCTGTTGTTAAAACGTGTATATTGTACTCTGGATGACCTTAATCCATCCAATAACGGTTGCGTGTATGTTAATGTTCATTAGCTTCAGTACTAGTGTATGGTGAGCAACACGATCGAAAGCTTTAGAGAAATCCAGGAAGATAGCATCAACTTGAAACCCTAGGTCTAGGTAGGAATGTAGGTCATGTAAAAAGCCGGCTAACTGTGTTTCGCATGAATAACCACGGCGAAAGCCATGTTGGTAATCAACAATAATTTTGTGGTCTTCTAAGTAGGTAATGATTTCAGTATACAAGACGTGTTCAAGTAATTCACACATAGTACTAGTTAAGGAGATAGGGCGGTAATTTAATGCGTGAGTTCGGTCTCCGGACTTCAAAATGGGTATGACTTTTGCCACCTTCCAGTCGTGCGGAATAGTGTTAGTTGATAAAGGCTGCGAGAAGAGTGCACACAATATAGGTGATAAACTGGGTGACAAATGCTTAACACTTCATTATTAATGCCAGTGTGATAACATGCGGAAGAAATATTAAGTTTACTTATAAAGAAGGAATACCTGATTCGCTAACAATTATTTCTGGCATTGATATGGTAATTAGATAGCCAAGGGTTGGTGAAGATGTGGTGTCTTGCTGTGTAAATATTGATGAAAATGCGCTATTCAATAAATCGGCACATTCCGGGTTGTGGGCCATATCGACGTGCTCATCAACTAGTGCTAAATCGGGATAGCTATTCGGGTTTATTACGCACCAAAAACGTTGAGGATTGTTAGTGAGCACAGAATATAGGTCATGGGCAAATAAATGTCGTTTAGATGATTTTAGCAGTGACTAGTATTTATTATCGCAGGTCTTATAGCGGTGCCAGGAATCTGAGTCACGGGCTTTATCGGTTTTACAATATAAACGATTATTCTTATAATTAAGGTGCCGAAGCTTTACGGTAAACCACGGGGCTGTCGGGGTGCAGGCTATTTTTGTTAGAGAGACGCATCGATTAGTTAGTTCAGTAAGAGTGGTTTTAAGTTCAGCCCAGTTATGTTCGATGGCTTGAAATTGGCATCTATTGAGGAAAGGTAAAGAGAAGTAAGATAGCATGGAGTTTATGCTGTTAAAATCCGCTCTATTGTAACATCGGATGTATTTGTCAGAGCACGGACGTCTTGGAAGGGAAACTGCAAGACCACCCGTTATGATATCATGATCAGATAGCCGATCTTGATGGGTTAAGTGGAAGCACACGTCAGGATTACTGGTTAATACTAGATCTAAAATGTGAGCGGATGTAGCGAAGATCGCTGATGTAGCCGAAAATCGCGATGTGATCGCCTGTCACATCGAAAGTAGTTAAATGAGGTCCAGCTTTCCACAATGCCGGCATCGGGGACCGTATCGGTAAGCCATGTTTCAGTTAGTATCACTGTCGATGCTGAACATGAGTGAATGATGGATGATAGCGGTACTGTTTTAGAAATGGCAGTTATTATGCTCGTGTAAAGAAAAGGAATGCGGTCTTGGGTGTCATTCTTCCTCGATATCGGTGCACTGGTTTGATGGTTAGTGTGATCACATGGCACTCGTCATTCTGTAGCTCTTTGAGACACTCACTTGGCGCTGCGCCTAACCAGCGGCGCAAGTTCTCTACCAAATTGAACCACTAGGTATTTGTTGTCGTGATGATGTCGTGGTCGTTTCATTGGTGCATTGCAGCAGCCCCATCTGACTTACGTTATGTCACTGTCGTCACGCCTTCTACGACGGGCCAGTAACCCAAGTAGTCTAGCAGCATGGACCCATACGCATGTGCTCCACTTCGTGGTGCCCATGAGGACGTTGTATCGCCGCCACACCAGCTTCATCATCCGACTCTCTCCAAGCCATCGTTGTCACTCCATGGTTGTTGTACATGGAATGCACCTCATTGTCCTCATATTGTTGTCACGGCATCATTGTAATGTCGTCGTCTTCAAACAGTCATCGTCATGCAATCGATATGATGTCGTCATCGCCATGCTATCATAGCCGTTCCATCGTCGTTATTGTAAGTTCGTTAGTTGGCTCTCTTTATGCCGTCGTCATCACTCCATCGCCATCGTCGAGTCGTTATTATACAGTAGTTGTAACACGTCTTCTTCATACATTCGTTCTCATCGACTGTCCGCATACCGGTGTCATATCATTGCGTCGTCCTACTGCGGTCGTCATTAACCCGATGTCATGCCATAGTGGCGATGTCACTGCGATCCTTCTATCACCACTTTTTTTCACACAGTCGCCACCAAGCGATTGCCCTCTTGCTGTACTTATCAAGCTTTAATTTTGCCATCGGGATTAGCTAAAAAACGTCAACGAATTGTGACCATGCTGTCATCATACTGCATTTGTAGTTTGATCGATGTCATTTATTCTCGTTCATTCTAACGTGACCTTGTTTTCGACATGGAATGACCATTAAGGCATCATTGTCATGCCATCGTCATCATTGCATCATCATTAGAAAGCCGCATTAATGGATCAGTTGTCATATTAGGGTAATTAGGCCGTCGTGCCCGCCATTGTCTCATACAGGTGCCAGGAATTAGTTGTCACATCATTGTTGTGGTGCGGAGTAGGTTATCGTATCACCGTCAGTTCAGCTTCATCATCCAGCTCTCGTCATGTCATAGTCGTCACTCGCCGTAATCACGCCAGCATCATTATATATTTTGCATTACACAAGTGTCGTCATGCTGTTTTTACCATCCCATTGTCGTCATACCGTTAGCATGCGTACCACGTCAGTGCGCCGTGCACATAACGCTGTCGTCAAGTATTCGTAGCCATACCGTCATCTTGTTGCCTTCGTGGTCGTTCCGTCTTCGTGAATCTATCTTCTTCATCCCACTTTCGTCATGCCGTCATGTGAAGCAGTCGTTCTAACGTCATCACTTATGTGACATTTTCCCAATATCTTCACATTGTCGTCATCATATGGCCATAGCAATTCTTTCTATATCATTCTAGTATAGTATTGATGTCCTAAGTTAACAGTAATTACCCCTCCATTGCCATACTGTAGTCGACATTGCATAATTATCAGTAACTTTCACGGATTCCTTGTCTTGCCAATGTAATCGCCGCAGCTTCGTAATCTGGTGGGTCTCATGCACTGGTCACCATACCACTTTCTTTATGTCTTTGTCGTCATGCTGTCGTTGTTATACCATTACCTTCATTTCAAGATCTTCATCTCGATGTCGTGATGCAGCCGTCGTTACACTTTTTTGTGATCCTATTAGCGCCCTCCTTTCCTCATCATTCCATTGTCTGCACTGCATCGTCATCATACAATGGTCGTCACGGCGTCAGGCTCATGGGCATCGTTGTAAAGCGAATGTGATAATGAAGTGGGCCAACACTGGAGGCAATGTATGTCTCATGTTGATGAAAAAACGGAAGTCTCATATTGAGCAATACACATTATAAATAGGCATGACTTAACCAATACGCTTTTCTGTTACATTGTTTGAGTGATAATTGCAGTAGCATTGACAGTCATCGCGACACAAGTTCTGCGGATTTTTCCATTATAAGTACTCTTGTTTCAGATGCTTGGTGCTGACATGGACATGAATCTGTATGACGATCAGGAACAGATGGCAGCTGTACATGTCTCAGAAGAGGATGGTTTGAGCGTTGTACGTATCAGTTTCATGTCAACATCGAGCGGCATGCAGCGAGCTCACTGTGGCTCTGTTAACCTTACGCTGGCTGTCTGCAGCTCAGATTCGCTACTGCAGCTCAGCGCAGTAGCGTCGATTGCAAAGCTGCACTGAAAGGCGAGCATCAGCCTGCTAGTTGTTCTTTTGCAACACTCTCAGAACTGCAATTTGTTGGGCTACACTTCAGAGGGTCATCGCAAGTTTTCAGTGACAAAAGTTAATTGGGCTGGAGGGAAAGCTTGCTTCAAGTTGCCAGTTACGACTATCGCTTGCTGAAGAAAGGTTAAAAGGTGATTAATATTTTAGTGACGAGCTATCACATGTCATTCGTCATCGCAAGGCCGCCACTGCTGACCGCATGTCCCCGAAGGTAGCGCAGTGTTATATCCAATTGGCTTTTTTTAAAATAATACTTTGCCTTGTTAGCCATGTGCCAACCAAATAGAAAATCCCAGTTCCACAATACTGCATTAACATCTTGATGAAGGCTGTTATTCGGACGAAACAATGAAAGAAAATTGCTTTGTGCAAAACATGGAATTAATCAAATGTTCAGTGCGTTTGTTCAACGGGCTTGAATAAAGAAAATATAAATATTGTTACGTAGAAAGACGCAGACGACAAGCTATGTACAAATATATTTACAAGGAAAATACGCTGCGCTTGGCCAAGAGGCAACAGCCCGCGCTAGCTTCTGAATCGTCGTCTTCGTCTTCTTCCTGCTCAGCTCTTCGTCAGTGGGAGCATACCCCGTAGCACTACCCCCGGCGGCAAAAGCGCCGTCCCGGAGCGACTAAAGGCTGGACTCTGAAGCAGTGTAGTAGCTCTTGAGCCTACTGACGTGCACGACATCACTAGACGCCAGAGTAGATGACGAGGTTGAGCTCACAGGAGCAATTTCATAAGTCACAGGCGTCACCTGGCGCAGCACGCAGTAGGGTCCTGTGTATCGCGAAAGGAGCTTTTGTGAAAGTCCGACGTGACGAGAGGGCGACCACAAGAGCACGAGCGCACCAGGCGAAAACTGCACGTCACGGTGGCGGGCGTTGTACTGACGCTGCTGAGTGGTTTGCGAGTCCGTCATTCGAGTACGGGCAAGCTGGCGTGCATGGTCGGCGAGAGCGATGGCGTCGCGCGCATACTCGCTTGTTGAGATCGAAGCAGGAGGAAGTGTCGTGTCGAGGGGCAAGGTCGGTTCGCGACCGTAGAGCAGATAAAAGGGAGAAAATCCGGCGGTGTCGTGCCGGGAAGAATTATAAGCGAATGTGACGTAAGGAAGCGCAATGTCCCAGTCGCGGTGGTCCTTGGAAACATACATTGACAGCATATCGGTAAGAGTACGGTTTAACCGCTCTGTCAGGCCATTGGTTTGAGGATGGTATGAGGTAGTCAGCTTGTGTTGAGTGGAGCAGGAACGTACAATGTCGGCGATAACTTTCGAGAGGAAGTTACGACCACGGTCAGTGAGCAGCTGTCGCGGGGCGCCATGAAGTAAGATAATGTCCCGCAAGAGAAAGTCCGCGACGTCAGTGGCGCAACTGGTAGGGAGAGCCCGCGTGATAGCGTATCGGGTGGCGTAGTCAGTTGCGACGGCTACCCATTTGTTCCCAGAGGATGACGTGGGAAAGGGACCGAGGAGGTCTAATCCAACACGAAAGAACGGTTCCACAGGGACAGTGATCGGCTGGAGATGACCGGCAGGTAGCACCTGAGGTGTTTTCCGACGCTGGCAGGTATCACAGGCAGCAACATAGTGTCGGACAGAGCGAGCGAGACCAGGCCAATAGAAGCGGCGGCGGACGCGGTCGTACGTGCGGGTTACGCCAAGATGTCCTGCAGTAGGTGCGTCATGCATCTCAAAGAGCACAGTCTGTCGTAGGTGTTTTGGCACGACAAGAAGAAGATCAGATCCGTCAGGGAGGAAGTTCCTTCGGTACAGAATGCCGCCCTGGAGGACATATCGGCGAACGGATGCGTCGGTAGGTGTAGAGCGCAGACGCTCGATGAGTACTCGCAGCGATAGGTAGACAGGCAGACACAGAGAAAATGCCGTCGGCAGTACTACTGTCGGCGTCGTCAGGCTCGTCTACCGGGTAGCGAGACAGGCAGTCAGCGTCCTTGTGTAGTCGGCCAGATTTGTAGGTGACAGAGAACGAATATTCTTGGAGGCGTAGGGCCCAGCGACCAAGTCTTCCTGAAGGGTCTTTCAATGAGCATAACCAACAAAGCGCGTGATGGTCTGTGATAACGGAAAAGGGTCGGCCATATAAGTATGGGCGGAACTTCGCAACCGCCCAAACTAGGGCCAGACACTCACGCTCAGTGATGGAATAGTTGCGCTCCGCGGGTGAGAGGAGCCTGCTGGCGTAAGCGATAACACGGTCGTTGCCGCGCTGGCGTTGTGCCAGTACTGCGCCAATTCCGTGACCGCTGGCATCAGTACGAACTTCGGTAGGCGCAGACGGATCAAAATGGGCCAGAACGGGAGGCGTTGTGAGAACGTCGATTAGATGCGAGAATGCAGAGGCCTCGTTAACGCCCCACTGGAAAGGGGCGTCTTTTTTCAAAAGCTCGGTTAGTGGTCGTGCTATGGCCGCGAAATTTTTCACGAAACGGCGGAAGTAGGAACAAAGGCCGATGAAGCTGCGCACATCCTTGACACACTTCGGAACAGGAAAGTGCGTAACAGCATGGATCTTGCCTGGGTCCGGTTGCACTCCGTTCGCGTCAACGAGATGCCCAAGGACGGTAATCTGGCGACGGCCGAATTGGCACTTCGATGCGTTCAGTTGCAGACCGGCGCGACGAAAAACGTCCAGGACTGCCGAGAGGCGCTCGAGGTGCGTAGCGAACGTTGGGGAGAATACTATGACGTCGTCCAAGTAGCACAGGCATGTGGACCATTTGAAACCGTGAAGAAGGGAGTCCATCATGCGTTCAAAAGTGGCAGGAGCGTTACATAGACCAAACGGCATTACTTTGAATTGATAAAGACCGTCCGGAGTTACAAAAGCAGTCTTCTCGCGGTCGAGATCGTCCACAGCAATCTGCCAGTAGCCGGAGCGGAGGTCAATAGAAGAGAAGTAGCGAGCACCATGGAGGCAGTCAAGGGCGTCATCGATCCGAGGTAGGGGATACACGTCCTTTTTGGTAACCCTGTTAAGGTGCCGATAATCCACGCAAAAGCGCCATGAACCATCCTTCTTTTTTACCAGTACAACCGGTGACGCCCATGGACTACATGACGGTTCTATGATGTTATTGGCAAGCATTTTGCGAACTTCAGCGTGAATAACTTGACGCTCAACCGGTGACACTCGATACGGGCGGCGATGAATAGGAGGGGCATCGCCGGTATTAATGCGATGTTTAACAGTTGTAGTTTGGGCCAAAGGACGATCGTTAAAGTCAAAAATATCGTTGTAGGAAAGCAGAACGCGGTAGAGCTCACGAGCGTGCTCGGACGGCATGTCGGGCGCAATCATTTTCTGTAAGTCGGCGATGGTGCAAGTTGTCGACTTAGATGGTAGAGGAGGATCGGCTGAATTGCTGTCTACCTCAATAGATGCTATTGAGTGATCTTCGAATGAGCAAAGTTGGGCCAGAGACATCCCGCGTGGCAGCACTTGTGTCGTCAAGCCAAAATTGACCACTGGCAGGCAGACGCAATTAGCCGTAATAGATAAAACGGTATGAGGTACCGTGATCCCGTGTGTAAGGAGGACGTCTTGTAGAGGAGCCGCGATATAGTGACCGTCGGGCACTGGTGGGGATGACACTAGGTCAACGTAAGTCAGTGCCGTAGGTGGCAAGCGAACAAAGTCGACGGAACTGAGGCGACTGGGGTGTGGTTCAGCGGGATGCAGAACAGGCAGGTCAAGGCGGAGAGTACTGGCGGAACAATCAATGAGAGCAGAATGTGCGGAGAGGAAGTCTAAGCCGAGGATGATGTCGTGGGGACAGTGGGCGATGACTGTGAATAGCACGACTGTTGAGCGATCGGCGAAGGAGACGCGGGCGGCACACATACCAATTACGGGGGCTGTTCCGCCATCGGCGACACGGACAACAAGCGTCGTGGCGGGCGTGATTATTTTTTTCAGGCGGGTACGAAAGTCCGCGCGCATTACCGACAAATGCGCCCCAGTGTCTATAAGAGCAGATACAGGAACACCGTCGACTTGCACGTCAAGAAGGTTCAGATGAGTGGGCAACGTCAGTGGAGGATTTGGCGGCGTAGGGAGCAATGCAGCGTCACCTCGAGGCGCTGCATCATTCAGTTTTCCGGCTGGGAGCGGCGTCCGAAGGGAGTCGGCGAAAAGGAGCGACGGGGCTGGGGAGAGCGAGATTGTCGCCCTTGGGGCGAAGGTGAACGAGAATAGGGGCGGTTCGGCGCAGGAGAGTCAGTGGCGGCATTATCGAAGCGTGCGGCATAAGGACGAGAAGGGCCACCCGAGGGGCGGGAATAGGCAGTATAAGCAGACCGGGTCGGGGAAGTCCAGCGACTTCGACAGTGCCGAGAAATGTGCCCGATGCGACGGCAGTGAAAACAAATGGGCTTGTCGTCAGCAGTGCGCCATTCAGCTGGGTTGCGGAAACGTGGTGGGTAAGACGATGCGGGACGGGGCGGAATCGAAGAAGCCGGATGGGTATCAGGGTGATGGGCCGAGCAGATGGTGTGAAGGCCCATGTTTTCGAACTCCTGGCGGACAACTGCCTGGATCAGGGAAACCGTGACTGCCGGTGCGTTGGTGGGGCTGGAGTCGAAGGCAGCCGGATAGGCGGCCTCAATCTCACGCCGAACGATCTTGGTAATATCGCCGGTGGTGTTGGGACGAGGAGCGTCGGCACAGGAAGAAGTCGCTGGGGTGTTGGGCAGACGGGCAAACTGCTGATCGATACGTCTGCTTTTAGCGAGTTCCAGGCGGCGGCACTCTTGAGAACAGCATCCACCGTCGCGACGTTGTTGAATACGAGCAAGTTGAAGGCGTCATCGGCAATGCCTTTGAGGATGTGGGATACCTTGTCCGACTCAGGCATGTGTGCATCAACTTTGCGGCACAGAGCCAGGACGTCCTGAATGTACGTGACATAGGGCTCTGTTGACGTCTGCACACGGCCGGAAAGCGCCTTCTGCGCGGCAAGTTTGTGACCGTAGGGGTTGCCGAACAAGTCTCGGAGCTTTTGCTTGAACGAATCCCAACTGGTGAGCTCCTCTTCGTGCGTCCGAAACCAAACTCGAGGTGTGCCACCGAGATAAAAGACTACGTTGGCGAGCATGATAGTGGGGTCCCACCGGTTACTGCGGCTGACGTGTTCGTAAAGGCTGAGCCAGTCCTCGACGTCTTCCCCATCTTTTGCCGAGAATACGCCAGGATCACGGGGAGCGGAGAGGGTGATGTAGGTCGTCGAAGTGGCAGCAGGTGTCGGAGCCGGTGGAGTCGGGTTGGCGTCGCCGGGAGCCATGAAGGTAGGCTCGACGTACCGGCCACTGCGAAGCTCCGTGACGAGGTACAGGGAACGTCCACCTCCACCAAATATGTTACGTAGAAAGACGCAGACGACAAGCTATGTACAAATATATTTACAAGGAAAATACGCTGCGCTTGGCCAAGAGGCAACAGCCCGCGCTAGCTTCTAAATCGTCGTCTTCGTCTTCTTCCTGCTCAGCTCTTCGTCAGTGGGAGCATACCCCGTAGCACTATGATTTTTTAGGATTTTTTTTAAATTTTTAGGACTTGGATTGTTTTTTTATTCCTATGCTTTTCAACCTCAATGCATACATGTTATGTACTAAAATTGTATGTGCTCAGAGTATGCGCAGGCTTGCAAAGCACTCGATACATACTCACTGGGCAGAAGAGCTGTATGCAGTATCATGCGGTCCAGCCTGTTCACGCGTTTAGTGGAACAATACACTAGGGACTCGACAGGTACAAGTTGCTAGGAGATATTAATTAGTAAAGCTTTCTTTGCTTCATCGAATTTTCTACTGCTGCTTTGATGTCTGTGTTGCACGGTGCGTGGGAGGAGGGGGGGGGAGGTTCACTGCGTGTGTATACATGGAAGGAGCGTAGCACAGAGGAAAGGCGACGCGATAAAATTGGGTTGATATTTGCAACATGCTGAATGTGCGGAATTCCGTCTAGAGCTCTCTGGTCGTCGCCATGTTAGCCTTTTGACAATTGTAAGTATCCGCGGTATCCCGCAAAGCAATGCAGAAATTGCAGCCCGTTTACCTTTCTACTAACCTGCAAGTCTACAAGGAAGCTAGCTAGAATACTAGAGATGAGGCAGAGAGTGGGTAGATCCAATGCAGTCGTGAAACTAGTGAATAAAGGCGTTGTTATGCTTCGCTCGCAATTCATATACAAGAGGTTGAGGAGGGTACAAAGGGAATAGACGGAGGGAAAAGTCAAACAAATGGCACAGCTATACACACGACAGTGCTTGAGGGGAAACTGGATAAACTTAAGTACAAGGTACGGAACGGTACGTTTCTACTATTTCTGAAAAAATAAACACGATGCAAATAAGTAACCCAGACAAATTACACAGGGTGGGCAGAAGCCAAGCTGCATCCAGACGACAAACTGCACCATTTGCTGTGTGCCGCTCTTCAATTAACCTATTTGAGGACAAATTAGGTCATGATATACCAGCCACAGGGTATGTGGCGTTCTTCAGGGAACCTCCGTGACCTTATGATGGACAACTGCGCATGTTCCACTGTGTGTATACATGACTAAGTATCTGTTTCTTGCCATAAATTTAGTAGGCGCCTACTTGGGGGATTTGCGCACATTAGTATGTACCACTCTGCATTAGGAAAATAATTATTTCAATTTATCCAGGGCTCAGTTGAGCTGAACCTGCCTTATTTATATTCAAAGGCGTCTCAGCTTATTATTCAAACAATTGGGAAGCCCGGAGTTCGCGGAAGCCGCACTGCATGACGCAGCAAGGACTTGTGCATAAGGCAGCAGCGAGGTGGGATACACGCCGCATACACGATGCGTCTCTGCGATGGTGTTATGGCGATACTACGTGCTTCATTGGTAATCGCATTAACCTCGTCATTTATCTTAAGGTGGGTTCTACAGAACTTTAACGGGATAGCATTCTTCTAGTACTTCCCGCAGGATCTCGGAATCTATCTATCTATCTATCTATCTATCTATCTATCTATCTATCTATCTATCTATCTATCTATCTATCTATCTATCTATCTATCTATCTATCTATCTATCTATCTATCTATCTATCTATCTATCTATCTATCTATCTATCTATCTATCTATCTATCTATCTATCTATCTATCTATCTATCTATCTATCTATCTATCTATCTATCTATCTATCTATCTATCTATCTATCTATCTATCTATCTATCTATCTATCTATCTGTCTGTCTGTCTGTCTGTCTGTCTGTCTGTCTGTCTGTCTGTCTGTCTGTCTGTCTGTCTGTCTGTCTGTCTGTCTGTCTGTCTGTCTGTCTGTCTATCTATCTATCTATCTATCTATCTATCTATCTATCTATCTATCTATCTATCTATCTATCTATCTATCTATCTATCTATCTATCTATGTTTGTATTGAACCGCTTCCCCGTCTACCTGTGGGACTCATTAGTTTGTGGTCGTATGGTTTGCGCATCGGGCTGCTGTCTTGGGGCAAGAACTTTCGAAATCAACCGCTCAACCAGCTTGGGTCCCTAAATGTGCGCCAGTGTGTACATATGTGTCGCAGTTCAACGACTCTGCCACGCCGACATGGGACACCTCAGATGCGAGTGGGTAGGCAACGCTGTTCGCTAGTATCCTTCATGAGGACAGACTTGGAACACTACGTATTTGACACACGGTCTGTGCTGGCCTTCAGTGAACCTCTTTGATGCCGAATAGCCTGTCTGGTTATGTGTCAGTAGTTGGGTGGCGCTCCTTAATAAACGTTCTGACGGCATTTTTTGTTATTAGGTGCGTTGCTCTCAGAATTTGCCGCCATAGAATGACCAAAAATTCCTTAAATTACTGCGATGCTACCTGGAATCAAAGCGATAGCTCAAGGGCTCCACAAAGACAGCCAACGCGATGCTCTATTGGGGTTCACATTTCACGGCTACGCTTTAGCGAGCTGCGCCATGAATTCCTTAAGTTCGTGTCATTATTCAATGAACTTCTCGTCCACTGAGTGTGCGGAAAGCGAGAGAACAATTCTCAGGGTTCACAGGCACGGGTGTGCCACGCTACTCGTATATGATACCACGCGTGGACTTCTAGGCAGTGTTACTTGTAGGCACAGCGTGTCCAAAAAGAACCGCGACATAGGGACCCGGTGGCCACATCACGTGTTTCTCAGTGCTCCCACGCACGTGCATGCATTTTGGTGGCCCTGTGCAGGCTTTGCGGCGCTGACGTTAGATGGCGACGAGTTTTCTTGGGGAGACGCGAAAGTTGAAACGTGCTGTAGCACACGCCTCATACAAAAGGCGTTTCGACAGTCGCAACACGTTGTGCCGCTATAGTGATTCAATTCTAATGCATTGCAAGCAAGAGATCTCGTCAGACGGGTTCTGTCGCATTTTTGAAGGCTATAGACGCCGGCACATTGGCCCATCAGTACGAAAGGTGCCCATGAATACGCGCAAGCTCATATCGCAGAAGGAGTCCCGAGGTTGTTTCTTCGGGCAAAACGTCAGTTGTCGATGTTATTTCTGCGGCAATACAGAAGCCGGTTCATACCTACTTGCCGATGTTGACCCACCTTCCATACGTGGCAAGAAACATGCGCGTGGGAAAGTGGCTGAATGTGCTAAAGAAAACGATTGCTATGAATGAAAAGGGTAGGAGTGCCCGTGAGTGACACAGATAAGTATGGCGCCCTCGAAATTTCAAGCACAGTGCAAAATCATTGCATTCAACCACTACTAACACTTGGAACTTAAAATAAAAAGTATCGACCAAACTAAAGGAACACCCAGAAAAGCAAAGGAGCAAAAGCATATTTTTGCGACTCTAACAGAAAGGAAAGCAGCCGTGTCGATTAGAAAGAAAGCGTGAGATTGCAACGTGGCCGTTGATAATGATTGAAAGAAATAGATTTAGGCAAGCCAAATATTGCGGATAATATACAACCGGTGGTCAAACGCAGCTACAGAACTGCCTTGATGGGAGGGATACTCACACAACTGGTACCGTATAATATATACGATAAAAAGTCCAGCAGATTTAAAGCGGCAGAAAACAAAAGAGCCGTGCCAGCAAAGTAAGAAAAATGAAAACATGCGCAGGACAAATTGACCACAGAAAACGGGCATAGCAGTTCGTGAAGGTAATTTGGTTACATAAATAAGCCACACAAAAGAAGTTGTGAAATAGCTCAACATAGTAGAAATTACAGCATTTAAAACAAAAAAATCTGTATGTATCAACGTCACTCGCGTTGGAGGCGTGCGCGGCCATTTTCTACATCGCTGGTCATCGCCTCCAAACGAAAGTAGTGAATTCTGGTGTCGTAGCGAGAGCGCTAGACGTTTTTGGCCTCATTCAGAACAATAAAGTTCTGAATTCAAAGTACAAAATTTGAGGTTCAGTCGTCTACTCTACGCTCAAGCGTGCAAGCGTGCTGGTTCTTGTCCCTTATACAAAGTTCCGGCAACTACGATCTGCAAAACAATGTTGCGGAGATATTAGACGTGATGCTGCATCCATTACCGTACGCAACAATTCTCTATTATCGACTCGTACATGACGAAACCAAGTAGATGTTCATGTCGGTGATATTACCATTAAAGCCTTTAAAGAGCGCAGAGCGCAGATAGTCATAAGTGCTTCGCGCTGCACTAGGCTGCGCAAAATTATTACTCCCGCTGCTCAGTGCCCTGCAGGATCCATCGATAGCACTGCGCGTTTCATTCTTGGAATGTGCACTTCTGTATTTCTGGGTGTCAGACAACTACTTTTTACGCCATGCTTCTGAAGTGTACTGATGACGTGATTATCGGTCATGGCTACTTCTAGACGCACGCTGCATTATCTGTTGCTCGACGGGGTTTACTTAAATGCAGGCGGGTGATTCTGTAAGTGTCCAGCTGCTGGGCATCTCAGTTATGCCTGCTGCTGAAGTTTTTATTGTCTGGGCTGGGGTACGCGTGAGCAATAACCAGCTGCCCCCAGAAAATCAGCACTTCAGCACCAGACCAAACGGACATGCTCACTCGATGGAGACTTACAGAACACCTCAAAAGGTCTCTTTTTTACTACCTCAGCATCTCTGTTGCTCGAAGACACCTATACACTGAGATGTGTTAACATGAGGGTCAATCCTTCACATATTTTTCTTCACCTGATTACCCACTTGTCGGCAATTATACGGTATGCGCGGGTCTCGACGTGGTCTTTTTATGCAGAATGCATCAATTCATCCCACTTTTATCACAACAGGCTGCAACCAAGCCTGCATGCACATTAATTGCTTGCACCGTCATACCTCACCCGCGCAAACTGTATGCGCCGGACGACATTGTATTTCGTGCTATCGCTTAGCAGCGTTGACCTTATTTGACGTAGCCGCTAATCTCATCTTTCACCCCTATTTTTGTAGTCTGCAGTGGCCCCTTCGATCGCATAGCTCCACAGCTATGCCGTAAAATTGATTCACATTCCCTGTCAACACATTTCGAATAGTTATCGTTGCTGGAGGCACCGTTTGCTGCCATAATAATAAATATTTTCACCAGTGACCACGCGTTTAATATTGCACTCATTGCCTGATAGTTGGAGCCTACATACATATGAACCATACTTTGCCTCTATATTAAGGTTATAGCCAGTCAGTATCTGTCCCTATTCGATGCTGTCTCTTTTATTGTTCATTTTTCCTTCATTGCAATGAATTACCATCTAAGTGTTTACATTCCTAATAAACCACAAATAAGACATTGCACTCAGCCGTGCTGCTTTACTTTCAGTGACATATGGTTGGTTTCTTTCCCATTGATTGTCGTCGCTCATTATTGCAATTATTTTAGGAGGGTGTACTCGGCCACACTCTGCGCATAAAACCATTGGAAGGAATGGAGAGATCTTCAAGCGGTGAAATAGCTCATAAACTCTACGAGATTCCTGACCCACAGAATAAGCAACATCGAGGAGACGATTACTGTAAGGAGACCTCACTGGTTTATTGCTTTGAGAATTCACACCATGCACGCGATCTACGGTGAAAATATTCTAAGTACTCTAAAAGAAGAAATTTATTTTATTGAGGTATACCTATTTTGTGCAAGGAATTGTTTTCACAAACTTCTAATGGATTCGCCCAAAAGTATCAGGGCATTCGGCAGTGCCACGTGGCGACTTAAGGTGCTCTCACCCAAGCTTTCAACGAATAATCACTGCATCAAGGAGGCATAATGTCAAATCTACACCAGAAGCAAACGAGACGGCCTAAGTAAAAGGGCTTTAGCAGCCTCTTTTGTTAACCTAATTTGGGCAAGGAAGTGGTAAAGTAAATGAATACATGTCATATAATAATAAATAGCCAATTTAAAATATTGTAGCCCTGTCATATTTCGTGCCGTTGACAGGCTACATGAGGGAGAAGGTTACCATGGCTGATGATGATTCATCTCACAAGGCAGTCATGGCCATCCATCCTCTTCCGCTTACGGGCAATTGATTAGTTTTGATCTGCATGCAGACAGCTTTGATAAGACGTCTGTGGCATGGGGAAGGCAGTAATTTGACTGCGCGCTAGAACCGCATCACATGGTTGATTTCCAGATTTTTAGTGGTTTTAAATGAGTATTGGAATGATAAAATATGAACAGCCATTTTAATGTAAAAAGGACCATTTATTGTTGCTCAATACGTTACCCAACATGCTGCGTTTCCGGCTTTGAATGGCAGCTTTATAAGTTTGTCGGTCAAATTATTTATTTAGTGGGGTCCTGGACCACCCTCGGGCTTGGTGAAAAAGCGCCGTCCACGGTAGTGTATGCTGTTTTCAACACCTCAGCTACATTTTGCAATCATAGGCGCCGCGTGGAGCTGGAAAGCGCAACGCTAAATCCAATTTTTCTGAAACATTCTCTTTTCCACACAAGCCTTGTTCTGAGTCTTTTCGGGCGCCATATCTAGTCGTACAGCATATTGCGTATGCGGCAGCAACTGGGCAATAGCTGACACCAATGAACAAGGATGCTTAGACCACTGGGCTTGTTTCTTTTAATAATGTTTGCACTCATCGACGCTGTTTAACAAAATGACTGCAGAAAGAGAAAAGATGCTTTCGAATAACGGTAAGGATTAAGTGTTTGCAGAAGAGTCCGGTTATCGCCTGCTCACCCTTGGCCGTGGCCGCCCGTGTAGCCACTAAGCTTTTCCCAGCCTGTTTAGTGGTGCCCTAGCCTTCGGGTGACGCAAATCTCGATTACTTTTGAACACTCAATTATCCTCGACCTACAGGGTGCATAAAGCCACATCACACATACGCTTGCAAGCACGCGATCACCACTGGCTGCTCCAGACTAGACACCATGGCATACTTTGCTTCTAACTTAGCTCTTGACAAGGCTTAATCATGCGCATCTTGGATGTGGCTACTATCCAACGATCAAGCTGGGGCAAAACCAAGCCGGCCTCAAACATGTAACACAGCCATACAGGAGCAAATGAGCGCCAGCGCGCACTCAAGGTCTGTCGTGCCCAAAGCAAACACTGCGCACATGCACTAGCGTTGCAGGTAGCTGCGGTCTGCAAAGTAACTTAGATACCACGGCATCCGCGTGTTGCCGCGACCAGTACGCTGGCTGTGTGCACTGCAACTCGCTGAGGACAACCGCGTTTGGCGCGTCGTAGACGCCCAACTCGGAAATAGCGCCGTTTACGGGGACATTCAAAATAAAATTTTAACTATGACACACAGTGGCGTTCAGTATGTGGGACGTTGTGGACCAACCTTTCTCTACCATAGCCTTAGCAGTGCAAGGCATTGAAGAAGGAGCAGGAGGACCGTGAAGGTGACCTTTGCCAACTATTGCGCTTCTTATGAATGAATAGAAGCACTTTTTGCGTCAAGGTATTTCTAGAATACTCTACTGTAAATTCAGTTCCGTTCATGAACTAGGAGAACAGGTGGTTCAGGGCTTTTTAATGAATTATGTGAACAGCAGAACTAGCTATTTTGCTTAAGATGACATTTACCAGCGCTCGGTTGGCTAGGTTTTTGAAGGCCCAACGTATATTTTCTTAGGGTTTCACAGAAATAAGCTGAAACACCCGGTGTTTTAGCTTATAACAAAATTTCTTCTCACAAAAACGTCAATCAGACCACTTTATACGTAAGGATATTTTATACGTGTTTGTACAACAGATGCAATAAAGCACTATGTTCATGAAGGTAAGAATGCGGCAATTTCAATAGCACTATCTTCTCACACACAATGAATAAAAAGCCTCAAGTACTTTCAATACTACGTTTGACAACGTTTGTATACTTCTTTCCTCCTGCAGCAACGCCAAATATCAGCCTGGAGGCGCGACAGGTCGAACCTCGATTTGATTGGTACAAAGGTAGGGTTTCTCAAATACCATCGTCTCCATCTTATCCAGTCACTTGTCTACCACACCATATAGCGATATAGAAATAGTTGACAAACTTGATACGTTAGAGCAAGTTTAACCACCGATGATTGTTCTCGCTTCTGTAGTTTTACATTTAATGTTGCTCGGTTTACTTGACGCAAGTTTACTCAGAAAATGGCGAATTTATTTTTTAACACTTCTGTCATTGTTTCCCGTTGTTTCCCACCCCCAATAGCGTATCACTACTTCACAGACATTACAACACATTTACTTATCTTTTCAACAGGTCCACGTTTGCCTGTGTTTATAACGCCTGAAGTATACGTCGTCGTTGATTACCTCATCTGCAAAGCATTAAAATTTGTAGAAAAGAAAATTGCAAGATACGTTGCTATAATGACTACTTCGGTACGTATCCTGTTCTTCTGATAGGTCGAAATGACTGTTAGGTTAAAGGGTACTGCTTTTTATTCTCATTTATAATACAAATAAAGAAAAAGTAATCATGATATCGCCACATACATTGCTGGTAAGAGTAAACTTATTTTCTGTTGGCCGTCACCAGAAGACAGTAAAGTGTAAACCTGTAGCCAGGATAATGTATCAGATAAAAGAAAATTACCAAAGCAACAATTTATGAAGGGGCAAGACGTATCACCTTGTTCATTTATATGACCTAGTCGAATCAGGAAGGACCAGTAGCATTAGTGCAACAATCTGTCTCTTTTATTTCTCGTACAAAATATTGTGGCAGCCATTTCCGATAGTGGTCACCTTAGAGACCTGTCCCGATAGAACGCATTTCGAGGGCCAGACAGAGAGACAGACAGACAAAGTACTTTAATTAATCCTGCGCAGCTACTGTCAGGACCTCCTAACGGGAGGCCATTGTAGCCGCTGGCCGCGCCCACGTAAAGGACAGAACACCGGGACGCTCCGCTCTTTCCTGGGCCCTCTGGATAGCCTGGGATTGCTTACGGAGTACCGTGCTTCTGATGGCCTCCTCCCATCCCGCTTCACTGGAGAGCAAGTCGTTAGGCATCGCGGGACATCGCCAGAGCATGTGAGCCATTGAGCAAAAGGTTTCAGTGCAGTCGGGACAGCTAGGGTCCACATCCGAGTACATCCTACTGAGGAATCCCCGCGACGGGAAAGATTCCATCTGCAGCATTCGAAGTGTAGCTGACTGACCTCTACTGAGCTTCGGGTGAGGCAGAGGATAAATTCTCCGACCAAGTTGGTAATGTTTAGTAATGTCATTAAATGTGAGGAGCGGATCGTTCTGCTAAGTCCCTTCCTGCCCCTCCGGAGCCTCCAGACCGTCGCCGCGGCGCGTGAGTTCTCGCGCATGGTCGTGGGCAAGCTCGTTGAGGTTTGGGAAGCCCTCGAGAACGTTCGTGCCCATGTGTGCGGGGAACCACGTGATATAATGAAAACCGGGGCAAGTCCTTTTCTCTAAAATAGAGACCGCTTCTCGTGCGAGGTTAGCCGACTCAAAAGCTCTGATTGCGTCTCTCGAGTCAGTGTAAATGTAGGAACGCTCTGGGTCACACAAGGCCAGCGCAACCGCAATTTGCTCTGCGATACTCGCGGTGGCAGCTCTGACCGAGGCCGAGAAGCGAAGCGCCCCCCCCCCCCCCCGCCCGTCTATAACCGACAACGCGAACACTCTCCTGTTCCCGTACTGCGCCGCATCGACAAAGACCGCGGAGTCTCTGTCATCTCTAACTTTCTTCAATATGGCTCGAGCACGGGCTTTACGTCTATCCTCGTTATGCTGCGGATGTACGTTCCGCGGGAAAGGCCTCACTAGGTAGGTTGCCTTCGTTTCTCGTGTCAATGTAATACGCCAGTCCTCCGTTATCTTAGGAGCAATGCCAACCTCGTCGAGAATTCGCCTGCCAGCTTGGGTCGACGATAGCCTAACCACCTGGGCAGTGACCTGTGCCTCTATAATCTCTTCTATGCTATTGTGCATACCGAGTTGATCTAGCCTGTCGAAGCTCGTGGCAATAGGCAAGCCTAGCACTTTCTTGATGCTCTTGCGCATGAGTGTATTTAATTTGGTCTTTTCCGCTTTTGTCCACAGTAGAGCTGACGCCACATAGTTAATATGGCTCATGAGGAACGCGTTGTACATCCCCTTCAACCCCTTCTTTCGGTTGGACACCTTAGCAATTATCCGCAACATATTCTCCGTTTTGGCTGAAACGTGGGTAACTGTTCTGGCATTACAATTCCTCGCGTCTATGAGCAGGCCTAGTATCTTAACTGAGCCGACTCTAGGAATTTTCTGCCCATTATTCGCGTATAATGCCACGGGTAGCTGGTTGAGGGGCGTCAGACCCCGAACCCCTTGCCTTGCGGTCCTGTAAAGCAACAGCTCCGATTTACTCGTAGACAGCTTGAGACCCGTGTCCTCGAGGTAAGCCTCCGTCTCGTCCAAGACCGCTTGTAGAGCTTGCTCCATTTCAGCTACGGAGCCCCCTGGGCAACAGATCGTGATGTCATCTGCGTAAAGTGCGTGACCTATGCCCTGGAGGCCACCCAGCCTATCTGATAGACCGTTCATGACTATATTGAAGAGCAGCGGCGAGATAACTGATCCTTGAGGGGTACGTCCCGAGCTCCCAATCCGTACCCGCTCGACCGAATCTGCCCCATTTGAATAGTAGCAGTTCTATTCATGAGAAAGGAACTTACAAAGGCCTGGAATTTGACTCCTAGGCCTATCCCGGCCATGGCTTGCAGAATGTATCTATGAAACACTGTGTCGAATGCCTTAGTGAGATCCAGGGCGAGAATCCCTCTCACGTCCCGGGTGCCGCTATCAAAGATTTGCTTCCTTAGCATTAGCATAACCTCCTGCGTCGAGAGGCCGGGCTGAAAACCAACCACATTATGTGGGAAGAGGTTTCTGCGCTCTATGTACACGGAAACCCTGTTCAAGATCACATGCTCCGCTACCTTGCCTATGCACGAGGCTAGCGATACAGGCCTCATGTTGTCCAAATGAAGGGGTTTTCGTGGTTTACGGATGAGTGTCACTATAGCCGACCGCCATCCGTCAGGCACCTGTCCGGTCTCCCATACCCTGTTTACCTCCTTAGTTAGTAGTTCCACTGTTTATCGTCCAGGTTTCGTAATAGCCTGTTAGAAATTTTATCCGGACCCGGAGCCGATCTGCTGTTTAAATTGTAGATCACCGCCCTGATCTCCGATTCTGAGAAAGGCGCGTCCAGTTCCTCTACCGTCGCGCACTCGATCTGCGGATAATCCTCTTCCTGCGTCGGCCCTATAGGAAGGTATCTATCCGCGATCGCATTCAAAAGTGACTCTTCAGTAACTCCCTCCTGTTTGTGCCGGTGTATGACTTAACTAAGTGTTTGCCTTTGATTAAGCTTTGTCTGTGCGTCGCCCAGGAGGTGCTTGAGGAGGTTCCACTTCCCTCCTGAGCGCATAGACCCGTCTACTGCCACGCAGACCTTGTCCAATTGTAGCCTATTGAGCTCCGCGCAATATCTCTCGATCTCTCTATTAAGCTCCGCAACCTTTTTCCTCAGCCTACGATTTAACCTTTGTGTTTTCCACCTCATCAGAATTGACGATTTCGCCTCCAACAGATGCGCTAGGTGCGGATCCATTCTTAGGACCTCCGCTCCTGTTTCTACTACCCTAGTAGCCCTCTCGACGTCCTCCGTTAGCTATTCGATAGCCTCGTCAAACGAGGAAAATGTACTCGTTCGCTCCTTCCTAAGTTTCCTGAACTGCTCCCAGTCCGTGACTCGAAATACCCTCGCCGGTCGGGCATCCACCGTTAATGTTATCGCTACTATGAAGTGGTCACTGCCCAGGTTCTCCTGCTTATTGGCCCACGTTACGTTACCTACGTTCCTTGCACAGGCCAAATCAGGCGTTGTGTGTCGCGCAACTGATGTGCCCAGCCTAGTTGGGAACCCTGGGTCCATGATTACCAAAAACGCAAGATTATCCAGGATCCTAGCCAGGTTCTCTCCTTTTGCAGTCCGTCTGACGTAGCCCCATGCATTATGAGGGGCGTTAAAGTCCTCAGCAACTATAAGAGGAGAGTTTTTGGCTATCGACGTCGCCTTCCTAAGCAGGGAGTTAAACGTCTGTCTCTGGTCTGACGGTGGGCTATAGACATTAAGCACAAAGACGCTCTGCTTGAGACGCCCGTGCGGTATAACCTCCACGGAAAGAGCCTCCATCTTACCCCGTCCAGATTGGATTGTATGTTCAATAAACGCTAGATTTTTTTTTGATCATCGTAGCTAGTCCTCTGCCTCCCTCGTTCCTGACCGACACAGTGTTGAAGCCAGAGAGGGTAGGGTCGTCACATAGTGTCTCCTGTAATAACAAAATCTGCGGTTTTTCCACCTCATTCACCAAAAGGTGCCGTAGCGGATCCTTGCGCCTTTGAAAACTAGCGCAGTTCCACTGCCATATTACCAGCTCTTTGTGATCGCCCACCACGATGCTACAACAACATACCTTGCTCCACAGCCGGAGCAACCTCGGAGTGATTCACTGCCTTACTTTGCGCTCGGACCTAGGCTTTGGCCTTAATCGCCGCCTTTTTTTTCTAGTGCGGTCACTCTTTGGATCAAAAGCTTTACGCTTTCCTGATTTTCTCTACTTATCCTAAGTAGTTCTTCCAACATCTTTCTTTGCTGGACCTCTCCCTCAGACGTGTCCGAGTCGCTCTCGTCGTTAGGAAGGGGGGCCTTACGCTTTGCTTTAGTGAGTCCTACGCGGGGTATATGCTCGACTACCTGTGGCGTCTTGTCGCACGCCTCTATTTCAATGGACTTTGGGTTTGCCTTGGCGGCTTTGAGTCGGCGTACCTCCTCTCTAAGCTCCTTAACTTCCTTAAGTAATGTGTCCACCTGCGACCTACTACCATGCTCTGGCGAAGCCGACCCCGTTACCTCCGTGGGTCTCTGTGGCTCCTTCTTCTTCTTCCCTTCGTCACGATCCGCCCAGGTAAGCTCCTCCTGGATCCGCACGCTGGACACAGAGCGCCCTCTTGATCTGGAGCGCTGCCTGATTGCACCGCGCTTCTGCGCAGCTGGCGTGCGAGAGCGGCTGCTTTCGGTGCTGCGCTCCTGCATAACTGGCGTACGCGAGCGGCTCCTGCCGCCCGCCGTGATGACGTCGGTTCCCAGTTTCAGCTGCTCGGCGCGTCGACGCCGCTGCCGCCGTCTTCTTCTGACGATATATGGTACTTGAAATTTGTCCCTACACTCTTTGGCCGCGGTGGGGTGTGGGCCACCGCACAACGTGCATTGCGGATCGCACTGATGTTCTACCGCCGGCGATCGTTTGCCGCAGGTGCGACACAACTTGCTTCCCAGGTTGGGACACACGTCAGCCCGGTGTCCCAGTCCTCCGCAACGGCAGCAGACTTCCATGTGGCGTCGGTACAGCGAGCAGCGAAACATGCTCGTGCCGCATGCCACGTAGTTGGGCACCCTCATTCCCTCGGAAGGTACCACCACCGCTGTAGTGTTCTTGATCCGCCTGACCTCCAAAGCGCCCGGATTCCGATTATTTACAATTCTCGCTCTGAGTTGAGCCTCGCTGACTTCCACGTCGACTCCTCTTATGACTCCTCTACACGTATTCCCGGGTGGGGCCAGGTACGCTGCAACCCCAAACGTGCCTTCACCGAGCCTGATTTGCTGCACTCGGGCGTACGCGTTCGCGTTTTTTTTTTTTGTGAGGAGTACACACGACAAAAATGTTCTGAACTCCGTTAGGACACATCGTGTCCTCTTCGATAGCGGCTGCAGCCAAGGATGCCGCCATGGCCAAGGCCTGCTCAAAGCGTATTTTACTGACCTTGTTTACATTGAGGCGGTCGCGTGGTCTGACAATGATGCGAAAAGCGTCCCTCGGCAGTCGAGGCAGCCTCGAAGCAGCGGTGACGCGTCGCATCGCGTCGCGTGGTGCCGTGGTGCGGCCGCCGTCCCTCCGTCTGCCACTTTTATTTCCACCGTCTTGACCCGAAGAATATTGTTCCCTGCACCTGCCGGGCCGGTGGCCGTGCGCCACCTTCCATCGCGCGTCGCATGGCCTCTTCCTGAGTAATCTCTTCTCCTTCCACAACGTCCATCCTGCATTCAAAGTCCCACATGCGCGGGAGTAGGCCTAAGCCTACCCTCACCGTGTTTCAAACACTCGCAGAACGGCAAAATGTCCTCCCACCGACGAAAATCCTGTATCGGCATGGTCCTCTTGACGTTCCACGTCGATTAAGGCATAACTCGCCCGTTATGGCAGGGAGACCCACTCGAGAACGTTGATGAAAGCTGGAGCCGATGTCAAAGCGTCCGCACTAGACGACTTCTTCTTCCTCCCTTTCAAGGGCCAAATGCGCCTTGTTTTCGATGAATGCGTATGCAGCAAATCTAACTGTTTGGCAATAGCAACTGTAACGCTTGACAGCGCTGCCTTATATCTACCTATATCTCTGGAGCGTTATGGGAATATATTTCATAAACATAAAATATTCCTACAAAAGCAACGCGCTCTTGTGGCTTGATCGCGATGGTATGACGACCAGCAGATGACAAGAATGGAATGACAACAATAGCACAACCAAGGTGGCATGACGAATATGGTATGACCACGGAAGTAAATAAGCATCATGCTGATGACAATAATCAATGACAACAGATGCATAATACAACTATCTCACCATGACGCAATGACGATGGTGGCATGACAAGTGGGACATAGAAGGACGAAGAATGAATGGCATTGACGGATTCAAAAAGGCAGTACCACCATGATGGCATGACTGTTGTCGCATGTTATGCCATAACGCATGTCAGTGTTAAAGTTAGAATATCGTAAATGGAACAGACGCCATGACATCACTATGAGATTAGGACAATGAATACATGAGGGCGACTGTATGACGACGACGTAATGAAGAAGTTAGCATGAGAACAATGCGCATCTTCAATTTTCGGAGTTCTGGCAATCCCCAGGCAGCCAAATGGCAGCCAGCTAGTTCTGGTCCTGACAGGAAGTCACGTGGGCTGGGATTCCAAGACAATCCTAAGCTGCCCAAAGTTTGGAAAATACAGCGCCGCGTCAGCTAGCTGCAGGATAAATGTAAACATGCTACCAACATGGCAGCGCCCGGCGAACCCGGCACGCGCTTGGCGTACTCGGCCCATTTGTGCGTTGCCAGCTTGAAAAGGCATAGTTGTATTCAGGAATAACAGCACTTCCGCTAGATTTCATGCGCCTCGGCACAGGCAGCGCACTGGGCGCCCTCACTTTGCGCACAGTAACAGACGGCCTCCGACACGTGCGATGCTAAGAGGCAATATCACGCGCAAGTGATTGTGTCTCCAAAAACAATTGCTCGAGTATACCTACTGAAAGCGATCACGTCGCCCACCGGTGACATTGATGAGTTCGCGTTATGTCTTCACTTGACAAGGCAAAAAAAAAAAAAGCAGGATGTCGAGTACGCCTTTTGTGCACAAAATTTTGCGCAGAGATGCTTGGCCTTCGATTTGAAAAAGTTTTTTTCGGCTAATGGTGCAACTCTTATGACCCAAAGGAACTCGGGATGCGGCTGAAGCATAAAAATGCACGCCGCCAGCGACCAGCGAAATGTTGTGCACGAAAAACAATATTGGTCACGATCATGATAGCGATACGCTAATGTTCCGTCATGTGTTATATGACCTGCAACATCGGTGCCCGTTGTCGAAGAACCTCAAGCACTGTACGGCTGCGCAGACAAAGGGTGTGATCTATACCTCAACACAAATTCAAATAGTGGTATTTATTAAAATGTTATTTCGCATGTCAGAGCTGCTGCGTAGCCCTGGAGCCCCTTCGACCACGAACAAGGGTGTTGCAAGTCATTGCACGCGACTGTACGTGTACCTATTACTCAACCAGCGCATTCTTAACATCAACGACCTGCAGTTAGAACATGTATCGGCTACGAGATACCACCCATGGACACGATGGCGAGAGAGCGAAAAACATTTATTGCTAATGAAGTGGGGAGAGTTTCTGGAAGTGTGGAGTTCTTAGTTCAGGGCGACATTGGCTCGCGCCGCGTGCCCGCCGGATGCCTTCGCTAACTGCAGAAAAAGGAGATATCGCCACATATATACGCGAGATATGTGAAAATGAACTCCACAAGAGAAAGATGAACCGAAAATGTACCAAAATCTATATGAATGAGCGTCTAGAAGTTGCGCAGAACACGAAGCATATAACATGCACGCATGAGAGCATGGCGCGCTGTTCACTGCCGGGAAGAAGCCTTCACGAGCCACACGCGCACAAAAGCTTAAATTGTTCACTGTCGCTCGTATCGCACCGCCTCGCAATGCAGAATGTGCTTTAGAACCTAAGAAGATAAAGCTAGAGGTAAGGAAATCCGGCAATGGCCGTTGCCTGAGCGAGGTAAGGTCTTCATGCGCCCGCGTCGCAATCGCTCAAGTCCCCACAAAGATGGCGGCGAGCGCTCATCGCCTCTTTTGTCGTTTGCTAGCCAGAGAAGTTCCACAGAGCAGCCAGACCAAAATTGTCCCGGCTTGATATGGCAGCCACCGGGTTGCCAGAACCGGCCAGGCCGAGTAAAACGAACGCCCGGGGGAAGTGCTGTGGCGCGGTGGGTGGAGCAACTTGAGAAAAACGAAGACGCTCTGGCTGGCCCTGGTAGCTCTCGGGTAGCCAGAAGTGGCTACCCATTGTACCACGCATTGTAGAGTTTGCATATGCAAACCCATGTTTGAACAAACGGAAATATTGTATTAAAATATCAATCACATCAACCGCGAGATTGCACAAGCCTACTTCATGCATGTAAACTAGGGCACATGCGTCAGCCAGAGTTATATCACTCTGCAGGATAAAGAAACAGATTTTTTGAATGGCAAGATAGGCTAAAACCCTTGTAAACGACACTTTACACGTGTTTATATTTTCTGTATATTATAGTCCCTTGTTTAAAACAATAAACCAGCTGTTACACTGCGCTCGTATTGTATACTTCCTCTCGTGTTTCGTCCGGGTTGCGCTGCCCACCCATAGGAACATGTTCAATCACCAACTCGACCAGCGTGGCGTCTTAATTGAGCAATATAGCGACTTACCTTATTCCTGAAGTGATGTTTATTAAACATCTGTAGTATTAATTGTGATACTTGCATTGCTTCAGCCTCGTGCAAGTTTCCTATTGCTCTTTCTCGTCAAATTTACCCATGAGCACTTTGCCATGACGACCACTAGATTACGCGGCGCAGCAACGAGGACGGAATGACGAAGGAGTAGTGGCGTCACTGGCACAAAAAGGTGGTATTACCACAATGACATGATGACAATGTATAGACGATTAGTAAAGCTTGAAAGTAGTACAACTATGACAGAGTGGCTGTGACGACATAAGGGCAATGGGGTGTCGAAGACTCTATGACGACGATTGCGTGATGACAAGGCTATTACGATACCAGTGACGAAGCTGCAAGGACGATTATAGCACCTCAGGGACAGTATGACAACGATTGCATGATAGCAAGCGTCTACAACGCCCCAGTGAAGATGATGGCATGATAACGGTGGTATAAATACGCTTGAATCATGACAGCATGGTTTCTGTATAATTATGCAAAAGTGATGGCAACAATAAATCGACGAAGAGAATGGGATGATGTAGAGGAGTGATGAAAATGGTAAAGCGACTGTGTAACGACGACGATGTGATGATCATGGCTAATGACATTGGGATGAGGACATAGGTAAAACGAAGAGTGTATCATGACATCGGTGTGACGACGGTTGTATCAAGAAGTCTGTATGACAGCGATAGCATGAAAGTCATAACGAAAGTCGGACGACGATTGTATCAAGAAGTCTGTATGACAACGATAGCATGAAAGTCATAACGAAAGTCGGAAGACGTAGCAGGAGTGATGATGACGGCATGGTCATGATGACGTGACGATAACGGTCTGACAACAGATGAATGACAGCGACTGTCTCATGACGATGGCATGACAGCTAGGGACTAATCACGACTGAATGATGACAGCCTGAATACAATACAATTACGAAGAAGCAATGACATTGCTGAAATGACGAAGGCAGTATGACTGCAACGAAATGCAGTTCCTGAAGCCATGACGATGGTAAAACAAAACGACCACTTGATGACACTACGATATTTGACGACCACAGCATGACATATATATCGACGAGAGTCGAATGAAAAAGCGGAAGATGATGAAATGACCTCGCAGCGTTACGAAAGCGGTGTGTCAGCCAAAGCATGGCGACTGTATGAAGATGATGGCTTGAATATGATGTCAGGACCAGATTTGGGTGAGAAAACTGGAACGACGACACTGCTGCGATGGTGATTGCACTGCGATGACGAGCCCATACTTAGAGGCCATAGCAAATAGTCAACTTGGGCATCTGGTTCGATGTACAAGACGGGACGACGTCGACAGGGTGAGAGTCAAATTAAGAAGCTGGAACTATGAAACTGCAATGGACACGGTGGCATCTCGGCCACAAGCCCATGCATTGTGGCCCAAGCTTTTAGATAACTTGAGCCACTAATTCGGCGTAAGCGAATGGATATATAGCTAAATGCGCAAGAGGACTGAAGCCGGCAAATATTGTTGACGGCTATAAAAGGTGCAGATAAGACATTTTAATACGGCTACGTGAAGGCTGCCGAAGACGTACAAATTATCTGCAAAGACATTCCGGAAGTAGTTTAGGTAACCTAAATTGCCAGGAATAAGTCCTACTCCATGTTTGCGTAATGACTAGCATAAAGAAGTGTCTTAGAAAAGAAAGTGCTGTTGGTGACCACGACTAGGTGTGAGGGAGTTTTGGAGAAGAGCAGTTTTTTTTTCCTTCCAGCCCTAAGTATTGGAGCTTGAGTATTAAAAATCCAAGCGTTTATACTGTTGCTTAGTAATAAAATTACCTGAAGTTTTCCTGTGACTTCTAGATCGTGAAGTAACATTTCACGAATTACAGGATGAAGAACCACTGAGGTGAAAGACAGATTAGTCCGTGCCTCCCATGAGAGACAGCGCACAAAATCATGAGATGCAGGTACGGGTCAGTGAAGGTGTTCAGTACAAAACGACTCTGAAATCTAAGTGTCAGCAAAATACACTTCAGGGAGCTGATTGACCTATTGATTAGAAGTACTAAACGCAGCGTCACGTTGCGTCATGTCGCAGGACGACACAAGCTACGATCGAAAATAGTTTCTCTTTCAGCATTGTGTAAACGAAGTGACAGTTAACTGAAAACCGTATCACGTGCTCCCATATACAGCAGCATGCACTGACGTGGTTCATAGCTCCTAAGTAGAACTGAATGATTTTCCAAAAATTAAAATACGGTGTGTATCACACAAGCGACCGTTAAACGCATCTTTCAATTCACATTGTACAGGTAGCCTATAGAGTGAGTTTGGCAGACAAGGGACAGAAGCAGCAGTGCTTCGGCACATCCGTAAGAAACACGCGTGCGCATATTTCATTAGGCCAGCAAAGCTCCTCACCGATTAAGGGACCTCCTTCGGAGAGTGCCAATAAAATTGCGGGAAAGTGAAAATCGCCGTCCTGGTAGAGCAGCGGAAAACTGTTATCTGTTTAGAAAGTCAAAGTCGCTAAGTGAAAGCGTAAGAAGTTTTCCAAACGCCATTTTTACCAAACTGTTGCCACATCGATTTCAGTAGGAAAAGAGACTGCTGAGAGCAAACTGTACTTTTTTGCTCTTTTATGTTTGTGTACATTATCATTTAGATATTGCAAAAAAGAAGATAACTTTGTAACGCTCGCTTAGAATTCAATGTCTCATTGCATTGCAATGTCTCATTGCATATATATATATATACATATACGTGTGTGTGCACGTTTGATAAAATGTACCGCTCTATGAAATAGGAAGTATTTCGCATATTTCACCATCGCCAAAATCTTCCGAAATACTTGCACAATTCACTTCGCGAAATTGGCGCAAAGTACATGGTGAAAAACTGACTCGTGTTGTAGGTACTTAATTCCTTTTACATGTTCTATTACTGCTGCCGCCTTTTCCGAAAATGTACTCCTGGGTGCAGCTACCGTAACAATGCAGTATGCTTTATGGGCTGAGTTTATCTCTGAGTTTATTCTTCTCCAGATCATTGTTTACCAGCCCGCCTCACCATTTCCAATACTACTCCATACATCACTAATATTAGCGTGCCTGATACAGATATTTATGTGGCTGATGAATGTAAACGTTCTGTTTTTGTTCCAATAGGCCAATTTACGCTATCGAAGCATTATTCAGCCAAGGGTTCAGCTGGTGATTGTTGGCGTCAGCGTTACTAAAAGGGTAAAGCTTGTTTATTTCATCTTTTCTATACAAGCGGTACACTAGACTGCATGTACAAGTGGCTGCAATTTGTACTGCTGATTGTTCAAGTCGTAAAGCGTAGAAGCAAGCATGCAATATTTCTAAACATTTCTGTGCCAAGGTTATACTTTGGGGACGTACATGCGAACTGTTCTATTATGTAACGGAATGGTTCTGCGGAAACATACAAGGTGGCAAGCCCCTTTGTGGGTTTCAGCCGTACAATTACATCAAACTATTGCCTTCACTTAGAGGTGTTGAATAATTTGACTTCGCCCGACCATCCGCTAGCTGCCTAACTAGCTGAGATGGTAGAGCGGCTGCCCTGGAAAGGCGGTGGTCCCGGTTTCGAGTCCCGGACAAGGATGAATTTTTGGAACTGCGAGGCTTTTCTTTCGAGGAACCCATATGGGTTTCCTTTGTAGCAATTGCTACGATTGGGTCGATGTCTCTTTTTCCCTTAATTAGTTTGCATTATAGTTTAGTTGCAATTCGCGAAGTCGCAGGAATAGGAATTTTTTATATGAACAGAGCTACTAGGATAAATATTCCAGTTCATTCGGTGGCGCCTTAGTTGTTTCCTCAAACTGATGACCACCATGGAAATGGCGTATTGATTGGAAGGTTTTGCAGATGTTCTATTCATGTACCTGAGTCTGTATGGCGTGTAATAAACGATAAAATATAGCTCATATCGCTTGATTGTGAAAGCATAGATTTGTTCCCCAGTTCTCCTTTAGTCGTTACCTGAGAGGGAGGTGTAGATGTTGGTATGCCGAACGTTAGTGAGCAGCACTCTAGGGTGCATCTGTCAATTCCATTCTCCTTTTAAACACTACCGTTATTCAGATAAATATATATGCTGGCTGCTGAAAAATCCAGAAACTAAAGATGGCAGCCAAATGCATTTAATCTTGGGCACACCTTTTGAAGTTATGTAAAGAGTTTCTCATTAATGTAGTTCTAGAAGAGTGCAGGAGGTGAAGGTAGAGAGCACCTGATCGGCGCCATCATATCACATTTATTTTATTGTAGCACATAGCATAGCAAGGTTCACATTTATTAGTATTCACATCAGGGTGTAAGGCAACTTTCTAGGGCAAGATTATACCAAGCAGATTCTACGGACATAATTTAGAAATGAAGTCATGCACGCAATAAATAAACACTACATGCTTTCCTCTATATTACATATAATAGCAATAAACATAAAGCAGTGATTTTCTGTATATATGGGGAAGGAAAAAAGTAAGAATACAAAGTGGAACACTTCATATATCACATTTTCTCAAAATGTACGGCTTTTAACTTGTCATAGAAAACCTTATAAAATACTGTTAACCAATTTTATTGCAAATTAAGCTTCCCTATTGCAAATGAGTTTGTGTTTGCTGTTCATTATTGCTTGGAGAGCCCTCAATTTGCTGTGTCTGAGTATACAGCGAGAGTCATTTTTGCCACTTTTTATAGAAAAACACGCATGTGTGTGACATATTGAAATATATAACATATAGTGAACACAAGGAAGAGAAACTGAGGGCCCAGATTTTTGTTAGCCTCAACCACACGAAGTAACCTGTGGCTCTTACGGCCAAATAATAGGCCCACATTGCACGGGACCCGGCTTAATGAATCTGTGACCATGCAGGAAGGTAAAGGGTCCTGTTTTGCGCATGCATATCCAGCCAGGTGTCGTCTAGCAACGCAAGGCTGACTCAACCTGCTTCCACTCTCCTTTATGTGAAAGCAGGTCTCCTTCGCACTTCTTTGGCGGCAATATTAAGCTGTCTACATACCCGACAACGAAAATGTAAACCCTCGTGTAAGCCCTCACCATGATTGTCCTTTAGAGACCGTGGCGTTCGCACACGAATGCAATCTAAAATTGCTCAGGTGTTCGCAGTAGTTAATAAATAAATAAATAAACAAGTAAAAAGATGTGAAGCAATGCGGAATAAGTAACTGCGAACGAAGCTTTTGTAGCAGTAGCATTGGTTGACGATAATTTTCGCTGATGTTGACTACATATGTAGGTTTTTCCACGCTTGGTTTAATACTAGACGGGAGAGGTAATGTTAATATTAGCTTGCGTGTACCAATTGCACTTGTATGAGAAGCGCAGAACACAGTGTGTGACCTATTTCCTTGAGAAGACACTGCGTGTCATTCTTTGTACGCATTTGAGACGTTAAGGCTGTGATTGTTTCATACTGCGCGTGGCATCGGGGCATGAGCGATGGTCTGCTAGACGACCAATAGTGTAGCGTCATCTTCGCATTGCAGTGGTTGACTCCGCGTTTGCTACTCCACACCTGGCACCCATTGTGCCCATGATCAAATATGGACTGGGTTTCTTTTAACACGTCTAGGGGGAAATTCGGCATCGCTGTCAGCGTCCGGTGCCCGGGTCCCCGTGAGCGAAAATTTCCACTTATATTGAGGTATATGTATATGTCACGCCTTGCTATATGACATGTGGTATGCGCGGGCTATACTGCCTCACCAATCTTACAATAATTTTTCTCATGCTTGTCTTACGTTACTAACAAAGTTAGTTTGGAGAATTTAGAAAATGAAAGCGTGCACACAAATGCCATGAATCAAAACACCCACAGCGCATGGATTTTATGTTAAATCTTCTCACAATGAATTATTACAAGTGCGCAACAATAAAAAAAAACTTGAAAATATTGCCTTTCTTTCGTGGCTGTGCCCTAACTCCGGCATCGGCCCAAGCAAGAGGCCGCGTTTCTACCATAAAGCTCGCCTTCATGCATAGCGGTCACTGCAAGCGTTTCCGGGTCAACTTCAAAGTTGCATCGGCTGCAGCTTGCGCAAAGCGTGAGAAGCAGTGAGCAATCTGCGAATTCTATCGCGTTTCACTCTTATAGGCGTTGCTTACGCTCCCTCTAGTTTTCTTGTCATAAAAAAGCAAAACGTAGTGCAGCGTACCTCGAATATACGTTTCAACAGTTTCTCCGCAACTGTTGTCATGTTTAGTAGTAGATTGTCCTGCAAGGAATTGGAGGTTAGACTGCGCAACATTTGGACGACACACGCAAAGGAGAGACGCACACCACAGAGCGCTACTTGCAACTATTGTTTTATTCCCTTGTGAATAGAATAAGTACAGGAAGATACTCGGAGGGAGGGGGGTAGGAGGGAGGAGGTTAACGAGAAAAACAAAAAGATAACATTTTTTTACAAACAAGGCCATCCACCATTGCCCAGACGGCTTTTTCATGTGGTCATTTTTGCTGCACTTCACATCGCAAAAAGGAACCAGGATACAAAATTTCAGATTAGCGCGTGAGGAAATCTACATTGTTGGCACTAAGGGAAACTGATGGGATGCTCACGCACATACTTTCCAAACGCGCAATCTCAGCGGCGTCGATTATCTCTCACGTCGTGTGACTGCCATCTTTTCTCACAATCTTGCATTTCTTAAAGAATTGCCGACATCCACTATCTATGCAATGTATCCAAAGGTGTCCGGTGACTGCTTTTGAAAACTTATATCATGCTCATTTAATCTTTCATTCAAAAATTGTCCAGTCTCTCCGATGTACTTTCTGCCGCAACCCCTGAAGTGGAATAGAATATACCGCTCCTTTATTGCCATCGAGGAACTTTTGTCTGTGTTGTGTTTCACAACCTCGTTTCTTTGTTGCACCTGGGTTTACCTTTGCACATATCCTCAGCAATTTTTTCCGGTGTGGGAACCCCAACATTTACATCGCATCGTTTACCTCGGTGCGTGATCGAATGAATGTACGGCGGCCCCACCGTTTTTCTCGGGTGCTTGGACGGCAAAACTCCTTCCCAGATAATGGTGTCCTGGTTTCAATTTCCTTGAGCAAACATTGTGCCACAGATACTCATACATGGAAAGGCAAACCTGCCTCCATGAAGCTGCGCGTTTGCTCCCGAAAGCTGTCTGCAATACTATGATGGCACGATTTTTGCAACGTGTTTTTGTAACATGACTTGCATATGGCTCGCTTTACTACTTTCGAATGCGTAGATTCGAAGTGCAAAAGAGGCTTATTTGCACGCGGTTCGTATTGTCGAGAACAATGACTGGAGCCCAGACATAGTTTTAAGTCAAGAAACCTAATTGATCCCCAGTTTGGCTCTTCACTTGTGATCACCGATTGCTCTAGCCCCTCCCTGAAAATTTTTTCCAGGTGTGTCAACGGCAACTGAGTCTCGTTTTGACATTTTCCACTAAAACTAAATAACCATCAACAAACCTGAACACGTGAGCAACCCGTGAATTCACCAGTCGCGCATCTAAGGTTCTATCAATGTTGGCCACGAACAAGTTACTCAGAATCGGTGCGATAGAAAAACCTATACATATTCCTTGTTTCTGAAGGAAAATGTCTGCCGTTCAAGACACGCAGGTGAATCTTAATTACAAGGACAACAACTCTAAAAAGGCTTGAACATGCATCTGTGAATCATTTTGAAAGGTACCGTTTCCGTAATACATTGTCCAATGCACAACAAGAGCTCTTTAGGAGGAATAGAGTCTTTGACATTAAAAAAAAAGGCAAATACACCTTGTCAGAATGTTCTCGTAGGAACGCAATAGCTTGCTCAGACCTTTTTTTTTAAAAGGGGTCGTGAACTTCCAATAATTTTAAACTGCTCTGAAGGAACGAGGCTACCGGCAACTGCCAGATGCCTTTAGCAGTGACAATTACCCTAAGCGTGAAGTCGACCTTATTTAAATTTTTTGTTTTTGTTCTTGTCGTTACCCTCTTTGCCGCTCCCCCCCCTACACACACACACCGAGTAACTTCCTGTATTTATTCAATTGACAAAAGAACAAAATAATAGTTGCAAGTAGAGCTCTGTGGCATGTGCCTCTCCTGTGTGTGTGTCGTCCAAATATTGCGCAATCGAACTTATAATATGCTATACCAACGCGCCCAGTCTTTAACGTTTGCCGGCAATGAAGATGCTCTAAATGATACATGCTTTCTATGATATGGTACTATATGTGATATGGAATGTGTTTATCCGAAGAGTCACGCGTAAGTTGTTCAGGAGGCTGCGGAAAGAGCGAAGAAATTCTTGAAGCACACAAGCAACCCAAAAGGACAAAAACCAGTGTGAAAAACAAAATATAAACCAGTCATCACTGGATAAAAAAGCAAAAAAGAAACAGGGAAATTCCTGGTGTAAAAAGTAAGGCCTTGTAGAAATCAAATACAGCTACAAGGACGCACAGTATATATATATATATATACTGTGCGTATATATATATATCACGTTGAATAGTGACGGTTGAGGACACAGCAAGATAACTGTAAGTGGTAAAACTAACTTATTGGGCGAACCTGTGCACAGAAAAACAGGCTACACTCAATGCTCAACGAAAACAGCGAACACAGTCGGCGATCGTCGCAAATCTGATCAGCGGGTCAAGCGCTTCGGCTTTTATAGATCAGTCGTCGAATGTTCCAGAGTAACCACTGGGATCCGCGTGCCTTCCACAAAGTTCTACGCCATTCGCGTCACGCATAGATGCAATCAGATGACACAAGGTTCGGCGACAGACAGTGGATGGACGCATAGATAGCATTCCAGAAATTTCCGATACGTGCAGGCGCGTCCTGCACTGCGCGATAACATTTTTCAGGCGGTGAAACGTGTCGCCCGATAAAGACAAAGAAGTACACGTGTCAATATATATGGTGACATTTAGAGCTAACTACACAAACACTAGATCATACGCTGAACATTAAAATGACACCCGCCGGGCTAGCATAGCGGTTATGGCGTCGCGCTGCTGAACACGAAGTCATGAAATCAAATAGCGGCAGCGGCGGCCGCATTTCGATGTATGCTTTTAAAGACTTTTTGGTGGACGTTAAAGATTTTTTGGTGGTCAAGAATATTCCGGAGTCCCCCAACTACGGCTTTGCTCATTATGAAATCGTGGTTTTTGGCATGTAAACCCCAGAATTCAACAATATAGAAAACATGGCAACAGGAATTCTGAACAACTAAAGTGAGCAATTGCTTATCCAGTTCGTCACTGCTGAATTGTTCAAAGAGAGGTATTGCATTTTCTTTTCATTTGAAGAAGCGGATAGCAGTACCTTTCTCGATCTTTGCGGTCCAATGTGGTGTACTTGTTCAAGTAATCTGGTGTTATAGAATGAAGCTCCTGGTTACCGCAGCTGGTGCACAGCTGTTCTTGTTAATGAGAAAAGCATTCGTTGCGTTTTTCAGCCGATTCAACATCTGTCTGTCTGTCTGTCTGTCTGTCTGTCTGTCTGTCTGTCTGTCTGTCTGTCTGTCTGTCTGTCTGTCTGTCTGTCTGTCTGTCTGTCTGTCTGTCTGTCTGTCTGTCTGTCTGTCTGTCTGTCTGTCTGTCTGTCTGTCTGTCTGTCTGTCTGTCTGTCTGTCTGTCTGTCTGTCTGTCTGTCTGTCTGTCTGTCTGTCTGTCTGTCTGTCTGTCTGTCTGTCTGTCTGTCTGTCTGTCTGTCTGTCTGTCTGTCTGTCTGTCTGTCTGTCTGTCTGTCTGTCTGTCTGTCTGTCTGTCTGTCTGTCTGTCTGTCTGTCTGTCTGTCTGTCTGTCTGTCTGTCTGTCTGTCTGTCTGTCTGTCTGTCTGTCTGTCTGTCTGTCTGTCTGTCTGTCTGTCTGTCTGTCTGTCTGTCTGTCTGTCTGTCTGTCTGTCTGTCTGTCTGTCTGTCTGTCTGTCTGTCTGTCTGTCTGTCTGTCTGTCTGTCTGTCTGTCTGTCTGTCTGTCTGTCTGTCTGTCTGTCTGTCTGTCTGTCTGTCTGTCTGTCTGTCTGTCTGTCTGTCTGTCTGTCTGTCTGTCTGTCTGTCTGTCTGTCTGTCTGTCTGTCTGTCTGTCTGTCTGTCTGTCTGTCTGTCTGTCTGTCTGTCTGTCTGTCTGTCTGTCTGTCTGTCTGTCTGTCTGTCTGTCTGTCTGTCTGTCTGTCTGTCTGTCTGTCTGTCTGTCTGTCTGTCTGTCTGTCTGTCTGTCTGTCTGTCTGTCTGTCTGTCTGTCTGTCTGTCTGTCTGTCTGTCTGTCTGTCTGTCTGTCTGTCTGTCTGTCTGTCTGTCTGTCTGTCTGTCTGTCTGTCTGTCTGTCTGTCTGTCTGTCTGTCTGTCTGTCTGTCTGTCTGTCTGTCTGTCTGTCTGTCTGTCTGTCTGTCTGTCTGTCTGTCTGTCTGTCTGTCTGTCTGTCTGTCTGTCTGTCTGTCTGTCTGTCTGTCTGGTTGTTTACTGCTTCGGCCCCAAGTTACGCGCTCCTTGTCAGGATGCCGGTGTGGTTGTTTCATTGATGCCATTCCAGCTTCGTGATTTTAGACCTGTAAGGCCATCGTCGTTACGCCCTCTACATTTGCCCAGTGCCCCAAGTTGTCTCATAGCATCGGTCGCGAGATATTAACTCAGGGTCAAAATTCCGTCATAGCCATTGCATTGTTGTCATTGCAACGTTATCGTACCACTCCCCTCATGCCTTCGTCTTCACGATCTCGCCGTCACAGATTCCTCATGCATCAGTTGTCACACCGCTGTCACAATGTCGTCATATTCTTTCCATCTTCTTTAGTCCCGTTTCGTGATTCGACTCTTGTGATGTCATATGCCATGGTGTTTTCGCCATTCTGTCGTCATCAAGCTGTCGTTTTGTCATCGTCACGACTTCAGTAACATGAATTCAAGGCATCGGGTTATTTATAACGTCAGTAGCTGCGACGTAAGCACCCCCGTGAGTTTGTCGCATTACATCGGCATACCAGATGCTCGTCTGGCACAGTAGTGCTGCTTCAGGCAGAGCATTTAGCGTTGGTTGCCGGACCAGCTGTATGACTTTCACCGCGGACTACATCAGCCAATGGAGGCAGCGTTGGAGCTTTCTGGTCAGGTCGTAGCTTCTGAAGCTCTTCTCTAAACATAAATCACGGAATTTCCCATGTGATCCCTATGCTCTTGCCGAAGACTGATGAAACTGCGTCTTCAAAAGAGCAGTTTATATGCTGATTTGACATCATTGATCACTGTTGCAACGTTCTTTCGACTGTTGTTACCTTAGAACAAAGCTCACCGACGGTGCGCGGTGGGCTCTAAACTAACCCGGCGAACATTTGCTATTTTGCATCCCGCATTCGATGGCGAAGCTCCTTGTCTTTGCTCATGTTTGGGTAGGCTCGGAAAAATTGGCGGTGACCATGTCTTCTGCATAAATGGCCAAGCTTTCATTCTTCACCTGGCGGACTGTACTACGGTAATTGTCAAGCCACTTTTCAAACTGTTTGTACGCAACTTATAATGCGAAGTAAACGTTTGGTGATTTTCCCTCACGAAAAGTGTAGAATGACCTGACCTTTCATCAATTAATAACTCCAATGACATCAGTGGACGCTCCAGTAGAATTTGGCGAATTTCTAAACTCAGGGCCTCACCAGGTAGGCAACAATTGTTGCGCCGATGACCAATAGTCAGTTGATTGGGTCCTCTTTGTTTTGAGTCAATGATGCTTTCCCTAAATGTAAAAAGGGCTTGCAACCATTACCACGCAGCGCCACCGGAATTCTAATACAGTTTACACAGTTGACTTTAATTTGTTTACCTTGGATGAACTTAGCCCCTATCAAACAACTAAGTGAAAATCTAGCTTCAATGCACACAGGCTTTTCCCAAGAGTTGCACACGTCTTCTATTCCTCGTATCACGTGCTGATGTCGCGTTGCTCCAATCCTCTGTGTTTTGCGAGCACGTGTTGCCTGTTTCACTGCTGCTCTCTTTTGTACGTAGCCGTAAAGAAATAGAAGGGTGCAGGAAACACCTGGTGCACGTGATTTAAAGCCAGGCTTTGTCAGTAACAACAGCATTTTTACCACGAATTATTTCAATGCTATCAAAGTCGAAAGTCACAAGTATAACTATTATTCGGTGATAAAAGTGCGTTGCGGACCTGAGTTTCACGGATTTCTTAAAACAAAAGGAAGTCATTCCTATGTTTGTTCCTTTCCACTTCAGGAAAATGGTACCTTTTGATTAAATCAACAAAAAATAAAAAATCGGCCTGTTCAATACCAGATATTGCTTGGTTATTTAATGTAATATATATTACTTGTTAGCTTGACCAGCCATGGTTTCGTATTTGCTCAAGCCTTCTCTCCATTGCGCTACCCCTCAGGCTGCTGCAAACTTCAAAGCAGTTATAAAGATATTGCCACGCAGCAGTTTTGGTGAACAAAACAGTTGGAAAACTGTGAATGATTGAACTAATTTCATATTGCTCGAAGCTGTGCCCACAAAATCAAGCTACACTCATAGCACAACGATCGCGGCGAACACAGCCGGCGATCTTTGAAATCTGATCAGGGAGGTAAATGCGTTGGCTTTATGCATGAATCATGAGAGGTTCCAGACTTATTTGCTGGTGCCCCCGTGGTTTCGAGAAACTAGTACGCAATTCATGTCGCACATGCAGTTTCAATATACATGGTTCCCTGAAGGCAACAGGTAGAATCACCGATAAAATCAGCGTAATTTAAAAGTCATGTAGGTGTGCGCTGAGTTGTTCTATAATAAGTTGTTAGTGGACTAAAAACAAACCCCGATAAAAGGATAAACAGACGGACACATGGCAATGCTCCCGTCTTATAAAGCAGCGTGCCGGTGCTACAAATACGAGGGCAAAACACTAAAGCATAAATAGTGATGAAAAATAACAAAGAAACAAGGTCCATGAGTGTCCTAGCGCTAGTAAAAGGGCTTTTGGCTCATAACATGGACTATTGGAGGCCGTGAGTGGCACGGCTTGGATTGCGAAATGTCTGTCAGTCGACAGCCGAACGACAGAAAGCATCCTGTGAGAACAGGCTGGCAAAGAAAGCGCAGTTATTGCAGGACGAAGTAGCCATTAAATGGGAAATGTACCGGGAGAATAAAATCTATCGGGCAAATACTGGTGCAAACAAATATATGAGGTGAAAGTGAACGTTGATTGTCAGAAATACGTGAGAAAAAGAAGGCCCAACCTAGAATACTTTCGAACCACATGAAATAATTAGGCAGGAAGTCAATAACAATACAACATATCCTAGATGAAGATGGAAACAAAGTGGAAGGGCAACCGGCTTTAAATGGCATCTGCAAAATAACAGCCGAATCTTTTCAAGGCAACGAGGAGGATGTATTTTAAGGATCGAAAAGGAGCTGGTGCTGACAAATTTCAATTGGAAAAAAAGCCGAAGAAATAATTCCTAAGCGCGCAGCCACAGAGCTAGACGAGGTTCCCGTTAGGTTCATTGATGAACTAGGACCAGAAAGTAAGGAAGCTCTGGTGAAAGCAGGGGAACAAACTTTAAGAATTGATGAATGCTAGACAGTTGGCGACGAAGTAGAATGGATTTATTTATAAAGGTAAGGGGGGGGGGGTAGTTAGAATTCACTCGTGTAAGTTGACCACCATTGGTAATATACACGTTAGCAATGCAGGCATTCATATTAAAGCTGCAAGCATAGGCATAGAATAATGGCCTTTTGGGATAACTTCAGAATGGCTTCAGTATAGGTAGGCGTTTGGACGATAACTTATTTCGTCTTACTCAGTGTATTGAAATATCAAGAGCAAAAAGCTGACCGGCCTTTTTAGACACACCAGGAGCGTATGACAATGTAGACAGCGACATTTTGCGTGATATTCTGGAAGGGGAAGGCTTAGGCGAAGGTTGTCTACAGCTTTTGAGATAGATTTACCGAGAAAATACCGTTTGCGTTGAACGGGAAGAAATGAAAGCGAGGAGAAAGTTGATATCAACGAGGGACTGAGGCTGGGGTGCCCTTTATCCCCTGTCCTGTTTATGATGTACATGGTGAAGATGAAGAGGGCGCTAGAAGGAAGTAACATCGGGTTTAATCTCTCATACAAATATGCGGGTACAGTAGTAGACAAGCAGCTTGCAGGTTTATCTTATGCGGTCGACATTGTGCTGCTGACTAACAAGCAAAGTGATTTTCAACGTCTGGCTAATATCTGTGTACATAAAGGCGAGCATTTAGGTTTGAAATTTAGCGTTAGAAAATAAGGTGTTACGGTATTCAAGGAAAAGAGTGAGCAGACAGTGGCAATACAGGGCCATGAAATGCCCCGCGTAAAAGAATATAAATATTTTGGAATACGGATAAACGAAGACAGTAGATATATGGGAACACCAGAAAAAAACAATAACTGTGATGGGGACAAGAAATGCAGCGCTAATGAAAAGAGAGTACTATGAAGATACAATAGGCATGAGGTGTTCCGGGGTATATTGAGACGCGTACTTGTCTTTATCGGGCGACAAGTATTGTCGCCTAACAAATGTTATCGCACAGCGCGGGACGCGCCTGCATGTGTCCGAAGTTTCTGGAAAGTTATCGATGCTTCTATCCGCTGTCTGTTGTCGCCGAACGTTGTGTTATCTGATTTTATCGCTTGACACGAATGGTGTAGAACATTTTAGAAGGCATGCGGGTCCCAACGTTTAATCTGGAACATTCGATGATTGCTGTATAAAAGCCGACGCGCTTGACCCGCTGATCAGATTTTCGACGATCGCCGAGCGTGTTCGCCGCTATCGTTGCGCTATAAGTGTAGCCTGTTTTGTGGGCACAGGTTCGCCCAATAAAAGTTAGTTTTGTCGTTCACAGTACTGCTACTGTGTTATTCAACGTCACGACCACGTGACATGTGGTGGAGGTGCTTGTGCGTTCATGTACCGAACGCCCCCGCAAAGCCGCGATCCAAGCCCGAAGCCCGAGGACAAAACCAACGTCGCCCAAGACCAGCGAGCTAGCCGCCGGCTGCAAGGACTGCCCCCAGAGCACGGACTCCTACCTGAGACGTGCAGGAAGATCGCCACCAAGTCCACCCCAATGGCAGCCCCAGCATCCCCCGTCGTGCTGCAGCAGCCCAGGGAGCCTCCGACGTTCCGCGGTTCAACGTTCGAGGACGCAGAAAGCCGGCTTGAGACATACGAGAGGGTCGCTGCTTTTAACAACTGGAACAGCGAAGACAAACTGCGACATGTCTTCTTCGCATTGGAAGACGCTGCCAGGACGTGGTTCGAGAACCGAGAAGCCACCTTGACTGCCTGGGAGCTGTTCCGAAGCGGCTTCCTGAAGACATTCACAAGCGTCGTACGCCGAGAACGAGCCCAAGCACTACTGGACACCCGAGTGCAGCTGCCCAACGAGACCACCGCGATTTTTACAGAAGAAATGAGCCGCCTATTCCGCCACGCTGACCCGGAAATGTCCGAGGAAAAGAAAGTCCGGCTACTAATGCGTGGTGTTAAGGAGGAACTTTTCGCCGGTATGGTACGAAACCCACCGAAGACTGTCGACGAGTTTCTTCGCGAGGCCACTAGCATCGAGAAGACACTCGAGATGCGAAACCGGCAATTCGACCGCCGCACCAACGCTACAAACTATGCCGGAGTTCAATCACTGGCCTCCGAAGACCTGCCCGAGGCTATCAGGGCAGTCGTACGAGAGGAGCTTCAGAAGATCTTCCCGTCGTCGCAGCCTCAAGTGGCCTCGATCGCTGACATCGTCAAAGATGAGGTTCAGCGGTCGCTTGGAGTCCCGGAGGTGCAACCTCAATTACCGCAACCCCAACCCGAAGCGATGACCTACGCCGCCATCGTACGCCGTCAAGGCCCTCCTCAGCGACCACGCCAGGGCCCTGTAACGCCGCAATTTCGTCGTCCGCCGCCGCCGCCGCCAGCACGACCACCCGTCGCCCAGCGCACCTACGCGAGGAAGACGGACATTTGGCGTGCTCCTGACCACCGCCCGCTCTGCTACCACTGCGGAGAAGTGGGTCACGTCTACCGACGATGTCCGTACCGGGAGATGGGACTGCGAGGTTTCGCCATCAACGCGCCGCGTCCACAGCTTGGAGAGCGCCCACGTGACATCACCGATTACCTCGCCGCTACTCAGTGGAGCCCTCGACGGCCATCCCGTTCGCCGTCACCAGGACGCTACCTGTCGCCGCAGCGCCGACCATACACTGGCCCAGCCCGGGGCCGGTCAGCGAGCCCATATCCGGAAAACTAAAAGCAGCAACCGATGGAGGTGCGGTTGCTGTTCGTCGAACTGACGAAGATCCTCCGCCGCCGACGAACACGACGACGAAACGATCTCGACGACATAACAACGACACGCCGCCGTCCCGACGAAGTCAGGAAGGCAAGACTACACCGACGAACGACGACTTGACGACGCGACGTTCCAACTTCAGTTCAACACGACGCAGCCGTGATCCGACGCCACGACCTAACTGCAACGCCAGACAAAGAACCACCGACCTCGACGTGCTTCTCGACGGCCACGCAGTCGCTGCCTTAGTCGACACAGGGGCTGATTCCTCCGTCATGAGTGGACACATCGCCGCCGAGTTGAAGAAAGTTAAGACTATGTGGGAAGGCCCTCAAATTCGAACCGCTGGAGGACACCTCATCACGCCGTCTGGAGTCTGCACGGCAAGAATTACCGTTCATGACCGGACTTACCCTGCCACCTTCGTTATCCTCCAACAGTGTTCACGAGACGTCATTCTCGGTACGGACTTCCTGAACCAACACGGCGCAGTCATCGACCTGAAGTCGAAGTCAATAACGCTGTCGGAAGATAAAGCGATACCGCCGGAGAGCCCTCGTAGTCACCACGGCTTGAGTGTGCTCGAAGACCAAGTGAGCATCCCGCCCCGCTCCAGCATTGTTATTTCGGTCGGCACCGAAATACCCCCTGACGTAGAAGGTGTAATCGAAGGCGACCAACGTCTCCTGCTAGACCGTGAAATTTGCGTCGCAAGAGGGATCGCTCGACTGCATGGAGGGAAAACTGAAGTGTTGCTGACAAACTTCAGCCAGGAGTTCAAGCACATCAGCAAGGGCACGACGATCGCGTACATCGAGGAAATTGTGGAAACCACTAATGCGTTTGTTCTCTCGGATTCCGCTGCATCTACCCCGACGACCATGGTTCCCGAACGAGACTACGACATTAATCCAAGTCTCCCAGTGATTAAGCAACAGCAGCTCAGAAGTCTGCTCCGACGATACAAAGGCTGCTTTTCGACGACATCGAGGATTCGACAAACACCAGTCGCCAAGCATCGCATAATCACCGAGGAGTACGCTCGACCACTCCGCCAAAGCCCTTACCGAGTTTCGCTGCGAGAACGCGAAGCTATAAGAGAACAAGTCGACGAAATGCTGCGCGACGACATCATCCAGCCGTCGAAAAGCCCGTGGGCATCCCCTGTTGTGCTGGTGAAGAAAAAGGACGGAACCCTACGTTTCTGCGTCGATTATCGTCGTCTGAACAAGATCACGAAGAAGGACGTATACCCCCTTCCACGGATAGACGACGTATTGGATCGGCTCTGCAACGCTAAGTACTTCTCGTCGATGGATCTCAAGTCTGGCTACTGGCAATTAGAAGTCGACGAGAGAGATCGCGAAAAGACTGCCTTCATCACGCCAGACGGCCTCTACAAGTTCAAGGTCATGCCATTCGGACTCTGCTCGGAACCTGCAACTTTCCAGCGCGTCATGGACACAGTGTTAGCAGGATTGAAGTGGCAGACCTGCCTTGTTTACTTGGATGACGTCGTCGTCTTCGCCGAAAATTTCGACGATCACCTTAGGCGGCATACGACAGTACTAGAGGCCATCAAGTCATCAGGGCTCACTCTGAAACCAGAAAAATGCCGCTTCGCTTACGACGAGTTTCTGTTCCTAGGCCACGTCATCAGTAAATCCGGAGTACGCCCCGACCTCCAGAAAACAGCTGCCTTCGCAAAGTTCCCGCAGCCCACCGACAAGAAGGCAGTGCGTAGATTCCTTGGCATGTGTGCCTACTACAGGCGCTTTGTCAAGGACTTTTCACGCATCGCCGAGCCGTTGACACGTCTAACTACATGTGATGTTGAGTTCAAGTGGGAAACGCCGCAGGCCGACGCATTTGAAGAACTCAAACGACGCATGCAGTCGCCGCCTGTACTTGCGCACTTCGACGAGTACTCCGATACAGAAATCCATACTGACGCCAGTAGCCTAGGCCTCGATGCCGTTCTAGTCCAGAGGAGAAACGGAGTCGAACAGGTGATAGCTTACGCTAGCCGGTCGCTGTCAAAAGCGGAAGGCAACTATTCTACGACCGAAAAGGAATGCCTCGCCATCGTTTGGGCTACAGCTAAATTTCGCCCTTATCTTTATGGCAGGCCATTCAAAGTCGTCAGTGACCATCACGCGTTGTGTTGGCTAGCGAGTATAAAGGATCCTTCAGGACGACTGGCGCGGTGGAGCCTCAGACTACAAGAATACGACATCACTGTAACCTACAAGTCTGGACGAAAACACTCTGATGCCGATTGCCTATCACGCGCCCCCATTGACCCGCCGCCGCAAGATGACGAAGATGACGACGCCTTCCTTGGCATGATAAGCGCGGAAGACTTCGCTGAACAGCAACGGGCAGACCCGGAGCTAAAAGGCCTGGTGGAATATTTGGAAGGGCACACCGAGGTTGTCCCCAGGGCATTTAAGCGCGGATTATCTTCCTTCACGCTTCAAAACAATCTCCTCGTGAAGAAGAATTTTTCACCAGTCCGCGCCAACTACCTTCTTGTTGTCCCGTCAGGACTTCGTCCAGAAGTATTGCACGCCCTACATGACGATCCGACCACTGGACACCTCGGTTTTTCCCGGACGCTATCGAGGATACAAGAAAAGTATTATTGGCCGCGCCTGACCGCCGACGTCGCCCGTTATGTCAGAACATGCCGAGACTGTCAGCGACGCAAGACACCGCCAACAAGGCCAGCCGGATTACTACAGCCAATCGAGCCTCCTTGCCGACCATTCCAGCAGATCGGGATGGACTTGCTGGGACCCTTTCCGACGTCAACAACCGGAAATTAGTGGATCGTCGTGGCGACAGACTACCTTACCCGCTTCGCTGAAACTAAAGCACTGCCGAAAGGTAGCGCAGCCGAAGTGGCAAAATTCTTTGTCGAAAACATCCTGCTTCGACACGGCGCCCCAGAAGTCCTCATCACCGACAGAGGAACGGCCTTTACAGCAGAGCTCACCCAAGCCATTCTGAAATACAGTCAGACAAGGCACAGGAGGACCACGGCCTACCACCCGCAGACGAATGGTCTTACGGAGCGGCTGAATAAGACCCTCGCCGACATGCTAGCGATGTACGTCGACGTCGAACACAAGACCTGGGATGCCGTCCTGCCGTACGTAACATTCGCTTACAACACGGCGGTGCAAGAAACAACACAGATCACGCCGTTTAAGCTGGTTTACGGCAGGAACCCGACGACGACGCTCGACGCCATGCTGCCCCACGTCACTGACGAAGAGAATGTTGACGTCGCTAGCTATCTCCAGCGCGCCGAAGAAGCCCGACAGCTCGCCCGTCTAGGGATCAAGAACCAACAGAGGACCGACAGCCGACACTACAACCTCCGACGACGCTTTGTTGAGTACCAGCCCGGCGACCGTGTTTGGGTTTGGACACCGATACGCCGACGAGGACTCAGTGAGAAACTACTCCGACGCTATTTCGGACCCTACAAGGTCATCCGACGTATTGGTGCTCTGGACTATGAGGTCGTGCCAGACGGCATTTCGCATTCACAGCGACGTCGCGCACGACCTGAAGTGGTCCACGTGGTGCGTCCTAAACCATTTTACGGACGCTAACGAACTTTCCTTATTTTGTTTTTTTCTTTGCTATGAGTGCTTACTTATTACTTTCGTTTGTTTGCAGCATCGGGTCGATGCTTTTTAAAGGGGGGGGGGGGTATTGACACGTGTACTTGTCTTTATCGGGCGACAAGTATTGTCGCCTAACAAATGTTATCGCACAGCGCGGGACGCGCCTGCATGTGTCCGAAGTTTCTGGAAAGTTATCGATGCTTCTATCCGCTGTCTGTTGTCGCCGAACGTTGTGTTATCTGATTTCATCGCTTGACACGAATGGTGTAGAACATTTTAGAAGGCATGCGGGTCCCAACGTTTAATCTGGAACATTCGATGATTGCTGTATAAAAGCCGACACGCTTGACCCGCTGATCAGATTTTCGACGATCGCCGAGCGTGTTCGCCGCTATCGTTGCGCTATAAGTGTAGCCTGTTTTCTGGGCACAGGTTCGCCCAATAAAAGTTAGTTTTGTCGTTCACAGTACTGCTACTGTGTTATTCAACGTCACGACCACGTGACAATATGGAAAGGTGTAATGACTCTAGGACTTACTTTTCGAAATGCAATTCTTTGCTTGAAATCAGGAGTACAATCAGGACTGGATGGCAACCAAAGTTCAGTGGGACACCTCACATTGGGCGCTCGCGGGACGACTACAAATGAAGGTGTGCAGGGTGATATGGACCTCACAAGCTTTGAATTGAGGGAAGCTCACAGTAAAAGTGACTATGAAGAACGACTGAGGAATATGGAACAAAGCAAACGGGCTGAGAGAGTGTTGAGGTATTTGTACAGGAAAAACATTGATTCACAGTGGAAGAAAAGAGCTAGGAAGCTTGCCAGCAAGCATTCAACCTGTGTGAGCACCACAGCAACGAAGTAAGTCAAGCGGAAAGTCAGAGAGGCTGAAATAATCTCATGGGTCGGGGCAATGGAACACAAACCTGCTTTGAGTAACTCCTTAAGAGGAAACATACGAAATCAGCAAAGAGGCACTTTATGATAACTAAAAGGGAACCTCGTCACTTCTTGAAGCTAGATGAGGATGCTGAGAACACGCACCTATAAAGTGAGATATAAGAACGAAGAAAACGAAGAAGAAGCATGTTCTTGCTTCGGTAAGGCTACGAAAACGATGGAGCCTATTGTATAATACTGTGAAGATATCTGCACAGCGGTCGATTTAAGCACCACTGGCTTCCTTGAAGCCTTGTGTTCAGCGAGAACAGAGGGAATGTAAACATGTCTGCGATAGATTTCAGTAAGAAGCGATTGGAACATTGGTGGAAGAAAAGTAAGGAAACGACAAAAAATGGAGGCGTACAAAAAAGTTCACAATAGGGGGTCAGAAATTTTGGTTATGGCTATTCATCGCGTTTTTTTTTCTTAATCTAGGTAGGGCATTATTCAGTGTAATAGAAAGGGTTTGGTGCCGCACCCTACAGCCCCATTCCAAAGGGAACGCTCATAACATCCATCCATCCATGCCATTTTACATGGCCTGATAGTCCAGTGCGCCAATAAGTCGGATAGTCTTGTAGGGTCCGATATAGTGTTGCGAAAGTTTCTCGCTAAGTCCTCGTCGGCGTAATGGGGTGCAAACCCAAACGCCGACGTTTGGGGCCTGTACTTGACATAGCGTCGTCGAAGATTGTAGAGTCAGCATTCAGTCTTCTGCTGGCTCTTGATGCATAGGCGAGGTAGCTGTCCGGCTTTTGGGCATTGTGCAGATAGGTGGCAACATCGAGGCTCTCTTCTTCGGTGATGTGCGGGAGCCTGGTATCGAGGGTCGCCGATGGTTCCGTGCGTAAACCAGCTCTACCGGCGTGATCTGCGTTTTCTCGCGTCCTTGTTAGTGAACAGTGCGTATGGGAGGACGGCATCTCAGATCTCGCGTCCTACGTCGACATACATTGCTAGCATGTTGGCGAGGGTCTTGTGCAGCCGCTCCTTAAAATAATTCGTATGCGGGTGGAGGGCCGTTGTCCTGGTGTGGCTTGTGTGGCGGTATTTTAGAATGACTTGGGCGAGCTCTGCTGTAAAGGCCATTCCTCTGACGGTGGTAAGGATTTATGTGTCACTGTGTTGTAGGAGGATTCACTCGACGAAGAATTTCGCAATTTCAGCTCCACTAACTTTGCCAAGCCTTTCGTTTCAGCGAAGCGGGCGAGGCTGTCTGTCTGCTCGACGATACATTTATTTCTGGATTTGGACGTCGGAAAGAGTCCCCCTAAATCCGTCCCAATCTCCTGTAACAGTCAAGCAGGCTGTGTTGGTTATAGTAATCCAGCTGGCGTTGGTGGTGATGTCTTCCATCGCTGACAGTCACGACATTTCTTTACGCGACGGGCGACGTCGTAGGTCAACAGCGGATAATACTACATCTGTATTCTTGCTAGTGTATGGTAAATATCGACGTAGCCGGCTGTCTGATCGTCATGCAGGGCGTGCAGGATTTCTGGCCGGTGTTCTGTGGGCACACCATGAAAGTAGTTTTGGCGAACATGAAAAGAAGTTGCTTTTTACGAGGACATCCTTGTGTGAAGTAAACGAAGATAGTCCACGCTGAAAGACCCTTGGGACAGTGTCGGTTGTGACTTCTAAGCACTCCACAAAGCTTTGTAACTCAGGGTGGTGTTCGGCGAAGTCGTCTGCGGTTGTTGCTCCTAGGAATGCGTCGACGTCCTGTTCGCCTTGCGGTGGGGGCTCATTAGAAGCGCGCTACCGGCAGTGGACATCAGAGTGTGTGCATTCATACTTATGGACCACGCTTATGCCTAATTAGACTCGAGCGTGTTAGAAGACCTGAAGGATCACTTAGATTTGTCATCCAACACAAGGCATGACGGCCGCTTAACACTTTGAATTGGTTGCAGTACATGTAAGGCTGAAATTTCGCCATAGCCGAAATCATCGCAAGGCATTCTCTCTCCAAGAAAGAATAGTTTGCTTCCGCTTGCGACAGTGAGTGGGTAGCGTAATCCAATTCGCTTTGAACTCAGTCCTTCCCTTGAACTAGCACGGCACCGAGTATTGGCGTATTCGTGGAAGTTTGAAAGCACCGGTGGTGAGTGCAGCCGTCGTTCAATTTGGCCAAATGTGTCATCTTGCAGTGTTTAGCATTTAAATGTCGCGTAGCATTTCGTCAGACTGGTCCATGGCTTTGCAGTGTTTGAAAAGTCTCTCACAAAGCGCCTGTAATGGGCACACAGGTTAAGCAATCTGCACACTGCCTTCTTGTCAACGGGATGCTGGAACTTACCGATGGAAGCTGTCTTCTGGGTACTGGAACGATTGCAGCTTTGCTGCTGATGTGGCCTAGAAACAGAAGTTCCTCGTAAGCGAAACTGTGTTTTTCCAGCTCGTAGGTGAGCCCAGGTAACTTGATCGCCTCCAATACTGTCTGAAGCCGCCTCAAGTGATCGATGAAATTCGTCACAGTGCCCACAGCATCACCAAACTGCACGAGACAAGCCTGCAACTTCAGTGCTGCTAAGACAGTGTCCATGACGTGCTGGAATGTTGAAAGCGCAAACAAAAATCCGAATGGCGTGACCTTGAACTTGGCAAGTTTTTCTGGCGTGCTAAACGCTGTCCTCTCTCGTTCCCTTTCATCGACTTCAATTTTCCTGTTACCAGTCTTGCGATCCATCGAGGAAAAATACATAGCGTTGCAGATCCGCTCTAATGCGTGCTCGGTCCACGGAAGGGGGCGTACGTCATTCTTTGTTAACTTGTTGGAACGGCGATAAAGGACGAAGAAGCGCAGTGTTCCATCCTTCTTCATTAAGACCACATGAGATGCCCACAGACTTTTTGACGGCTGGATAAGTTGCTTGCGTAGCATTTGATCGACAAGCAGCCTTATGGCTTCTCTTTCCCACGTCGAAACTCTATGCGAGCTCTGATGGAGCCACTGAGCCCATTCTTCGGTGATTATATGATGGTTTGTGACTGGTGTTCACCGAGTTTTTCGTTACGACAAAAAATAGTCTTTGTATTGCTGGATGAGTTCTTCAACAGTTCTTGTTTATAGCTCGGAAGACACGGAATGATGTAAAACGTTGGTTCAGGAACATGAACCAGGAACACGCACCATTGGTGTAACTTCGATAGAATCGGAGAGCAAGGTCTATCTCCGACAGCTGCAACTTCCTGAACGTATGTGATCTTCGTTGCCTTTTTCATGTTTTTATACTTCTGGCTGAGGTTCGTCGACACTACCTGCGCGCGCAACTAGACGGTACCACTCCTAACGCCAATTTCGCGGTTGCGTGGCTGGTGTTGGTCGTTCTCAACGATAGCTTCCATGTCTTCGGCTGCTTTGGCTCTGGCGGAAATCATGATGCTAGCGCGAGACGGAATGTGGACTTGGCCTTCAGGTACTCTCAAAGCACGTGGATGGGAAGTCCTCTCAGGTCGAATCGTTTAGTCTGTGACAGCGTAGTCTATTTCGGCTTTAGGTCAATGAATTTGCCATGTTGATTCAGGAAGTCCATACCGAAAATGACGGCGCGTGAGCACTCTTGCAGAATAACGAAGGTTTCAGTGTAAGTCCGGCCATGCAATGTAACTCTTGCTGCAAACATTTTAGCCGGCTGTCCGGATATAAGGGCCGATCTATCTTGACTTTCTTCAGCTTGGCAGTGAAAGGTTCTCAGATGATGAAGTAGTCGGGTGCACTGCCTTCGATAGTGCTGACAGCGTGGCCGTCTAGAAGCATATCGAGGTCTCTCGTTCTTAGCCTTCAATGAAATGGGGTCGTGATATCGCATTACGGCTGCATTATGCTATTCCGTAGATGATACGTCGCATCTTCAGGTCTTTACTTGTCGCCGTATTCTTGGCTTCGAAGCTTCGACGGGAAAGCGGCATGTCGTTTCTTTGCCGTCAAGACGGAGTTTGAAACGTCGTCGTTGTAGACGGAGGATCCTTGACATTTTTTTATTTTTTTATTCAGAATACCCCTAAAGGCCCTTTGCAGGAAGGTATTACATAGGGGGGAGGGGGTGCAGTAATGCATACAGATGTAATAAGTGAGTAATAGGTTGAAAAGAAATCGGGAACTGATAAAACATAATCACAAAATATAATAACAGAAGACCAATAAGATTATTGTAATAGTAAAAATGATAATCAGAAATGTACAAAAAGAGAATACGAATCCCAAACACACAAAAATTGGAGGGTAAGCTGGGTCATAGAAAGCACTCAGACCATTAATGTATAACAAAACAGAAAACAATACTACACGTAAACTTAAAAGGAAAAGGCAAAACACTGCAATAAAAATAGGAACAGTAACCATGAAAATATGCATGTTACATAGAGTACCAGAACATATTTTACCATCAATTGTAGTTGGGAAAAAATGGGGGGGGAACATGACACAAGAAAGGTGTACGCACTTTCATAAAGGATTTGAAGTTTCTGGAATTCATATATGTCGGTGATGGTTGCGACGTGTGATGGCAAGCTATTCCACTCGGCTATGGTGCGTGGTATGAAGGGTCTGGCATAAGTTTGTGTGCGGCACGTGAAGCGTTCGATTTTAAAAGGGTGATCACGGCGGAGAAAGATGGCAGAGGGTGGCTTAAACAAGTCGCCGCGAAGTGATGCATGATGGTAGAGCTTATGAAGAAGGGATAAGCGAGCGATTTTACAGCGACATGATAACACTTGCAGTTCAGCGCGATACTTCAATGAAGTGACGCTGGTGTGACGTGAGTAATCCGAAAAAAATAAAACGCACAGCACGCTTCTGTAGGGCTTCGATCTTTAATTAGTGTAGTCTTGATCGGAGGGCGGATTAAAGTGATATAAGCCAGTTTACCTAAGTGCGACGGGGTATGTTGCAAGTTACGTTTAAGAAACCCAAGTGAGGGGTCTGCTGAAGCAAGGGTGACGTTATTATGGTAATGCCAGGACAAGTCAGACTGAAAGGTAACTCCAAGATATTTGTACGTTGTCGCAAGCTCACATTGAAGTAATATTTAGCAAGTAATACGATGTAATGCGAGAAGCTTTCTTAGTGAAATACATCAACTTAGTTTTTGAAAGATTTAGTGTCATTAGCCAAGTTGTGCACCACGAAGTGAAGGAATTCACGTCAGATTGCAGAGACTGCCGGTCAGCTTCAGAAAAGATGTTGCGGTAAATAACACAATCGTCAGCGAATAGCCTAACTCTAGATTTGAGGGAGGAGGGTAAGTCATTTATATAAATTCGAAAAAGCAATGGACCGAGCACACTTCCTTGAGGAACACCGGATCAGACTGGGACGAAAGCAGAGTCAAAGTTACTGAGCGACGTGAACTGTTGTCTATTGGAGAGGAAGGCTTGCACCCATGCCAGAATAAGTGGGTGAATATTAAGTTGTCTAAGTTTTAGTAAGAGCCGGTGGTGAGGAACTCGATCGAACGCTTGGAATACGGCGTCAATTTGGATGCCGGCGTCCAATGATGTGTGTAAATCCTGAGTAAATCCTGCAAGCTGTGTTTCGCATGAGAAGCCCTTGCGAAAGTCGTGCTGGTATTTGTAGATGATATTCTGTTGCTCTAAATATGTAATTACTTGTGAGTTTACAATGTGTTCCAAGAGTTTCCAAATGGTACTAGTTAAAGATATAAATCTGTAGTTAAGTGGGGACGAGCGATCCCCTGATTTAAATATGGGTACTACTTTTGCCATTAGCCAGTCCTGAGGAATGGTGCTTAACGACATTGATAGAGAGAAGATGGCTGCCAAGCAACGATAGATACCAGAAGAAATATGTTTAAGTATTTTGTTGTTGAAGCCATTATGATCAGATGCAGATGAATTTCTCAATTTTCCAAGTAGGGATAAAATACCAGTTTGGTCAATTATTATTTCAGTCATATTAATACCGGAAGCATCAATGTTAGGGCATGTTGAGAATGAATCATTTATTAACTTAGCACACTTGGATTCAGTAACAGGAGAACCATTGGTGTTAGCAAGAGTTACGTCGTGGTGGTTGCAGGGATTTATTGTGCGCTAAAAGCACCAAGGGGTATTTACTTGCAAAGATGACAAATCACGACTGAAAAAGCGACGACGAGTAGTTTTAAAAGCTCTTGGTTTTCTCTGTCACACTATTTATAGCGACACCACGAAGCGGATAATCTGTTTTCGTCTACCATTCTGAAAAGTCGTTTCTTTTTATTATTAAGTCGACGTAATTGCTGATTGAACCTTGGAGAAATATTGCTTGTTATGATGGTCAGAACTGCAATGTATTTGTCAATTAGGTTGAAAGAGTATTTTTAAAGGTTCCAGTTATCTTCAATGGAACGTGACAAGTGGGCATCTAAAAATGTTCCGTGAAATGGGATAATTCGATACATATAGCATCAAAATTGGCTCGCTTATAACACCTTATACACTTTCCATCAACTCTCGCTTTGTTAAGTGAACAAGTTAAGATTCCAGTAATTATGTCATGATCAGAAAGACCATCGAGATGGGCTATGCCAGTAAACAGGTCAGGTCGAGAAGTTAAAATTAGGTCAAGAATGCTTGCTCATGTGTCGAGCAACATGTACGTTTTTCGATAAGCTGGCAAAACGAAAAATCAAGGCAAGAATCAAGAAATTCCTGTGCCTGAGTATCGTTGGCTGAAACAGATAGTGTAGACCATTGAATATTGGGATAGTTGAAGTTTCCGAAGATTATAAGAACCGCATTTGGAAACCTCCCGCATATTTCAACAACAACGCGAGGAAATTCACTTTCGAAGGTCGCAATCATGTCCAGGGGGGCGATCAAAAACGTCAACAATGAGATCAGTGAAACCAAGCTTCAGGGACACAAATACGCTTTCAATAAATGAGTTAACAAAGCTAGGTATAGTGATGCAATCTTTAGAAATTCCAATAAGCAGACCCCCACCTCTTCGATCCTTTCTATCGCAGCGAAAAAAAGTTAAAATCTACTTGACTGACAAGAATATTATTATCGGAAACTGTATCATTCAGCCACGTTTCTGTTAGTGCGATGATGGAAGGCGAACTTGAGTCGATAATTGAAGATAGTTCAACACTTTTAGAAAGAACACTTCTGATATTAATGTAGAAGAAAGAGGCCTTTCCATCTGAACCAGGTGGGGTGATTACATGTGCTTGACGCTTAGAAGGGGCACGTCACGTAGGTGGGGAGATTACTGAGCGTGCGTCGGTGCGTGGTACACACACCGCGCAATTAGAAGTTGTGTCCCAAATGTGTATGTCGTTATTTAGGCACAGCCTGTCAAAAATAAGACGCACACAATCACCTTCCTTCCTCAGTGTTTTCGAAAACTGCAATAACTTCCTGCGTTTGTCCCGCACAGCCTCAGAATAGTCCCGTGCGACACTGAAGGGCGTATTCTCTAGTTTGAAGCATTTGCTCAGAATGGTTTCAACTTCTTCGTCATTAAAAAAGTTTAGCAATGATGAGGCGCTTTTTATCCGCGGAGAAGCGACCTATGCGGTGAGCCCTGGCTAGTGACAAAACCGAAAAGTCAAGTCGGTTCATGCACAAGTCATGCACAAGGCGTTCAGACGATTCTCATGTTTCAAATTGTTGCCCGTCGTCAATTCCATAGAATAATACGTTTGACCTTCGGGAACGATTTTCCAAGTCGTCAATTTGGGCTTGAAGGTCTGAGAGGTCTGATGAAGGTCTGATATTGTCCCGGCGTGACCGGTTTTCCACCTCATCGGATTTTGAAGTGAGTTTAGCGATAGATTCACTAAGTGAGGCAATTTCAGAGTTAAGCTTGTTATACATTGCACTGCAGTCAACAGCTCCTGTAGAAGATTCGAGCGAAGATACACGTGTTTCAAGGGCTTCAAAACGGGAATAAAGGATTCCTTGATTTAGGCCACGTCCTGTGCAATTTGTTTCTGATCAGCCAACAATTGCACAAGAAGATTAGCAGTGTCTGGAGGGGAACTAGTGGAGCACTGGCTGCTACTTGTAGTAGTGTTATTAGCCTCACTTGACTTTGACGTACATTCTGAAGGCACAGCTCTAGGTCCAGGGTTAAGTTCAACATCCCCACTCAAGAGAAGGCTATCGTAACAGTGCAAAATGCGAAAGCAGCAAGTAACAACACTGTTTGGGCAGAACAGCAGCAGCAAAAAGTGGTCATCAGAACGGTAGCTATAGGCAGCTTGAATATAACATACCTGCATGGAAAACAGGCAGCGTTTAAGCAACACTCCGACGTCGCTGCTGTACTGCCCACTGAAGGAAGGTGCGTTGCGAAGACCTTTATATCAACCGGTGTAGACGTCTCTGACCACAGCTTAGCGGTGATTGGTAGAACGACGCTGACATCAGCCAGAAGCGAAGCACGTGGGAGGCCGTTGGCAAAGCCATGGGGCATGCCAGGGCTATCACCAACAGAAGTGACAGGGCTGTCCATGGGCACACGATCGACCGCATCCACATGCCGGTGAAAAGCAAGCGCGGAAGATAAGACATTGGCCCCGTAAAAGAATCCATGGAAACATCCCATGAACTGCGTGAAAAACAGGCAGCGTTTCAGCAACGTTCCGGCGTAGCTGCTGTACTGCCCATTTCGACTACACATTTCCACATACAGCAAGTGCACTGCCACAATTTGGCGCTTTTATTTTTTTCAATATTGGCTTACGACTACGGATCCATCGAGGGGCTGGTTCTATGTGTGCTAGGCCCTACGGTGACAGGTAGCGTCCTGTTCATGGCGAAAGCGAAGAACGCCGGGGTGTGCACTTCGTTGCGACGATGCAGCCGGCGATATCATAAGGCTCTTAGCTCTGCTATGGGCGAGGTGCTTTGGCGAACCCTCGAGTTAACAAGTCGCCATGTGGGCATCGGAGGTAAACATGGCCAGCTTCCTCATAATGATAGCAGAGCCGGCGGTAGTCCACGACATGCCAAATGTCCGCCTGCCTCAAGTAGCTGGGCAGGGGGACGTGTGGGCGTGCTGGCGGCGGCGTTGAACAACGAAATTGCGGCGTTAAGAGGTCCTGGCGCGGGCACGGAGGGGTAATTTGACGACGGCAGATGATGGCGAATCTTATCGCTCCAGTCTCGGGCTGAGGTAATTCCGGTTAACATGGGAAATTAAAATGACAGCTGAATTTTCTCGCAGACTACACCAGAAATTGAATTAACTTGGGGCGGGCAACATCTTCACTTATTCTTACACAACTGCCCTTTTCTTCTCCTGCCAATAATTGCAGCACAGTGCTTGAAGGCCTCCCTTGTCTGGCCTCGAGCTGCAGATGTACTGCCTAGTGTGTATTTGTATCGTCTTTACAATCGTCGAGACCTGTGAGATCGTCACAACTTCTGCTGCCGTCCTAAGCGGGGTGGGCACAATTCCCCTGAAGAGTTATTCCAGAACCCCACGAACAAGAAAGCGAATTTCCTTCTTCTCAGGCGTATTCGGGTCGGCGTTCCGGAAAACTCGTGTAATCCTTTTTACGTAAAAGCTGCGACCTCGTTGGGCAGGTTCACTCGTGCTTGCAGTGAACTTCAGTCCGTTCTTTTTTGAAGACGCTCGTGAATGTCTTCAGAAACTTGTTCCAGAACAGACAAACCCGAAGTCGTTAACGAGGCCTCTCGATTTTAAAACGAAGTACCGGCTGCTACTTCCAGTGAAAAATAAACGTGCCGCAATTTTTCCTCAGCGTTCCACTTGTTGCAGTTTACACCCTCTCGAGTGTCTTAAGCCACGTCTCCAAGTTCTCCGATGAAGTTCGCTCTAAAGTAGAGGGCTCTTTGGATTGACATTGTGGTTGTTCACTTGGCCTTGATCTTCTAGGTCGTCTCAGGTAGAAGTCCGTTTTCGAGGGGCACGTTTTGAAGCCTGCGGCTAGCTCGATGGTCCATGGTTATGCTGATGTAATCTTCAGGTTCGGGTTGCTACTTCGCGGGGGCGTTCGGTACATGAACATGCTAGCGCCTCCAACAGACGTCTCGTAACAGTGACCGCGAAGAAAATGGCCACAAAACTATGCATGACGAAACTAACTTTTTATTGGGCGAACCTGTGTCCTCAAAGCAAGTTGCAGTGAAAGCAAAATGATAGCAGCGAGCAGTCAGCGATTGTCAAATTGTGATCAGCCGGTGAAGCCCATCGATTTTTATGCATCATTTATCGAAGGTTCGTGTCGTGTATGTAATCTTATTTTACACTCTTTGGCGAGGACATATACAAACGAATACGATCAACGATAACATTCGCACAAGTTCTAAATTATTCAGGCATGCCTGGTGCTCCACGATAAATTTAAACTGTTAGCAGGTGAGATAGCAGCGGCCAAGAAGAGGATTTTCGCCTCTCATAACGGTATACTGCATTCATGTGTTCCTTTCAAATAACTCCCAATCAATGATATAGCTAGAGTTAAGGAATATGATGAATCATTTTTCTTTGTTCACTTCTTTTTTGCTTTTCTTGGTCATCCATAGATACAGTGTAGTCTCAATTTCAGATGTCACGCTCTAATATAGAGGAGCGGTTTATTAGTTTTATTACGCTCGAAATGACATAGGAATTTTGTCTCATCATTTTGCTGATAATCGGGTGTTTAAGAGTAAAGACAATAAATCAAGAGATAAATATGGACTTGGGGAGAGCTAGTATTTCGTACTAGCAATATATAAGTCCGCAGTTAGAATGAAGGCGGTGTATAGATGGGCTCTTCTTTCACTCCATTTCTGAACGTCTCGCAAATATATGGAATTTTTTTGACGGGACAAAAGTCGCGATGGGTTGACGTCCGAAGGAGTAGGAGAATGACAATATGGCTGATTCTATAATATATATATATATTTATGTATGTATGTGTGTGTGTGTGTGTGTGTGTGTGTGTGTGTGTGTGTGTAGGGTGAAAGCTTGTCAAAACACCCAATCATAGAAAGGATGTAAGTTCAGCAAACACTGCGATATGGGTGCATTAGTTTACCGAGTTACCTGTCCTATCAATGTCAGGACTGGAGGTACAGATAAAATGAAACACTTTTAAGGCTGAAAATTCCTTGCGCGTGTATGGTGCGTCGGACTTGAGCGTCCGCCTTCGCATGCTGCATCCCTGTTTCATCACTCTTTCAGCAGGCCGGCTCTAATAAATCGTGGTCGCGGTAGCTCTCTCTCCTCGGCTACCTGCACAAATTCCTAATGATCGAACTCTCTGCGGTAATTCTGTTAACAATTGCAAATTGATAGACACAATCTACATCCCTTCTCATGGCCAACAGTGCTGACCAATGTTGTGTTGTCAACCACCCGCTTGACAATTACAATGCGGTCAACAGGCTTTGCGCTTTTCTGTTAACGAACAGCTCTGTATCTATTTAACGTGTTATGATCATCGCGACATCGAGAAGGTCATATATGCTATCGAATCAGCCTATGCTTGAGTTGAGCCAGAGTGTTAGCTCTACAAACTTCAAGAAAGCTGTTGCGAAGACAGTCACGCGTCTTTCACATCTGCATTACCACAAAGCTTCTGCATGAGTATTCTGCAGTCGAGGCTGGGGCTGTGCCATGAGCAACTACAATGAGCTAACACTGTTTTCGTATTAGAAGAGGGGTATGTGGTTATATATAAGGCCGGGCAATACTTAGCGTATTTTACTTTTATGGAGATCCCATATACAGAAATCACTTGACGAAAACTAATTACTCGTCCATGAAAGATAAAAAATATATGCATCAATAAGTGGCCTGCTTTTTGAAATAGTCATCATGTGCCGTATGTGCCACGATGGTTCATGTTATTTATGTAGCAAAAGCGTATTTAGGGGGAAAATAGGCGCTTTTTTGAATGCACATACTTGTTTTTATTTCTTGCAGCCAGAAGACGAGCCATATATGGCTAATGTAGCTGGCTATGAGGCTACGCGCAATATTCTTAATGACCAAACCAGATATAACTTTAAAAAATACGTAAAGGAGCAACCATATTTTCAGCAGTCCGACATTATTTTCCTACTTACAGGGTAAGTAGTGTAGTATACTTGCCATCAAATTGATGTTCTTGGTGGTAGCATATCTGAATTTTCCGAAACACGCTATCAAGCGCTCTATCGCGTTATGACTGCTAATTCGCAATCATTGAGTAAGGCCTATTAATTTTTGCCTGAGCGCAGTGACAACGATAAAACTATGAACCCTATTTCGTGTAATTTCTTTGCTATTGCCATTAGTGCTCCGAATTCCGGAGAAATAAACTTATATAGCGAAACTATTATAGGCTCGCTCCATGAGGATTGTGTCCGTGTGTAGACACAAAATCCCGAAGATAGTGCAATACCGGGCAGATCCGCGGCCGATTTGAACCAAGCGTCAGGCCCTCTCTATACGTGGGCCAATGCCGAAGAAAGTGCAATGCCGGGCCGATCCGCGGCGGATGTGAAGTAGGCGTAAAGCAATCCCCATACGTGGGCCGATCCCGAAGGTAATGCGACGCCAGGCCCACCTGCGGTAGAGGTGAAGTAGGTGTAACGAAGAAGAGTAGCCTGCCTGTGCCGCAGCACCATCGCTACCGGCATGAGCTCGTGGTTGCTGTCTTTCGCCGCACGCTTGTGACGGCTACCCATTCGCGCCCGTTGCTAATAAATCTCTTAGCAAATTCGACCACCATGGAACTTCGGAGTCACACTCTACCCCCCATTATGCCCGACGACGCATACACTCCTCCAGCTCCTCCAACGGCACCGGCCACCTTGGTTTGTGCCGGTGCCTTGCGTCAGCGAGATCCCCCTATCTTCTCCTGCACAGATCACAAAGACGTTGAAGATTGGATCTCGTCTTATAAGCGAGTGAGTGCCCATAACCACTGGGACGACGTTACCAAATTGAGAAACATCGCATTCTACCTTACGGACGTTGCGAAACTATGGTTTCTAAAATATGAAGCCGACCTCACTTCGTGGTTGGCCTTCAAGACCAACTTTACCCAAGTTTTCGGTCGGCCTGCAGTAAGAAAGCTTCGTGCAGAACAACGTTTGCACACACGATCCCAAGAGGCCGGAGAAAACTTCACGAGCTACATTGAGGACATTGTCGACCTTTGCAAACGGGTGAATGCGTCGATGTCAGAGGAGGCGATGATCAAACATATAATGAAGGGTATTCAGGACGACGCATTTCATATGTTATTATCGAAGAGTCCTCACACTGTCGCTGATGTGATATAATTATGCCAGAGTTACGACGAGTTGCGCAGGCAACGGCTTCACACCCGACGTCCCACCCCGCCCGCCGACTCTCTATCAAGCCTTGGAGTCGACGACAGCCATGCTGCTCTCTTGGTAAAAATTCAGGAATTCGTTCGCGCAGAGGTCGGCCGCCAGCTGTCTTTGATATCTTCTGTTCAGGAACCACCACCTGCTTTGCATCCTACGATCTGCGACTGCATTCAAGAACAAGTATCTCAAGCCATTCCTCCAGCCGTTGAGCAGACACCAGTCACGGCTGCTCTCACTTACGCTGAAGCAGTTTCCGGATCTCGTCCACAAACGCCCCTGCCGCCCTCTATGCATCGACCTATGCCGCTTCACGACCGACGGCATTTTCCTCCTATGCTGCTGCCCGACCGACAGCATTTTCCGAATCCTCAACCGTGACTCGGACTTTACCCCCACCAGTGGCGCACCTTCGATGACCGCCCAATATGTTTTACGTGTGGTGGTGCTGGTCACATATCGCGCCATTGTAGTCGTGGCATGCTTCCTCTTCAGAACATCCGCCGAGCGCCACCTTTCCCCGCTCTGTTTTCCTCTTCGCCTTCCAGCCTTCCTACCTCTTCCTTTTCCCCTGACCATCCAACCGCCTCTACTCGCCGCTCACCATCTCCCCGTTGTCGCTCGCTTCCTCCGATGCGGCGCCGTACCGTGTCCACCGAGCAGGAAAACTGATGGCCGCAGTTCCGGAGGCACGAACTGCGTTCACGTCGCAATGCCCTAGTCCTCGTCCCTCTCTAGCCAACGTAATTGAAGTCTCTGTCGAAGGAATCGCCGTCCTGGTACTTGTAGATACAGGAGCCGCCGTATCCGTGATTTCCACCGAACTCTGCCGCACACTACAAAAGGTTTTGACGCCTCTCTCCGACGTCTCCCTTCGAACCGCGAACGCTCAAAATATAACGCCTCTCACTGCCTGTACTGCTCGCGTCTTCATTCAAGGTCTACTGTATACCGTCGAATTCGTCGTGCTGCCCACGTGTTCCCATGACAGCATATTAGGCTGGGACTTCCTTGCAAATAACGCCGTTATTGAATGTTGTCACGCCGAACACGAACTTTCTGCACTTCCCGACGTCGAGACTATCGAAAACGACCCTTCCAGTGCTAAACTGTTTGTTTCCGAAGACAATTCCGTCCCTCCACGCTCTTCCCTTCTTGTGCCTGTGTCGTGCGCCGCTATTTCTGATGCCACTGTTCTCTTTACGCCCTCTGAGCTGTTCATTCGCCGCCGATGTTCTCCGCTGCCCTTTGCTCTCCTTACTCTTCGCAATGGCGTCACAAAAATGGTCGTCGAGAATCCCACAGCCTGCCCTTTAGCTTTATTTCATGGTGAATGCCTAGGCCTTGTTCAACCGGTCGACACCTTTTGCAACTTTGACGCTCCTGCCGTTTCTACTTCTGTGGGCCTTGGCGCACTTACTTGTGACTCTGCGGTTGATCAGTCACTCTTCGACGCTTTCCACTGCTCCATCGACGATGGCAAGTCATCTTCATAACGAAGCCAGCTTATTGCTCTCCTGCAGAAGTTCAGCGCATCTTTTGACAGCCATGCTTCCAGTTTGGGCCGCACACCAACCGTTTTTCACCAGATAGATACCGGCAGTCATGCACCTTTACGGCAGCGCCCTTACCGAGTATCCGCCTCTGAGCGCCGTGTCATTGACCACCAGGTTGCTGACATGCTCAACCGTGGCGTTGTGCAGCCTCCCAACAGTCCTTGGGGATCACCGGTCGTCCTCGTTAAGAAAAAGGATGGCTCTATTCGATTCTGCGTCGACTACTGACGTCTGAACAAGATAACGCGCAAGGACGTTTACCCGTTACCGAGCATCGATGACGCCCTCGACTGTTTGCAGGGAGCTGAGTTTTCTTCGCTGGATTTACGTTCCGGATACTGGCAAATCCCCTTGGCACCATCTGATCGACCTAAAACAGTATTTGTAACACCTGACCGATTGTACGAATTCATCGTAATGCCTTTCGGCCTGTGCAACGCTCCAGCCACTTTTGAGGGAATGATGCATAATATTTTACGCGGCCTCAAATGGAACACATGTTTATGCTACCTGGATGACGTAGTTGTCTTTTCCGCTGATTTCCGAACCCATCTCAGCCGTCTCGAGCAAGTTCTGTAATGCCTTACTGACGCGGGACTTCAACTTAACTTAAAAAAATGTCGTTTCGGCGCCCGAAAGCTCTTTATTCTTGGCCATGTTATATCACGAGGCGGCGTCCTTCCGGATCCAGCCAAGCTCCGCGCTGTCACCGACTTTGCGCAACGAAAGACGTTAAAGGAGCTTCAAAGTTTCCTTGGTTTATGCTCATACTTCCGACGTTTCATTCGAAATTTCGCTTCCATAAGTGCACCCCTGACAGCCCTTCTAAGTGGCGACAAAGAACTTTCCGCTTGGTCGCCCACCTGTGATGACGCCTTCACGAAATTACGCCGCCCGCTAACCTCGCCCTCGCCACCTATCCTCCGCCACTTCGATCCTGCAGCGCCCACAGAGGTCCACACCGATGCCAGCGGCGTCGGACTTGGCGCCGTACTCGCGCAACCAAAAGCGGGGTTTGATGAATATGTCGTTGCCTACGCGAGCCGAACTCTGACAAAGGCCGAGGCTAATTACTCTGTTACAGAGAAAGAGTGTTTAGCCATTATTTGGGCCCTTCGAAAGTTCCGTCCTTATTTGTATGGTCACCCCTTCGATGTCGTCACTGACCATCACGCCCTTTGTTGGCCGTTTGCCCTTAAGAACCCATCTGGCCGACTTGCTCGCTGGGCCCTAAGCTACAGGAGTACGATATCCGCGTTCTCTACCGTTCCGGCCGCAAACACACGGACGCTGACGCCCTTTCTCGCTCACCGGTCTCCGCTGACTGCACTTGCCTATCCGCCCTTGAGCCCACAGTTCCATCTCATGCACTGCGCAACATGCCGTCGGCGCAGTGCAAGGATCCCTGGATCAGTGCTCTCATCAGCATCCTTTCTGATCCATCCACCTCTTCACCATCTCGCGCTCTTCGCCGCCAGGCTACCCACTTCTGCATTCGCGACGGCCTTCTTTATCGCCGTAATTACCTCTCCGGTGGCCGCAAGTGGCTTCTCCTGATACCTCGCCATCTCCGTGACCTTATCTGCGACGCTTTCCACGCAGACCCTCAGTGCGCACATGCCGGCCTCTTCAACGTCTATGCTCGACTACGCATCCGATTTTATTGGCGCGGCATGTATACCTTCGTCAGAAAGTTGATTCGCTCCTGTGCTCAGTGCCAACGCCGAAAATTACATCCCTGACAAGTCTACCCGTCACAACCCCTTCCCTGCCCTAGTTGGCCCTTTGATCGGGTTGGTATAGACATCTACGGACCGCTACCCTCCACGCCAGCAGGCAACCGCTGGATTATTGTTGCAGTGGATCAGTTGACCCGCTATGCTGTAACAGCTGCTTTGCCGACTGCCACCTCCCGCGATGATGCATCGTTTCTCTTACGAGATTTCGTTCTTCGCCACGGTGCCCCTCGCGAACTTCTTAGCGATAGAGGCCGCGCCTTTCTTTCCGATGCTTTGAAGGCACTACTCGACGAATGCCGAATCGTTCACCGCACCAGTACAGCGTACCATCCGCAAACTAACGGCATGACCGAGCGCTTCAACCATACTCTTGGCGGTATGCTCTCCATGTACGTCGCCTCTGATGATTCAAACTGGGACCGTGTTCTCCCTTTCGTGACGTATGCGTACAATACTGCGGCCCAAGCAACTACTGGTTTTTCCCCTTAATTTCTCCTATACGGAGGAGAACCTTCTACTGCTCTAGATACCATTCTGTCATATACACTTGACGCGTCCGAAAGTACTCCGCTATCTGAAGCTGCTCGTCATGCCGAGGAATGCCGCCAGCTTGCCCGCTCTTTTTCCACCGAGGACCAGTGGCAGCAGCAATCCCGTCAACCTGCCGGCCCTTCTGCACCAACTTTTTGCCTGGCTCTCTTGTATGGCTTCGGGTACCCGCAACTACACCCGGCCTCTCCTAAGAACTTATGGCAAAGTACCTAGAACCCTACCGCGTTCTCGAGCTAACGTCCTCCGTCAATTACATCGTAGAGCCCCTCACGCCATTGGCGGACCTACGCCATCGCGGCCGCGAACTTGTCCACGTCTCTCGCATTAAGCCGTACTATGACCCAAAGTAGTCTCTTCGCCTTAAGCCTCCAGGATGGCGCCTTTTTCTGCAGAGGGCGATTGTAACGAAGAAGAGTAGCCTGCCTGCGCCACAGCACCATCGCTACCGGCATGAGCTCATGGTTGCTGTCTTTCGCCGAACGCTTGTGACGGCTACCCGTTCGCGCCCGTTGCTAATAAATCTCTTAGCATAGGCGCTAAGCACTGCCCATGCGTGCGCCGATCCCGAAGATGGTGCAAGTGTGGGCCGACCCACGGTGGAGGCGAAGCAGGCGTTATCACTCCCGATACGTGGGCCGATTTCGTTAGTGCTCGCGGCGAAGGTGAAGCGGCGAAGGTGAAGCAGGTGTTAAGTACTCCCCATACTTGCGCCGATCCTGAGGATAGCGCAATACCGGGCTGAGCCACGATGGATGTGCAGTTACCCATTCAGAGGCCCATTGACCCAGCTTCACTGGCCATCGTTCTTCGTAGAGTGGAAGGGCACTGAGTTCTTTTTTGTGTACTACCAATATCCCCATATTTTACCCACACTTTCGAGCACCGCCTGCGGCCACTAAGCGTGGTCAGCTACGGCGTCCGAGATTTACGGTGCCGCGTGACGCAACACACGCAAATCTCGGACACCGTGAGCCACATCGGTGCATTGCTCTCGGTGCGAACTTCGCTGTATGCGCTGGCGCTCAGAACCACGCTGATATGGCGCCACTTCCGTAAAATTCCTCATAAGCTTGCTTGTAATGCTGTTTGTAATGCTGAAAATTTATGCATTTAATTAATGAAATTTGCGATTTGACGAATGGATTCTCTGAAAGCAGAACTTTTTTTATGTCGAGGTTCGACTGTGCTCAAATGCAAACACATATGTTCACAACAGAAATTTTATTTCTGTATAGTTAGGTACTAAACTTGTAATACCTAGCGATAAAAAAACAAACAACTATCTAGAATAGTTGGGAGCAGCTTAAACAGAAGAAGAATATTTGCTGCTAAAAGCTACGGCAGTAGTTCTCAGGCTCTTCAGAGATTGTTTATACGAAAACGTTACAAGAATGAAATGCTGTTAAATGGCTAGCATACCCGAAACGTTAAAATATTGGTTGCCGACAAAATATCAAAACTTGCAGGAAATCTACCAAAAAAGCTCCTTAAGCACCTGAGTACCATACACACACCTAAAAGGGTCCGTTATAAGGAACACGTCACTGATTGCATCCTAAAGGATAAAAATTGCATATGACTAAGATGGGATAAACAATAAATAGCAGACTACAAGAGAAGCTGCTGAGGTTATCATGAATGCTTCAGTCGGGAAACCGATAACAGAAGCAGAGGTTCCAATACTCCCCTTCTGTTTCCTAATTTCTTTGAATATCTTTCTAGTTATTTCACTTCTGATCACTGGCGATGCTTTATTTACAAGACGGGAAACCGCAACCGGCTGTTAACAGTGTGTTCCTGCAAAATATTCACTTTACTTTTCATATTCAAAAATACCTAATAGTTAGAAGAAAACTATTTACTCGGACGCTTCGATCACTCGTCCACCCTTATCCCAAACATATTAATGAAGTCCATCAAGAATAGGGACTGCTGGTTGCCACGGTAAGGCGACAATGGATGCCCGTATTCTGAATGGAGAAGCAGTGTTTTGAATCGAGGGCTGTGGTTTAGCCAAATTAGAAACGCCATGCCTCTTATATTTGTCGGCTCTATCCTTGAATTTGTATTATGCAAAAAAATTGTCTCCCACGTCAACGTTTAGAATTGCTTCTGTGTGCTCCTCGGGACAGTATGAATAATGCCACACGGTCCGGTTAGTTGTCTCTCTCTCTCTCTCTCTCTCTCTCTATATATATATATATATATATATATATATATATATACATATATATATATATATATATATATATCGGTTGCGGATGTAGAGCAACATTGTTGCCTGAACACTCTCTTTATTATTCGTCGCATGTGTGTTTTCGGCGATGCATGTCGTCGTCGCTTGAGTCGAAGTCATCGTCCTGGTCGCTGATGGTTATGGCGGCGTTTATACTGATCTTTTTCAAACTTCAGCAGGGGTTGTTCACGTACTGCTTCCATCAGCATTGGACTTTGACTTGTGTTGCTGATTGGCGAGGTGATCTATGCGGTGTGCGTGTTGTGTGTGCGGCACGCGGACCGCACAAGGACTGTGCCGTGCGATAGTGGGTAACGAGGAAGACGAAGAATAAAGTCAGTGTTCGGGCTACCGTGTTGTTCTACATACATACCGTCCTGCTCACATCACACAAGTCGGCAAGATAATAACTTGGCAGCCAGATCATCGGCCTCAAGCCATCACGCAACCATTGCAAAGTATTCCGTACACCCCAAGTGCAGATATCTACTACCTACACCAAACAGCGTCCTGCCCACGTCATTGGAAGCTTTAGACATACCAAAGTAGACCGGATCAGTGGAAGACGGGCCCATGGAAGATTGGTTCCTCCTCTTCGAGTTGCACGCATCTCCTACTTCATGGTCGGAATGGAATATGATGGCAAACTTCGATTATTACGTCACCAGTTAGCTATTTTGTTTATTCCTCACGCGCGTCTTTGAAAACAACGATTCATGGAAGAAAATCGAAAAAGAGATGATCAGTCGATTTGAAGAATACGTTGCAGGCCCCTTGGTTGCCCAACAGTTTCAGACATTAGACATGGGTCGCCGCAGTCACCGACAGTCCCCACATAACAATCATCACCAGTGCCAACCACAGCCACGTATAACTCCATCGTCGACAGTTTTCACAGTGTAAGCTGTGATGGGCTCCTTCCAACACCCTTTGCAAGTGGCGATGGTGTACGCCACCATCACCTCCGCCGCAGGTACCGCCGGGAATGAGAAAAAAGAGACCCAGTTCACGCAGGGATGAAACCCGGGCCCTTTTCGTGCAGTCCGTTACCCTGCCAATGACCCACACCAGCGTTTGATAGAATGCAGCTGGAAAATTCCCTGTGAACGCGACATAGCGCGCGAAGAGACACGCGATGTGACAACACTGCGTAGCGCAGATACGAAGCCGTCTTGAATTGCACATGCATTGCACAAGGTAGGAGGACACGTTACATGTGAACATCCAACGGAACAATAGTTAAAAAAAATGGAAGAAAAAGATGTTTAAGGAGATGTTTACAAGAATGCTTGTAAAAATATTCATTCTGGACCTCTATAAATGAAGATTGCTATGACTGTGTCACCAACGCGTTTCAAAGGGGATGCCAATAAATCATGAACATCCTTAGCATCGTATCGTGCCACTTGCAATGAGATTCGCGCTGCCTAGCTTCTATACGCGTGTCCTTTGCGTAGCAGTCGCATACTACTCCAGCTGGCATGCAATGCATCAGCTGCATTGTTAGGGTTGCAAGGTAGATAGAGAAATTTTTCAGGAAGAAAAAGAAAATTACCGAGACGTATAAATGTTAATGTTATGAAAAACGTGCATGGCATACCTGAATAATTCAGGCAGCCTATGTGACTATTTTTCACTGCCTTGTTTCAAAGCGAATGCCATTAAGTCATCATCATCATAATTACCATCGCATTACGTCCTTTCGCCGCCGCGCTGCGTAGCGCCGAAACGTACAATCTTTGCATTGCAGTTTTGTTATACTACACAAGGTGTCCCGACATGTAGCAGTTGTATATAGCAGTTGCATGGTGCATGTAGCTAACCCTGCATGTAGCAGGCTAGCTGACTGTCGCCAACCCGTTTCGAACAGGGCGTCAAAATAATCATCAACATCATGCACAGGAGCGTACCGTGCCACGGGTCAACAAATGTGACAAGTGCACCACGTAGCCGGGACAGCTCTGTTTACTCTTCGGTACACATTATGGCGCATCATCGAAAGGGACGAACCTGAAGTGAATCGTAGAGCTACACGCGCGGCTGCTACCAAGCAATGTTGGCCTCAGCAGACGACGGTGCAGAGAACAGGGCAAGCTGCAGCGCAAGCCGTAGCGTGCCGTCAACGCTGGGGGGAGAGTTAAGATATTTTTCGTGAAAGCGACGAGAAGATACTTCGCCCCAAAGACCTTGTGAAGCGTGGTGTCGAAAATAGAGCTTCTATGTAGCCGCTCCTCCAGTGCGACATGCGCCACGCAGGCCTGTAACTTTTCTTATGCAGTGATCTTGTCGGTAAGACGAAAAGAAATCGTACGCCTAGTACTATTTCACCATGAACAATGGGCAAAGTAAAACCTGCGATCACTGACCGATACTCAATGACTTCGAGATCAAACATTTCACCATATTTCTCTTCCGCGCAGGAATTCTCGTTACGCGTGTCTTCATCAGGCCATCAAATACCTGTTCTCGGTAAAGAATATAATGTGTTCACTGTTTCTTGTACGCATGGTTTCAAATCACGCGATTCTTCTATGAACCTCATTACGCAGCCCTTGATTCACAGAATTGCTTCGTCCACGCATTGAACCTAGAATTTTCCAGAGGCGTATTTATCACTGGAAACGCGCACTGAAGCCACGTCTACTGTGACACCATCCAGTGATCGAGCATTCAGGATTCCAAGATGCATTAACTCAGACTACGGTACCATACATAAGAGTCAATAAAAGAGCGCCGCTGTTACTTCCAGCGGTGAGATGAAGCAGACTGCCTTGTCACCAAGAAAACAGAAGAAAACCTCCAATAGCATGTGCTCTTTTTAGAAAGAAGACAATACACTTTCAGCAGCTACGGACGAGCCAGGCACGTTTGGATACCAAACTACTTCGCAATGCACAAAGTTTCTTTCGCGTACAACTCCCGAACAAGCCTTTGTCTCTGCAGAAGTGACGCAGGGATCAAGCGTTGCACCCTACCATATTGCTCCATCCTCAAAACAGCCTTCTCTGAAGCTTGGCACAACGCTTTTTCCACCAGACATGTCTCAAAAGCGAGCAGTCTACCGGATACCCGCAGACCACCACGTCAGTTTCCTGAACAAATCAAAGTTCACTTCTGATGGAAACACTACACCTACAAGTCCCGCATGGGCACCAAAAATATCAATATCAACTTTACCGCCAACTTCAGTTACCCCAACAATGTGATCTGCACAAACGACGACAAAGAGCATCGCCGAAAATGCAGATGCGACAAAAATACGTGAACGTCCAAGCGAACTAAATCCAACGCGAACGCAAGTACCTCGTGTTCAGGAGAAGAACATTCCCAAGGACCTTATCAGCACCACCAGTAAAGAATGCACCTATTGCAAGGACTACCGCGATGACACCGCATGCGACGACGAAAAGGCCGAGTGCCATGTTCTGACCTCAGCAGTCCCAAACAACGTACAGTCATTTCAGGAAACGCGTATTGCCAACCATAATAAACGAGACGACTCACTCACAATCGGTGCAACTCATGTGCGCACAATATTTCAAAGAAAACTCATTACATGTATCCTTTCGTCCGCACTAGTTTCAAGAGCAGCCACAGCTCTTTCTACTACAAGGCATTTGAATGACACTAAGCTGTGTCAAGAGATGAGCGTTTACTACTACGTTCAATGTTCCCTAGGGACGCCACATGTAGACGTCCTCCGGAGCACAAGTCAGTCTCTCCCACCAGAGCATATGCTAAACGTCTACGGGCCCAGCATTCTATGAAGTTGTCAACACACGCAGAATCATCTTGGAACATTAGACTAACGGCACATTCTTATGCTGTTTATTCATCAGACTCTTTGCTGTCTCTCGTGTTGTTTGCTGCACGTCCTGTAAATGTGCATACGATCATATGTAAGGGATTATATGTAACCTTACATACGTAGGGATATGTAATAGTGTACAGTATGCCCATAGCTGGAAGTGAAGACGAAGAACATAGCTAGTGTTCGGACGAACATGTTCCCGCCCCACGCGCATACACGCGCGCACACACACACACACATATTCTGAGTTGTTCATTATTTTATAGGCTGTGGCGCTAAAGTGCGTGCTCTGAAACAATTGTTTAATTTATGCGTTTGCATTCTCTCAGGAAGAATTTATCCGAGTGGGAAGGAGGCACCTTACAACATTGGATCGGAGGTATGTACAACTTCTGCGCACCAGTGAAACCACTACAGAAGCAACACTGTTGATTTAGTAAAACATGGTATTGAATAGCAGTGAGATCGAACATAGTATACTCTATATTTGAAGGTCTTTTGGGTAATGTTGTAATCGCTGCAGGGCTTAGTTGTTCTTCGGAGAAACAGGCAACCGATTGTGAATTTTTTTATGCCATGAGATGCATTAAGTGCGTGTTGAAAACTACACAAAAATTCTAGTAAACATTGCGTGCCAAACAATAATGCATTATCACTTTTTGGAACTAACAATTTTGTAGTTTGCGGCTTTGTGCTACATATCGTTTGAATTAAAGTGTTCCTCCATTCCTCCATTCTAATATCGCAAAAACCAAGGAACTCCGCATAGTATCGGCGACATCATATACGTTTTTAATGCTGTTTTTGTAGGACAGGCCATATGTTTGAAAATGGGCGACCATGTGTGTTATGTTGAGTCTGTTCAACATTTATTGCTGTTTAAATTTTTGTAGATGACTGATTTGTGGCATTTTAAGTATTTAGGTTCTGTTCGTATCTCATTTTGCTTGTATGTACGTGCTTTTCAAGGATTCGGTGTGAAAATTAGATCAGTCTATGCGCAATATATTGCAAGAAAGGTGGTAAATCCTGCAGCGTGAGGGACTTCCGTCAAGGTAACTTTGGGGCAGGATGGAAATGGAAAGGCAATCGAGTAGCCCAGCACACACTGTCCCTTCCATTGTAAACTAAAGAATATGTATGATGTCGAGGGTCAGCTTGTCAAACAAGTTGAAAAACTTATAATTGAGCTTAAAACAGGGCAATAAGCACGGAATGCTGCCGAAGAAAGAGTTCGAGTGGTCAAAGAAAAAGAGAACAGGGCTCTCATCATGAATGAAAATGGTATTGACGATGGAAAGCGGACTCGCCTTGTGACGTGACAGCGAGTGCCAACAAAGCACGCGGAATGCGTGGAAGGCGTGTAATGTGTGGTTCGGGTAGCTAGAAAGAGGTCCACCCAGCTTGAAGCTGCCACAAATGGAAAGCAGGAATGATGTGATCAGAGCCCGGTCGACAGTTTGAGTCACGCAGAAAAGAATGAGAAACCGAGGCAGGCAGAGGCCTCGTTAGTAACAGAGGATGAAAAGGTCATTATTGCCGGTGACTCAAATATGAGTAGGTTCTCAGAGGCGATTGTAGAGATGGCGAAAGGCGAGAAAAAAGTGGTGGTAGGAATATTTTTATGGCAGACATTGGGCTCTGTCACGGAGCAAGCTAGAGAAAAGCTCGCAAGTAAAAACGTGTAGTAGTATCTAACAGGCTCATTCACTTACCAAACGTACTCGCACAAGAAGAAGCCAAATGTGAACAAGTGAATTCAAAGTGTCAAGAGCATCTTGGTTATCAGGCACATTAGGTGGACAGAAAATTCGGCTGTGTGCAAAGTATTTGAAGACGGGGAAAAAATTGCAAAGATAGTAATGAAGACGTAATTGAATGCCTAAGTTCTGATATTACATGTTTCCATAATAATGCCAAAATTATCCTGTTAGGTGACATAAATTCGCACATGCAGGATCTAGACGGCTATAGCGACAACAACGGGAAGTTAATGCTAGATCTCTTTTGGCAACGTAGCCTTGTTATTGTAAATATGGAGCCTAAATGAGATCGCCAGATGAAACGGTAAGTCCACAAAAGGCAATCGACCATGCGTTGCGGCCTGATGACAGAAGAAATTTACGATAATTTGAGAGAAATGGTCACTGACGTAACACAGCATAGCAATGTATTATGTCAGCAAAAGCGAATCATTTTCAAAATGGAATGCATATTTGTGAAAGAATGCAAGAGGCGAAGAACCACCAGTGAAGGTTAACGCTGCAGAAATAACACATTAAGTAAAAAATAGCGAGAAACAACTTATGTACTGGCGAGCGAAGAGTACGAATATGGTGAGCTTCGAAGCAAATGAGGAAAGAAAGAACGAATGAGAATCAATACGTTTATGGTGAAAGGAACAGAGAAACCGGAAAACTCGTGGAACAGAAAGATACGCGAAGCGATCGATGAACGACAGAAAGCATCAAAAAAACATCGACGGCGAAACATTCAGATTACCGCAGGACGAAATATACATAAAACGGGAAAGATACCCTCAGAAGAAAATCTAGGGTTCTGATACTGGACCAGGCAAAGAGTAAGGGTAAAGTTAAGCATTTATTACCAGAAATGCGTTGGACAAAAGAAGGCTGCACCTACAGTATTATGGAACCGCATTAACAATTTTTTCAGGATATCTGCAACAAAACAATGTACACTAGACGACCGTGGAAAGAAGCAGAAGGATAGGCGGCATTAAATTACATGCGAAAATTAAGAGCCAAATCATTGCAAAGCAATGACGAGGTGGCTTTAAAAAAAGAACAGCGTGAAGGAGAACCAGATGGAAAATGAACAGGCACTGTGAAGTTTCGATGGGAAGAAAGCCGAAGAGAACATTTTTAAAGGCACAGCCATAGGGTTGCACAAGGTTCCCGTTTGTCTAATAAATGACCTAGGACCAAAAGTAAGGAAGCTCTGTTGGAAACTGTAGCAAAAAGCTTGCAAGATAGATGAATACAAGGCAGTTGGCGACAAAGTAGAATGAATGTAACTTATCAAGCTAAGGTAGAAAAACATAGAATTCACACTTATACATCGCTGACCATTACATCGGTAATATACACGCTCGCAATGCAGGCAAATAAAGCAATTCTGCAAGCATAGACACAGCCTAATGACATACTGGTAGAATTTCAGATTGACTTCAGAATTGAAAGGCCACTGTATAATAATTTAGAGGTTCTTGGTGAGTGTATTGCATAATCATGAAAGGAAAGGCGACCCTTATATGTGGCACTTTTACACATTACTGGAGCATATGAGAATATGTGCTGCTACATTTTATTCGATATTCTGGAAGAGAAGTATTAGGAAACGACTGTATACAGCTTTTGAAGGAGATTTAGCAAGAAAATACCCTTCGCGTTAAATGGGAAGGAAAGGCAAGCACAAAGCTGGTATTGCCAAGGGACCCCGAGATTTTGAATGGTGAGCGCATCATGAAGTTCCTTTAGAACGGTTCAACAGAGGTGCATTGGGACGACAAGAAGGACATGTGCGCCTTTGAAGTGAACATCACGAGTGTATAAACTACCATCCCTGAGAAGAAAGCGACGAAAGGAAGCGTTGTCAGGCACGGATTTAAAAGGATCTGCGAGCGCTTTTAGTGAGACATCATGTATTGCTCATTGGCATTGCGGAAGAACTGTGACGCGAAGAAAACACAAGCTGCATATTCCATGTCAGGGACGTCAGAGCTGTGGACGGGGTAACGCGACAAACTGTACGCGTCTTGGTGTAACCGTCCGCACTTGTGAACCTCAAGTAGGAAAACTCCTGAAGCCTCAAAGCCCAATCACCAAACCGGACCGTGTGATTCTTGAGTGAGGAAAGCCAGCAGAAGCATGACGGTCGGCTACTAAGGAAAAGAGACGGCCATAAATGTAAGGGCCGAACTTCGCAATGACCCCACAACAGCAAAGCATCCCCGTTTCCTAATGAACTAGCTAAGCTCTGATGCTGAGAGGAGGCTGCTCGCGCAAGCGATAACGCGATCGTGACGACACTGGCACTGGACTTGGACAGCGCCTCAATCACGACCACTGGCATCGATACGCATTCCTCTCGGGGTAATATTGTCGAAGTGGCCGAGCATCGGTGGAGGGTTCAACTGAGTGATGAGATGAGAGAAGGTGGTAGATTGTTGAGCTCCCCATGTGAAGTGCACGGCTTTCATCAAAAGATCAGTGAGAGGCGGAGCAATAGTGGCAAAATGCAGGACGATGCTTCGCACATAACAATGCCACCCAACAACACTGCAAACTTATGAGGCTGACTTCGGAAATCGGAAGTCTCGGGCGGCACGAGTTTTCTCTTGTTAAGGTTATAATCAGGAAGCGTCGACAAGATGACCTAAAAGTGTAATTTCGCGGCGATCCAAACGGCATTTCGACAAGAATATTTTAAGCGTAGCCTTAGAAAAAATGTCATGTACGGCAGAGCGACGCTCAACGTGAGTGCCAAATGTTGGTGAAGAGATAATAACGCCGCGAAGGTAGCCCAGGCACACAGATCCTTTGAAATCCTGACGCAAGGAGTCGATCATAAGCTCAAATGTAGCCGGCACGTTTCGTAATTGAGAGGGCATAACTTTGAATTGGAAAATATAATTGGCTGTTATAAGTGCGGTCTTGCTTCTGTCCATGTAGACGATGGCGATCTGCCAGTATCAGGAGAAGTAGCTGACACTGTACAGGCAGTCAAGAGGGTCATCGATTCGCGGCGACGGGTGCCCGTAATTTTTAGTCACTTTGCTCAGATGGCGGTAATCCACACAGAGGCGCCACGATCTGTCTTTCTTAACCAACACTGCCGTAGACAACTCCTGACTCGAAGGCTAAATGGTGTTTTGTCGAGTATCTCGTTTTTCTCTGTCTTATTTACCCATAATTCTAAAGGACATACTCGATATGGTCTTCGGTTAAGAGTAGCACATAGCCAGCACCAATACAATGCTTCAAAGCATGTTTCCGGCCTATGGGGCGATTCTAAACGTTGAAAACATCCATGGAGGATAGCAAAACATTCTAGAGGTTGTCGGCTTATGCAGCTAAAAGAACTGTCGCAATCATTTTCTGAATCTTGGGACCAGCCCAAGAGGCATGCTTTGGAGAACTGGCAGGCTCACACGAAACGTCTGGTTAGAAAGCCGCCATGTGATGGTCATCTGAACGCTGAAGTTGGGCGAGGCAAATAGCTTGAGGCACACTTTGCTTGGTTAAACCGAGGTCTACGACAGGGATGGAAGTCCTGTTGTCTGTGATAGTCCTAACTGTGCAAGGTAAGGTGACATCTTATTGCACTGGAATGTCGGGTAGCGTAGTAATCACTCTCCTTCAGCAATGGGCGAGGAAGGCCACAGTTTGGTATATTATAATGATTTGGAGGGCAGTCGAACAAAGCTTGTGGGGCAAAATCGGCTGGGGTTTCCATCCAAAGTATGAAAAATAGGCATTTCTTGTCAAAGGATGCTGGTGGAGCAGTCAGTAAGATCCGAGTTCATTGAGAGGCAATCAAGGGTAAGAATTAGGTCGTGCAGGTAATGCCCAATCGCGGTACAAAGACAGCGTAGCTGCCGGCGATGCTTACACGGATTGTACGGCACGGATTGCACGGCCCTCGAAATCATTATAATATACCAAACTATGGCCTTCCTCGCCCATTGCTGAAGGAGAATGATTACTACGCTACCCGACATTCCAGTGCAATAAGATGTCACCTTACCTTGCACAGTTAGGACTATCACAGACAACAGGACTTCCATCCCTGTCGTAGACCTCGGTTTAACCAAGCAAAGTGTGCCTCAAGCTATTTGCCCATGCCAACGACAGGAACAGTACCGCCATTCACAACGCCGACGACGCGTGTTGGTGCAGGGGTAAGGAGCTTTGTAATTCGTCGTCGGTATGCAGCGCTCATAATGTAAAGGTGGGCACCTGTGTCGATCAGCGCAGTGACAGCATTGCCTTGAACGTTTACTTCAAGAAGGTTCTGGAACGCGACCAAAGTTAGCAGAGGATTTGGCGCCAATGTCGACATCACAGCTTCACTTCCAGAAGATGCAGTTCCTAGTTTTAGGCCAGTTGAGGGGGAAATTGACGACGACGAGAAGCGACAGGGCTCGGGCGAAGGAGGCTGATGACGTCGAGGTAACAGCGATCGAAGCTTGCGAGACTTCGGAGCAGGGGTGTCAGCGGCAACAAGATCCAGCGAGAAGCATACGGAGCAGTAGGTGCAGAGTTCGCCATCGGTTGCGGCAGTGACGAGCAAAGCGGGAAATGCGGCAGTAGTGGAAGCAAATGAGCATACTGCTAGAAACAGGTCATTCGGATGCATTGCGAGATGCCACGCGATGAAATTGTCGGTGACCAGAGGGCCGCGAGAGAAGTGGAGCACACTGTGTACGTGGCTCGACGAGCACACGGAGTTGAGGCCAGTGTTTTCAAATGGTTGTCGGACAACAGCTTGGATCAGAGCAATTGTGGCTGCTGATGAATCAGTGTACGTCATGGACGAAAACGGCCCATAGGCGGCCACGAACTCGCTGTCAACAACGCTAGTTAGGTTGTCACATGGGATTGGCTGGCGGGGATGGTCCTCACAAGTCGACGTAGCAGCCATGTTTGGGAGGCGCACGATGTGCACTGTTATACGTCCACTCTTGACTTGTCCGAACCAGTGACCTTCTTTGATGAAGGCGTCAATATTAGGAACATTGCCAAAAACCAGCGATTTGAAGGCATCGTCAGTGATAATATCCTTTAACATGTGCGCACGTTTCTCTATTTTAGACATCTTGCTGTCAGCTGTGCAACAAAGGAGCGGGGCGTTTTGCAACATGAAGCGTAGAGCTTTGTTGGGCTCAGACCAAGCGTCGCAAGGGCCTTTTTTGCGGCGACCATGTACCTGAAGAGGTCACTGAACAGTTCATGATGTTTTTCTTTGGAAATGTCCAAGTTCGTTATTTCATCTTCGTCGAATCGGTATCATACGGGTGTGATGCCTCTCTGGACGTTAGCGAACTTGATTGCTAGCTCCCACCTGTTATTAGTGCTGACGCGTTCAGAAAGGTTAATCGACTGTTCCACGTCAGTGCCATCCAAGCCTCCAAGCCAAACCGTCCAAGAACAGAATGTCTTTATTAAAGTTACCACGTTTTTTTAATAGTATTAGATCTGCCGGAGTGCGCATTCAACGCTATTCGATAATTTCAGATCGGCCGGAGTGCGAATTTCCTTGTAAATAATACATTCATCAGCGAAAAGCCATGCTTCAACAGGAAGACTCTTAGCCAAATCATTTATAAATATAAAAAAATGAAGGTACCCGTGCAAAGCCATAAGGGATTGCTGATGGCACAGGGGAAGGTTTAGAAGTTATATCGGTAATGGCCACTACCTGTAACCTGGAGGACGAGTGGGCTGCTGCTCTATGGTCTGCTAATGGCTTGGGCCACAAGGGATCATAGTCGTGTTGCCGTTGTGACCGTTGCATCCCCGTCATTTCAGCTTGGCGATCCGACACTCGTCATGCTCATCGTACCATCGTCGCCACACCGCCGTCGTCACGCTGTCGTTTTATGCGCAAACGTAAGTGGCCCGCAAACCATATCGGCGATAAATAGTTTGAAGCCGCGTAGGAAGCGAGCGCCGTAGGAAGAAGGTGCGTGGATGTGCAGCAGAGAATCGCGTGCCGTGGAAAGTATGAAGAAGCGCGCTGGGTGCGCGACAAACCAATACCACTTAGAGGAAAATCCAGGTGGCGTTGAGCGAATCGGGGAAGGTTAAAAGAGGCTTCGCGCGTCATCCATTTAAGCATTCTTAAACGTAAGGCTTCCCATCTAGCTTGAAAGCTCACGCCAATATAGAGCCAGTGCTTGACGTGTGTTCACGTTTGATAAGGAACGAAGATATGCGCGGAAAGGTGCTCACGCCTCGAAGAGAGAGCATGGCCTCTACTTCCCAGCGGGACCATCTAGGTCCGTTTTCGATCAAGTTAACATTCGAATCGACCATATTTTCTGGCGCCACATCATGTTGTCATGTTGTAGTAGTTACGTTTCACTTGCTTGCATTTGTTTTTGTGAAAAGTATGCCCAAACGAGACAAGGTCCTTTAAAGTGGTTATCGCTCATTTCTCGAGATTTACCTCAAACTTTCCATTCGCGCCTTAGTGATTAGGTATCTTAAATGAAACATACAAACTGTTGAAATAAGCATTCGTTTCTGCAAAACGAAAAAAAAATTCATCACAATTACGATACTCCCTAATGCGTGATTTGCGTAAAAGCTTTACGATTGATTTCATTTCCCGATATATTGGCTGGCGAGGGCAATCGCTCTCGCGCGGCACGTTGCAAACGGTGTAAGACGTGGCACCACTGCCTCGGAAATCGGGAGACAAACCTCAGGTTATGCAGCGCTTTGTTTCCACAGAGATGACGTGCGCCACTCTGGCAGCATTTCGTAGTCATCGCTGCCGCAAAGCGCGGCACTACGCGTTTCTCCTCATGCTTTCGCGATACCCCCGTCCAGCAGGTCTCAGCGGCTCTTGAAAGGCAAAGGCCGAGCGAAACCGACGGAACGTTGCCCCTCAGGGCGACCGACCGCGGGAGTAACACGCGCTGGAGCTGAATAGAAACCACCCGCTGAGAAGACATCTGGGCCCGCGTCACAGCGCCATTTAGTGATGGTGTCGTTCTGCAGGCGACTACATCAAGTTGTTTCTCTCTCTCTCTCTCTGCCTTCCGATTCATTGTTACGCGGCACCCTCAACATTCCCTTTTCTCCTCGCAGTATATTAGCTATAGTCGTTTTTCATGTTTAGCTGCACTCCGAGTTCGCTTTCATAATTGCTGTTTTCTTTCGGTCGGTTACGAGGAAAAAAGCCGACACTCGCGACAGAACAAGCACCTAAGAATGCGCTCTAAAAATACAAATGAGTATCTTGACGATCGTCTACGCACATACAGCTGTTGTCGCTTCCATAGTGTTTATCCTTGCTTTGTACTCTTCGCGACATGTAGATCGGAAATATGGCAGAAAACCTAAAACCTACCAGGAGGCCCTCTGCAAAACCTGATACGGCACACCGAGTACAGCCGCAGCGTAAGCTGGAGCAGCGGCTCCATAGGAGCGCCATTTTCTACAGTCCGCACTCAGGGGCAGTTCGCACTCATTCACAGGGAACTCTCTATGCGTTATTTCATGAGAACTATCTTAAATGCCAACCGGGCATCGACTGCGAGCTACGGCATTTGCTGCACTCTGCACAGCGGTCTGCTGAGCCTGACGTTGCCTGTTTCTAACAGCGCGCCTAGTCTACGATTCGCTAACCAGCGGTTCGTACCTTGTGAGGAAGCGCCATAAATCTTGCAGAAGGGTAATGATTGGAATTCTGATGTTATTGGTGGTGTCGGTGGTGATGATGATGATGATGATGATGATGATGATGATGATTTATTGGCATACACTTTGATATTTGCAGTGACAAATATTCACTTAGCCTACTTGAGTAAATCAGGCCTAGCCACATGGAACTGCTACATGCAAGCGCTACATGTCGGGACACGTGGTTGAACAAAACGCAGCTGCACAGGAAAGCTGCAGCATCGACGCTACGCGGCGCGGAAGTCACATCGCGTGACAAGTGGCACGATTTGCTCATGATGACGATGACGATTTGCTGGCATGCTCTTTGAAATGGGGCGGTGACCAACAAGCCTGCATGTATAATAAAGTATCCTGTATATGTTTCTTTTTGATTCTAGCATTCTTGCATACATCTAAAACTTCATTTTATTCGTTAAGACAATCTATCAATGCCACGGCCGATCCCCTGTGGTGGGTAGGAGGCGCATACTTCGTAGAAAATACATGCTACCTTGTACCGCTGCTTATGCAACTGCTAGCTGAAAAAAATTAAATTATGGGTTATAACGTGCCAAACCCACTTTCTGATTATGATGAAGGCCGTATTCGAGGAGTCGGGAAATTTGGCCACCTGGGGTTTTTTAACGTGCACCTAAATATAAGCACACGGGTGTTTTCGAATTTCGCCCCGATCGAAATGCGGCCGCCTTGGCCGGGATACGATCCCGTGACCTTGTGCTCAGCAGCCGAAGACCATAGCCACTGGGCAACCAAGGCGGGCGCAACTGCTAGCTGGCATGCCACTTGGTGTGATAATATGGAACTGCAATGGAAAGTCCGCACTCATTGACACTATGCGGCGGTCATCTCACATCGCGTGGCAGGTGGCACAATGTGATGCCAATGATGATTAATATTACGTTGATTGAGAACCCCTTTGAAACAGGGCGCTGACAAACAGACACCTAACCTGTTTGATTTATTCAGGTATGCTTAAACGTTTTTAATTCTAGCAATCTTTATGCATCTGAACTATATTTTTTCTTCCTCAAGACAATCCAACCATTTCTTTGTCAATCCCCCGTAGCGGGTCCGGTATCTGGAGATAGCTGCGATGAGCAAAGGCGGCCGCGGCGGAGAGTATCGCCCACTGAAACGGCTATACGAAGGAGCGTATAACAGTTTACGCTGTAAAACAGCATTGAAGTTTCGCAAATCAGTGGGTTGTAGACAGTAGTATGACCGCGTGTAAGAGTAATTTAAATGTGGGCTTTGTGTTATACGCAAAACATACAATCTATTTCTTAGAGTACTATGTTTCTAGAATGTTAAGGTCTTTTAGTTCCATATAAGATATTCATTCTGTTTTAAAGAGAAACAAGAAATATCGTGCAGTACGCTTTTTATGAGGTGAACAACAATATTCAGCTTTTAAAAGTTAAAACCGTGTTGCCATGACCATCTGTACTGCAGTCATAGTGAATGACCAGGTGGGTCTCTTATTCACCCGAATATTCTACGGATCTTTTTATATAGGATCAGCGTACCTTGGAGGAGCGTGCCTAGAGTGGAAGGTGGGAATATCTGAAGAAAGAGTTGGCAGTTATTATGGCGTGTACGTCTTCGCGCATGAGATTGCACACAGGTAAGTGAGCGTCTTCTCAGTTATATTTCCATTGCATCTAAATGCTGGCTGATTGTTTCTATTAGATTCTATGAGAATGTAGGCACGGGAAAGCTACAAACAAGCTATTTAGCAAAACTGGTGCGCTCACTGTTTTTCTCATAACTTTTGCGACAACAGTCAGAGCGGGCTTTTTTGAAAAGTCGTAATCGTTTACGATGACAGTGCTCTCGGGATGCAATTTATCTCTAAAACAAAACTGAAGGTCTAAAGTTGCAACCAGAAGCAGCATCGCAAAAATAAAAGCCCAAAGAGCATAAGTCAGTTTTTGTAGTCATCTACGCATTCTATATTGCTAAGGACACCTACAAGATGTATCACTAATATGATAAAACGATACCACTAAGGCAACATACTTGTTGCCTAGTCCACTGGCTGTTGGCCTAAGGTATGATCGTTTGCGACTAGCGTATTTGCGATTTGTGTCGTTCACAAGAGACGGTAATGTTGCGGCGTGTGTCATAAGGCTGACAACCAGCCTCTTTGTCCATGACATTTCTCATGATATTCCACTCTGGCCACGTCGCTTTTCTTTTGATTTCGCTAAGGCTAGTACGCATTGCCCCTCTCCACTACACCTGCCCTGCTTTCTTAAAAGGATGGGCTTATTGGATACATTTTATGTAGCATTGTCGCACCCAGAAAAAGAAGGCTTGAACACGTTAGATGAGCAGGAAATTTGCGACGTCAGTTCACGTGTAATGTTTGGGGCTTAACAAGATCTACCCAGCAATTTATATGAAAAGGCATGTTGTCTGGTGAACAGAACTGTGCAGTCATCTCTTCGAGTGTCAATTCGAAGTAGCGCAGCATCTCTGCGACGGAATACTACCGTGCATGTTTGCTGGCTTCATTTAATTTATTTGCGCTCAATGCCTTTCGGCGTTATGAAGAGCAGATGGTGTAAATAAAAAAGGGAAAATATATGATGTGTCTAGCCAAAGATAATATCTGTACCCTTCGGGGTGCCCATTCAAAGAACAAAGCACGATGTTACAATGCCGCGCGTCGATGTAGATGGATGGATGGAGTAACTTTATAGAAAGGTCCTGCGAGCTACGGGGCGCAAGGTCCCATAGAGCGGGCTACTCCCACGTTCGGACCGGGAGTTGTAACTCCCTGGCCGCATCGTGGGCTCGCTGGGCAGCCCAGAGCTGCTCCGCCAGGTCCGTGCTGCGTAATGCTTCTTGTAGCCTGGCGGAGTCTTGATCCTTGTTTGCGTTGGTCCGACCACACGACCAGAGCAAGTGATGTACGTCTAGTGTGCTATGGCAATTTTCGCAATATGATGTTTTGTATAGCTCAGGCATGTAGTGATGTAGTCTGTTCTGCCTTGGGTACGTGTTTGTTTGAAGCATTCTGAACGTCAGGGCTTGAGGCCTGGTGAGCTTATTGTGAGGTGTGCTGTATATTCTGCGGTCTAGACAAAAGTGCTTTATGATCTCGTTATATGTGGAGGGAGGGTCCCGATTCTCGCTGGGTGGTCACGACCAGAATAGGTGGCGTCGCGGAAGGTTAGGTCTCGCGCGCTCTTGTGAGCCATCTCGTCGATATGAAGATATCTAAACCTAATGAGACTGCTCAAAATATGAATATGCTTGTCTAAATCGAAACCATGAATTCATATGCTGTGTAAAACGAGACATGCTTACTCAATGGCTTGGAACTCTTGTGCGTAAGTTACCTACTTCGGGTTTTAGTTTAGCAACTTGATTGCCTTGACAATTGCGCAGCTAGTAATACTGGCGCTGGCTAAACAAGCACAATCGAAATGAATGTCTGATCCCCTCAATCTATCTCTCCCCTGGTTTGCAAGAACGTTTGTTCTTCATTGTAGTATTCGAACGGAGCAATTATTTGTCAAGTTGGAGTAACGAATTCTAGAATCGAGATTCTTCAATCGATTGCAAAGTTTTCGATCTTCCCACGCACCCAGTTGAAAATGCTAGAGTTCCCTTACGTTGAAAAGCACGGATTTCTAAATGAAAGTTCCCACGCTCAGAGCCGAAATATGGTAAGATTCTGTTTTCGCGACATGACAATGGATACTTCTTAACAATAAAGCTTTTTGGTGAGCATACAGAAGTATTATGGATGTTTTAGGCGTAATATATTGTGTACACATGCACACGAATTACAAGCCACGGTCTTGAATTGAAATGACGTAGTATCGAACATACAACGGCGCATCTTATTTCCTATGCGTCGTAATATCTGCAGAGCAGCTATACAGTGAGCATACATAGTGCGCATGCAGCGTGATCAAGTGCACAGCTAAATGTGCATCGCAGAATGAGAAAATGTTTGTGGAACTGAAGTAAAAGAAGAATCACCATGAAAATATTTTTTCTGGCTCGATTTTACAAATATCTTGCTGAGGCTGCGCTCACAAGGTGTGCCTAGTTGAGAGATATTTGATACGACCTGAATTCCGCATAAGAAAAACCAAAGTTAACATGAAGCCATCCTTTACTATAATGGAAGACCGCACCAATAAATGATCGGCTCATCTCACTATTGCCGAAGGTAGCGCTGGACACAGAGCCTTTCGAAGGACAGGGTGCTTCGTAGATGAAAAGCAGTACCATTCATAAAAGTAATTGCTAGAAACGTTGGCATACGGAACAAGGTTAGATCACAGCCGTGGCATCAAGGTGGAAGGACCAGCATTGACAGTTAGTCGGGGCCTCACGTACGCTAGACAGAAACAAGAAAGTGAAAGGAAGGTTTCACCAAGCGTTGAACAGAAGCTCTAACTGATAACTGAACCAACGAAACTCAGAGTGCCATTTGTCGCCAATCTCTCTAGATTCTGATAACCCACCAAGGCCATACGGTCGAGCCATATTTGACTTTTGTCACACCAGTTAAGTGGAAATCTTTTATGTCAGGCACTACTCGTGTGGTACTTACGCTTGACAGCCGCTAGCAAGGCTTCCGCCGCCCTTCTTACCTTCCGAATCCCTTCCACCGTCTCGGGGAGACAATGTCTTATCTTCGGCAAGAGCCCCATTAAAATAATGCACTCTCGTGGACAAGCGAGAACACGCGAGAACATCCCGCGAAGCTCGCTGGGCCCGCAGCGTGCAACCGCAGCGTTTCAAGAGCGACGCGGCGTCCGCTGCGGGCTCTGCGGGATTTCTCGGGCCGTATCGTGTGTTCTCGTGTGTACACGACAGCGAATTTCTTACAGCGAAGCTGTCTATGCGGACCATGCGCCATCGTTCTAGGCGTTCGCTAAATCTATCATCATCAGCAATGGCTCGAGCGTCGTCGCCTTCTTCCACAGCTGACTCGTTGGCGTCCCTCGGCGCTGCCGCGCGAATGCGCTTGTGCCACCGTGTTCGTCGTCGTCGTCGTCTTCTTCTTCGACAACTAGCTCCACTGTGGCTAGTCATTCCTGCGCAAAACATGACTTCCCTTCATGACGTCGTACTAGGGAGGCCGCGTTACCGGGGTATCAGCCATTGCATAAGGGGATATGAACCATTCATTGACTTACATGACGGACGAATTTTATTTTGAAATAATTTAGTTTTTAAGAATCGCAAGCGGCAATAGCGGGCGGATGCTGATGACGAAGCCGCCGAGCGCAATCAAGACATCGAACGCAAGCGACAACGGCGGACTGCGGGCGTACCGTCACTGGCGTCGTTCTCTCCGTCGCAGCCGAACGTGTGGTAACCTCACTAAGAAACACAAAGACCTCAACCGTCAAAGCGATTGAACCGCCTGCATCTCCACTGGTGCGCCTTGCAACCAAATACTGAGCTTTACATTACTGGTTCCGCACATTTCACACCAGCTGCAACTATTCGAAAACCACGAGTAGTGCGTACTGATGAGGAAGAAGCTGCGTACCGCAGGCGTAACAGAGAATTGGCTCGTAGACAGGCTCGCCAACGTAGGGCCGGCCTCACGCGCAAATATACAGCTGGAGAACCGAACGACAGCACTAATGAAGCATGCCCAGCACGCGAAGCACAGAAAAAATTATCCGACGATTACGATACTCCCTAATGCGAAATTTGAGCGCAGCTCTATACGTGTTTCCATTTCGCGATATTTTGAAGCAAAGAATTTGAGAGAGACATGTAGCAGAGTCGGTAATGGTCGAAAATCTGATCTGCGGATCAAGCGAGCCGGCGTTTATACATGACTCGTCAAAGGTTCCAGTGTGATCGCTGGTGCCGCATGGCTTCCAGAAAGTACTATACAATTCGCATAGCGCCTACAATCAGATTAAGAAACAATCTCACACAATAACAACCAAAACAAGCGCGAACGAGACCGACCCAACAGAACCAAACAGGCGCGGGCGAGAGCTGTGGCGCGAGCAGACGATAGTACGAAACGAGCGGATCGGCTGAGACCAGACACGAGTGCGCATCGAGCCGTAAGGAGGGTCCGCATGACACCAGCATCGCGCGCGCACGTCACTGAAGGGGCCGCTCTCATTGGTCTCCGCCATTCGCGGCTCGCGTCCTTCGTCTCCCACTCCAGCGAAGGGGGGCGGAGCTGGTTACGAGGCCGACGACAACGCCGACGACAACGACGACGCGAAACCCAGGAACGGACGCCAAAGAGCTGCGCTCTAAAACTAAAATGATGTGAGAGAATGCTGAAACACAATATTTACAATACAGACTGCTTACGTTATTTGACTTGCATGGCGTAACTCTCGGTGAAAGAAAGCTTCGCTGTTCGTTCATCTTCATAGGCTGGCTGGATGGATGGGTGGATGGATGGATGGATGGATGGATGGATGGATGAAAAAAGTATATTGATGGTCCTGAGATAAGAAGGCAACATAATATTTTACAAAAGTCAAACATTCAGAGAGTCAGTCCCAGTCTTTATTCATAAACCCAAAGAGTAAAAGGGATGAACTAAGTGGGAGTGTGAACAGACGCGGGACTTCTGCGGTTTCCATGAAAAAGCTTTTCTGCAACGGACAAACATTGGCATCGCCAAACTCGAAACGCAAGCGTCTCCGCTAGGGTGGCCGTATAGTTATTGTATTATTAGCACATATATATGGCATATCACTATTTTCACACAACGCAACTCATGAGTCGTAAGGAATGTTGTGATTAGTAGAGCTGACACAAAAATAATTCTTTCGAAGAATCGCGAGGGACTGAGCCCCCGTGTACACCCTTTATGCTGGCACCGTTTTCTCACGCAGTGAAAACCTTTATTAATTGTAGCGGTTGAGGTTCGGTTTGGTTCGTGCCCGATGTAGGAACCTCCGTTCGCATTGGGATTCAGTTCTGGCTAGAATTACGGTTCTGGCATGGTTTCCGTTTGGGGTTTGGTTCAACACCCTGGTTATAACAGGTGTTCACGTAGCCATAATCTGAAGAAAGAAGACCGTCTGGTTCAGACCACGGAGGACAACAGGTGGTTCCAATACAGGCTGGTTAGTGGTACAAATGAAGTATAATACTGTTTAGTTGAACACATCGGAACGCCAGCTTTTACGTAGTGGTTTATTCTTGGCGAGAATAAGCTAGCTAAAATAAAAGGATTTGCACAACAGTAATCTTCACCAAGAAACATATGCAGGAAGCGCTACGTGCTTCGCATTGTTATCAGGCGAACATGAGTCAATTACGCGATTCATATTCTTCTTTTGCACTTGGTCTTTATTGAAATGAATGTTTTGAATTTATTTATCTATGTACTTGCCACTTAAAAACCAATATTTCTTTTCGCGGGTGAGCGCCACGAAGAATTCTGACTAGCTAGAGGCTAACACATTCGCAGTAAAATACAGTAATATTTAAAAGGGTAGGGCCAGGCGACAAAAGCAAATTATGAGGTTTTACGTCCCAAAGCTGCATTTTCAATATGAGGCACGCCGTTGTGGGTAACTCCTGAAATGTTGATCACCTGGACTTCTTTACGTTCGCCTAAATCTAAGTGCATGGGTGTTTTCAGATTAGCCCACCCAAATGCGGCCGCCGTGGCCCAGATTCGTTCCCGCGACCTCGTGCTAAGCAGTGCAACAGCATAGCCATTAAGCAACCACGGCAGGTGGGCAATTGAGAAGCTTCGTTCTATAAAGTCAAAACTGCCGTTACCTTCTTTTTGTTATCTCGGTCAATGTGCGCGTTCTCCGTAGGGTTGACAGTAATGTAAACAGCCAGGTATTTCCTAAAGTAATCGGACGCCCAAGGCAACACACTCAAGTTGTAAGTATTTATAGAGAAAAAAATATCAGTCTGTCAAGTTATTGTCATTGACTTACGATTTCTAACATTTGGATTATTTAACCGCGTAGTGCACAAAGCAGAGATATAGTTAGGATTAGAGAGGATTGATGTATCATAGCCGCAAGAGTCTTCCTCTTTTCAAGCAGACCTCTGAAAAAAAGTGCTCTACATAATCTAGGTGAAGCATACACACCATTTTTACCCATCAGGTAAAGTAAAAGAGCGAGCACTGAGACTTTGGGGATGTCTGTTTGAGCAGGCCAATCGTGAGTCATGTTCATTAGCACTGACGTACCATCTGTAATTTCCTAAAAAAAAATCCACACTTCCCTTAAGTGCACTCACATCTAAGTTCAGCTTGCTAAGTTGAAAAAGTCACAGCCGTTCAGAAACAGGATCAAATGTTTACCCTAGTTAACAAGGATACATACGCCATAAAGCAACGATCAGAAGCAGATATAGTAGCAATTTCGCCCGAAAGGTGAAGCATCGATTGCGATAGAATATTATTAGACAGCTTTAAAAAATTATATATTTATCGGTCATTTGAACTTCGGAACCTTCGCTTAGTAACTGAATTATCAAACATTAAGTCCCGCGCGCACAGGCATACGTGAACACATACCACTCGACGACTGCGGACACTCGTTGCCAAAACACTGGCGAAAAAAAAAAGCGGCGGCAGCAGCGAGCAATATACTCGCTGCTGCCGCCGCTTTTTCTCCTTCTTCTTGCTGCTTTATTGCTGCTTCTCGCTTCAACGTGAGCTAAACGTCGAGAACACATCGGCCATGAAGCCATCAGCTCTCCGTGCGCCTTCACTTTGTACGGATCGTAGACCACTGTTAGGGTATGGCATGCGTGTCCGAGCTCAGCCACGCCATACGCAGCCGTGGGCACAGTAAAACACCCCTCAACCAGGTGCCCTACGCCCGAATGAAGGCGGCTCGCTGGCCTTTGCCCTCACGAGGTCCAGCCACCACCCTTGGCTCAGCCTCGCAAACTTCCACTCGCACCCACAGCACACGGCGCGCGTGACCACGATGTCGCAAATTGGCATCTAGTGCCCATTAAGTAGCTATCGCAATAAAATCAAGCCGTTGTTGAGCATTACTAGCTGCGTGCTTGAAAAGTAATGTTTGTGGAACCCGCGGTAATGCATAGGAAAAGGACGATTCATAAAAGGTAATTAAACTGCTGAAAATTACTTGAAGTTTGCAGAGAATAAATATGCGATAGCGCAGCATCATCACGTATGTCTACCTTGCTGACTACCTGCAGATGATTCAGGTGACTTCATATATGTGCGCCGGCACTAAATAAACTGATTTGCATTCGTGGTTTGGCTCACCGAGCATGTTATGACAACTGGCGACGGGGGTCTTAGGTACTCGCGTAAGCGACAGCCTTGGGGCCCGGCGGATGAACAGACACGAACGGAAGCAAGCGAGCAGAGCTTTCGTCCAGCTTCCAGGGGCTGTACGTGCTCCCGGAGTACGGCACCGCCCACCGAACACATTTTTGATGAAGCGCTCGGCCACAAGGAACAGCGGGGTGCAACGGCCGCTGCATACCGCGCATTCCCGGCAGAGGTATTCGGCCACAAGGATTGACAACAGGGCTTGGACTTCGCAGCATATCCAAACAACGAAACTCCAAACTGACGTAGAGCGAATATATGTACTTCTGTCGAAATGCCGCCAATGGGAAAGATATCAAAGTTCGACCCTAAAACGCGAACCTTCGAGTCGTACTTGGAGCGTTTTGAATGTTTCTTAACGGCTGATGATGTCACCGATGCAAAGCGCCTTCCTGTCTCTTTGACAGTAATAAGTTCAGAGACTTATGAAGTATTGAGAAGTCATTTTGTGCATGCAACCCCCGGACAAACGCCATGCGAACAAGTTAAACGCCTCCTGAAGGAGCACTACAGCCCTAGGAGTTCTGTGACAACATAACGATGCAAGTTCAACCCGGGCGCACTATAGGACGGCAATAGCGTGGAAGGGTTCAACGTAGAACTTTAGTCAGAAAGAAGATTTAGTAAGAAGATTTAGCCAGAAAGTGTAACTTCGGTGACTTTTTCCAAGACATCCTACGAGTTTGGCTGGTTCCTGGCATACCCCACAAAGACACTCAGCGTGTTCTGTTTGCTGAACGAGGGTCAAACTTTGATGGCGCTTGAAAAATCGCCCTTGATAGAGAACTAGCGGCGCGAGACACCGAACAAAAGTGCTGAAGAGAACGAGAGGCACCTGTGCTCGTAGTGAAAAGCCGACCGGGCCAATACCAGAGACCGGCAAGTCCCAAGCATGTTCAAGCCCACAAGAGCGACAAATGTGGAAGATGCAGCAGGGGACGCTCATCGGAAGTGTGTTGCTACAAAAACTTTATTTGTCGCACGTGTTCGGCTGTAGCTCATTTGAAAAGCAATAGCGAAGTTCTTAGAGCGTAACCAAAAAGCTCGCTTGAGGTCGAGTGTTCTAATGAGGACTTGGAGCAGGAACTGTACCATTTCATTAACACTAACCAATCATGTTATGAAGTGGTTGTAGAAATTGAAGGGCGTACACTGAATCTGCAAATTCACACGGAAGAAGCTCTTACAATTGTCCCGGAGCCAAAGTACCTGTCTGAATTTCCACGCTTAAGATGTGAAGCACGAAAAATGTCCCCTCAAACTTATACTGGGAAGCAAGCACAGCCAAATGGCCAATGTGACGTGGTTGTCAAGTACAAAAAATCTGAGCACAACTGTACCCGTGAGTGTTGTAAACTACAACGGCAAGAAGAAACCAGAACTAATGGGACGAAATTGGTTGGAATGTCTGATAATTGACTGGCTAGAAATTGGCCACATTGAAGTTCAAGACAGAGTTGAGGCGCTAAAACAGAAATACCTTTTGTGTTTTGTAAAGCGTTGAGGCTGTTGAGCAAAGACTGTCATAAACCCGATACTGTTCCTGAATTTTGCCAACCTAGGACCCTTCCATTTCCCTTGAAGGAAATGTTTGAGCGGCAGCTACGGGAACCTGTGGAAACAGGCATGCTGCGCCGTGTAATGCAAAATGACGGACTGCGCTACTTCTCACTGTTATGAAGGGAAACAGCAGCATCCGATTTTCTGGGTACTATAAGACAAAAGCAAACCACTTCCTGAAAACAGATCAGTACCTTCTTCCCAAGCCAGAGGACTTGTGCACTGCGTTAACAGGAGGAAAGGTGTTCAGTGTACACACCTTTCTTCGGCATACCAGCAGCTACCACTCACTCGAGAGCCACGACCATTTTTGACAGTAAACACTAGTCATGTGTTGTTCGAACTTCAGCGCCTTCCTTACGAGGTGGAAAGTGCGACCGCTACCTTTCAGGCAATGATGGACGAGGTGCTTCACGGCATCCCACACGTAGGGTATTGTATTGACGACGTTATCGACACAGGGACTGACATCTGCGACTGCGAAATGACGCTAGAACGTGTCTTGCAATACCTGAGAGAATACAACGTTATGCTTACCGTGTATAAATGGCGCTTTTTTGCAAAAAGCGGTTTCGCGCTTGTGCCATACAGTGACTGAGCTAGGCATTTATCTTACCGAACTAAAGGCGAGTGCAAACTTACAAGCCCCTGAGCGCACTACAGTTGCAGAGCTTAAGGCGTATTTGTGAATGTGCAATCGTACAGCTGAGCTGTATAGGGCTAGCCAATTCGTTCGTCCGTGCGTCGCCTTTACGCAAAAATTTCTCCGGCGCAACCCCATGCGCATGCGCAAAAAGAGAGCAAGCAGGGCACGCGTTGCCTGATGTCGTTGCTCTCCGTTGCAGCCGAGCGCGCTCGCAGCAGTTTCTGTCCGTCACCGAAATGGATAGACCACGCGTCATACGTACTTCTGAGGAGCAGGCAGCTTTCAATCAGAAGCGCTGCCAGCAGACCTGGATACCAGCTCGTCTACGCCATTCCGATGCTGTAGCCCGGGCACCAGAACAGGCTCGTACAGCCTAGTGCAAGCAGCAACTGCGTACCGAGGATGGGCAGCCTACCAAGCCGTTGTTTAATTAACCATCGGGATTAACCCGGCGATAAACACTGGCACCGCAACTTCAATAACGTTGGTCCAGCATCTGTATGGGTGCTTTGGTGGTGATTTTTTTTTTGCGTCAGCTGGCAGTACAAGCCCTCTCAAAGAATAACAGCATAATAAGGAAATCACCACCTAAGTACTTTCTATAGATTGTTAACCAGCGAAGCTGAAACATGCGGCCCCAGTATTCATCACTGGGTTAATCTCGACGGTTGATTAAACGACGGTTCGGTAGGCAGACAGATCCTCAGTACGCAGTTGCTGTTTGCGCTCATACGCCCGAACCTGTTCTTGTGCGCTATTTGCAGTATTGGCACGGCGCAGACGAGTGCGTTCCGGTTCTGCTCTCGGCGTTGCTCATCGAAAGGTGTCAGGTCCTCAGGAGTATGTATGACGCATGGCCTACCCATTTCGAAGCCAGAGGAAAAGTGCCGCGCGGGCGCTCGGCTGTGACAAAGTTGGGCGACGTCACTACTGACGCAGTCAATCGCGCGCCTCTTCCTCTTCTTTAATCGCGCCTGTGCGTGTGGTTGCGCAAGCAGGAGTTTTCGGCGTACATGCGACAGGTCGATGGACGGAGAGACGAATCGGCTAGCCATATACAGCTTGGCAATATATACAGCTTCGCTCTATATACAGCTGACAGGATACAGCTTGACGGTTGGCAGTATATACAGCTTCACTGTATAATACTACCAACCATCAGAGTGCCGTAAATACTTGTCTGTACGTTTCTATTAAAGAGGTTCGGCTTCGGTAGCTGCAATGTTGACATGCTATGACGTCATGACACACCGACTCGGTCACTTCATGCGATCGCTGCATGCAACTGCCGACGCGTGCACAGGAAGAAGAAACAAGCGAGCGGTACTCATAACGTCACGATATTATGTCGATGACGTAGGTACGGCCTTTCGGTACCATAAGATATTGTGCTAACATATTGTATTGAAGTTTTTGACAACCTTTATAGTTGCGGAGTGTCATCCTCTTACGTTTGCGAAGCGTGTGGTTAGAGTTTGTACCGAATCGATAGCATGTGTTTCAGCGCTCCTATTAAATGATGCGTAAGAGATAGTACCGGGAGCATTGCACTTGTGAGGGAAAACACCATCATATATACACATGTACACAGACACAGTGGCATACTATTCATCTTTTTTTTATTGTGCAATCCACCAGCAATTGGCAAAGGCGGAGAATGCAGTATGTTTGCGTGTGAGCGGTGGTTCGCTTCGTATCGGTGGCTAATCGTATGGCCGCATGATTTATAAGAACAATGCCGCGCTACCGTATCACGCACGTGCGAACATAACTAGACGGCAGTATCGTTAGAGCGGAGAAGACGAGGGGGCATGATGATTGAGGGAGACAAGCGACCACATTGTATACCCCTGTCTCTCCATCATTTTAGCAGTAGTCGATACGACACAGGCGCCATGTGATAACTACACTAAACCTCACTAATAGTGCTTGTAGCCATCCCTTCGCAACCCTTGGGAATATTGCGGAGTATGTCTATCTCGGTTCGTTTGGACTAAAGCAAACTTAAAGCTCCCTTGGTTGTTGTTTACTCAGTTTCGCAAGAACACTTTGACAGTGGCAGAGCCGCATTATGGACTACTTGGAAAATATCAATAATGGTCGTCGATCAAGAGGTGTCGCACTGCGTTTGAAGCTACGAAGCACTTGCTGACAAACGGCAAGGTGCTCACAATCTATGCGTCAAGAAACACCTCGCAATGTTATGTGATGCATTGTTATATGGCTTAGTAGCTGTTACATTTCACTAGAAAGCTGAGGGCGAATAAAATCCAATTGATTTTGCTTCGCGTACACTGTGGTAAGCACAAAAAAAAATTGCGCAGGACGAACGTGAGGCTTAGACGTTAATCTTTAGCCTGAAAAAAATTACGAGTGCCTGTATGGCCGAGAATTGACTATATATGCAGACCATTAGCCACTACACGGTATACTATGGCACGATAAGCGTATCGCGACTGTCGCTGTCATGCGTATGGAAAGCTGGACTCTAACCCTTGCAGCTTACAGGTACGGGCTGAAATTGGGAGAAGGGAGAAATTCAAATGTAAGCAGATGCCTTGTCTATAAGTTGCCTAAACCAGGACGGGCGAAAGACGAGTCATCAGACTGCTTGTCCGTCTTTCAGTGTCTCCCGGTGGCAGTAGAGGAGATGGCAACGGTCTCAAAGTGAAGGTTAACTCTATGCCACTTGACATAATATACGTTATACGGGTGGCCCAGACAGCATGCAGACGAATTGGAATCTTACTATGTTCGCCGCAATAAGGTGTCGTTAGAGCAGGGCTGCGTGACGTGGTGTGTAACAGTCGTAGTTTCAGAGCTGCTGAGGGACGGCATGCTGAAGTTGCTGCATGAGGAGCACCGTGGCGCCTGCTGCATGAAAATGCCAGCGAGAAGATTTGTATGGTAGCCAGGAATCGACTTGACCATTAAACAGTGCATCCAGAGGTGCAATTTTCGTCAATCAGTTCAGCCAGCTTCTCAGCTGGTGACCGTGACCGACTGCACGCAGTTGGTCACGCGTCCGTATAGATGTTGCAGAGACGGGTAGAAGCGTTTTTTTTTATTGGTCGACTCATTCTCAAAATTGATTGAAGTGCGCCCGATGTCGTCAACATCTGCCAAAAAAAAAAAAAACATTACGAAAACTTCAGAGTGCGTTTGCCGCTTATGGCTCGCCCGAAAATTATTGGTGAGTGAAAACGAGGCACAGTTCACCTAAGCTGAGTTTGCAGAATTTATTAGCACCGATGGTGTAAAAACACGTTCGTATTCGTCCTTCTCACGCAGCTTCGAATGGCGCTGCAGAGCGAAAGGTGGAAACCATGAAAAAGGCCTTGCTCAAACAGGGGCTTTAGAGTGAAGCCTCGTGTAAGCAGTCGAGAGTACAAGAAAACATTGATAATTTTCTCATGGCCTACCGGAGTACACGAAGCCGTGTCAGAATCACCAGCTAAACTTCTTTTGAGACGGCAGCCATGCATAAGGCGTTCACTGCTGAAACCTAATTTTTCATAAACGATGCAACACAAACAGGAGAAATCTAAAGAGTGGCCCGATTTTTTTCATGGGCAGTAGCACAGGTTCACGTTGGGTGACCGTGTGTTGATGAAAACTGTGCGTGGCGAATGCATCTCGTGAGAAGAGGGTATTGTGATCCAAATCGTTAGTGCGGTTAGACATAGGGTGAAAGTGCGCGGTCAGCTCCGTTTCGTACGCGCCGTTTACCTGTGTCCTGGGCATCCGGATACCACCGACACGCCCCCGCACACAGCAAAACTTCACCAGAAGAGGTGCAGGTACCAGAGCACCCTTCGACACCAAGACAACAGCAAACAGACCAAGATGGTGCCAGTTCCCCTTGGACACCAGCAGAACCCAATCGCTGACAAGCAACAGAGCATGACGAATCAGCACCCCGCCCACTCAGCAGCCTGTACCGCGGTACTTGCAGAGCCGTCCGTGCCAGCCACCGCTAGTCCTAAGTGTTTGTGGGCGCCGAAAATCGGAGTGGTTTAGAATGGAATTTTAAGTGGTTGCCACTAATGAGTGTGACATGTGTTACTGTTAACTTAATTATTAAACGGTACTTATTACTACTGGGTGTTAGCTTAACAATGTCTGTAAGGAAGTGCGAAGGAGTTGTCTTAGCGCAGCACGTCAAAAGCCGCATGTGTACGTTATTGTTGTGCATGATCCATAATGTATAGGTACTGACGCAATGAATGTCTCCGGTCGTGTGAACCTCTACCACATTTACGGTCCCCCAGTCATCCGGGAGCTCGCGGCTCTGTAGCGACTGGGCAAATATATTACTTATGAATATGTTTGCGTTCCCTTCGAGAACAGTAATTTCAGCTATCGGCTACAGGAAAAGAAGAAATTGGACATTATGGATGAATTTAGAAATTCGGCGCTGTAAACAGAAATCGGATTCACCAGCACATGAGCTTGAATAGCAAACTCCGGAAGCGCGGCCGGGTAGACAGTAAAAGATAAGTAGAAGGTGTGATTCAAGTACATGTAGCACGAGGCTTTTAGAATATTTATATTGTAACACAACCCCACGACATTGCAGAACTTACAAGGCTTAGCGATATTAGGAAGAAATTCCATTAACACAAAAAGAATATTGATTTTCATTTAACTGAGCGCACGTGACTTCAAATGCTAGTGAGACCTCTGCGGCCATGTTTAAATAAAATGGGAATTGTTTAATTTATGAAAGATGTTTGTTTTCTGTTTAGTAAGAGTAATAAATATTGACACGTGTACTATCTTTACCGGGCGACCAGGTTTCGTCGCCTAACAAATGTTATCTCACAGCGCGGGACGCACCAGCATGTATCCGATGTTTCTGGAAAGTTATCGATACTTCTATCCGCTTTCTGTTGTCGCCGACCCTTGCGTTATCTGATTTCATCGCCTGACGTGAATGGTGTAGAACTTTGTCCAAGGCACGCGGGTCCCAACGATTAGTCTGGAACATTCGACGACTGATGTATAAAAGCGGACGCGCTTGACCCGCTGATCAGATTTCCGACGATCGCCAACCGTGTTCGCCGCTATCGTTGTGCTATAAGTGCAGCCTGTTTTTGTGGGCACAGGTTCGCCCAATAAAAGCTAGTTTTGTATTCCACCGTATTGCTGCTTTCTTCCCCGTCACTGCCACGACACATCTGTTGGAGGTGCTTGTGCGTACGTGTACCCAACGCCCCCACAAAGCCACGATCCAGGCCGGAAGCCCGAGGACAGAACCAACATCGCCCAAGACCAGCGTGCCAGCCGCAGACTGCAAGGACTGCCCCCAGAGCACGGACTTCTACCTTAGATAACAAAGAAGATCGTGGTCAAGACAATCCCAATGGCTGCCCCAGCGTCCCCCGCTATCCTACAACAACCTCGCGACCCACCAACCTTCCATGGAGCAGCGACTGAAGACCCGGAATCATGGCTGGAGACCTACGAACGAATTGCGACATTCAACAACTGGGACTCTGACGACAAGCTGCGGCATGTCTACTTCGCCTTAGAAGACCCCGCTAGAACTTGGTTTGAGAACAGGGAATCGACATTGACAACGTAGGACCTGTTCCGTAGCGGCTTCCTGCGCACCTTTACAAGAGTCGTGCGCATGGAAAGGGCTGAAGCTATGCTGTAAGCCAGAGTGCAGCTACCAAACGAGAACTTTGCCATCTTTACGGAAGAAATGAGCCGTTTGTTCCGCCAGCCGACCCGGATATGGCCGAGGAGAAGAATGTCCGCCTGCTGACGGGTGGTGTAAAGGAAGAACTTTTCGCCGGAATGGTAAGAAGCCCACCGAAGAAGAGTTTCTTCGTGAGGAGACGAACATTGAGTAGACACTCGAGATCCGAAACCGGCAATTCGATCGCCGCACGAAACCTAGAAACTTCGCCGGGGTTCAATCACTGGCTACCGACTATCTACGCGAGACTCTCAGAGCGGTCGTATGCGAGGAGCTGCAAAAGTTCTACCCAAATACGCAGTCCTAAATGGATCCAATCGCTGAAATCGTCAAAGAAGAGGTTCAGCGATCGCTTGGAGTCCCTGAGGTGCAACTACGATCACCGCAACCTCAGCCGGAAGCGATGACCTACGCCGCCAGCACATCCACCCGTCGCCCAGCGCAGCTACGCGACGAAGACGGACATTTGGCGAGCCCCCGACCACCGCCCGCACTGCTAGCACTGCGGCGAAGCCGGCCATGTGTACCGCCGATGCCCATACCGCGACTTGGGATTGGGGGGGTTCGCCGTCGGTGCACCGCGCCCTCGGGAAGGTAAACGCCCTCGTGACATCGCCGACTACTTCGCCGCTACTCAGTGGAGCCCTCGACGGCAATCCCGTTTGCCGTCACCAGGCCGCTACCTGTCGCCGCAGCGCCGACCATACACTGGCACAGCCCGGGGCCGGTCAGCGAGCCCATATCCGGAAAACTAAAAGCAGCAACCGATGGAGGTGCGGTTGCTATTCGTCGAACTGACGAAGATCCTCCACCACCGACGAAGACGACGAAGAGACCATCCCGACGTCGTAATAACGACACGCCGCCATCCCGACGAAGTCAGGAAGCCAAGACAACACCGACGAAAGACGACTTGACGACGCGGCGTTCCAGCTTCGGTTCAACACGGCGCAGCCGTGATCCGATGCCAAGACCTAATTGCAATGCCAGACAAAGAGCCACCGACCTCGACGTGCTTCTCGACGGCCACGCAGTCACCGCTTTAGTGGATACAGGAGCCGATTACTCCGTCAGGAGTGGACCCATCGCCGCGCAGTTGAAGAAAGTTAAAACTGCATGGGAAGGCCCTGAAATTCGGACAGCTGGAGGACACCTCATCACGCCGACTGGAATATGCACGGCAAGAGTGACCATTCATGACCAGACTTACCCTGCCCCCTTCGTTATCCTCCAACAGTGTTCACGAGACGTCATTCTTGGTATGGACTTCCTGGACCAACACGGCGCAATCATCAACCTGAAGTCGAAGTCAATAATGCTGTCGGAAGATAAAGCAATGCCGCCGGAGAGCCTTCATAGTCACCACGCCTTGAGTGTGCTCGAAGACAAAGTGAGCATCCCGCCTCGCTCCAGCATTGTTATTTCGAATGGCACCGAAACACCCGCTGATGTAGAAGGTGTCATCGTAGGCGACAAACATCTACTGCTAGACCGTGAAATTTGCGTCGCAAGAGGGATCGCTCGACTGCATGGAGGGAAAACCGAAGTGTTGCTGACAAACTTCAGCCGGGTGTTCAAGCACATCAACCAGGGCACGACGATTGCCTACATCGAGGAAATTCGGGAAACCAGTAACGCGTTTGTCCTTTCGAATTCCGCCGCATCTACCCCGACGACTATGGCTCCCGAACCAGACTACGACATTATTCCATGTCTCCCCGCGATTAAGCAACAGCAGCTGAGACGTCTGCTCCGACGATACAAAGGCTGCTTTTCGACGTCATCGAGGATTCGACAAACACCAGTCGCCAAGCACCGCAGAATCACCGAGGAGTGCACTCGACCACTCCGCAGGAGCCCTTACCGAATTTCGCAGCGAGAACATAAGGCTATAAGGGAACAAGTCGACGAAATGCTGCGCGACGACATCATTCAGCCGTCGAAAAGCCCGAGGGCATCCCCGGGTGTCCTGATGAAGAAAAAGGACGGAACCCTACGTTTCTGCGTCGAATATCGTCGTCTGAACAAGATCCCGAAGAAGAACGTGTACCCCCTCCCACGGATAGACGACGCATTGGATCGGCTCTGCAACGCTAAATACTTCTCCTCGATGGACCTGAAGTCTGGCTTTTGGCGAATATAAGTCGACGAAAGAGATCGAGAAAATACCGCCTTCATCACTCCAGACGGCCTCTACGAGTTCAAGGTTCTGCCATTTGGACTGTGCTCGGCGCCTGCCACGTTCCAACGCGTGATGGACACAGTTTTAGTAGGACTGAAGTGGCAGACCTGTCTCGTTTACTTGGATGACGTCGTTGTCTTCGCCGGAAATTTCGACGATCACCTTAGGCGGCTTGCAACAGTACTAGAGGCCATCAAGTCATCAGGGCTTACTCTGAAGCCAGAAAAGTGCCGCTTCGCTTACGATGAGCTTCTGTTCCTAGGCGACGTCATCAGCAAGTCTGAAGTCCGCCCCGACCCGCAAAAGAGAGCTGCCATTGCAAAGTTGCCGCAGCCCATCGACAAGAAGGCAGTGCGTAGATTTTTTGGCATGTGTGCCTGCTACAGGCGATGAAAAGTCAAGGACTTTTCACGCATCGCTGAGCCCCAGACAATGCTAACTAAATGTGACGTCGAGTTCAAGTGCGAAACGCCGCAGGCCGACGCATTTCAAGAACTCAAACGACGCATGCAGTCGCAACCCGTACTTGCGCACTTCGACGGGCATGCCGATACCGAAATACACACTGACGCCAGTAGCGTAGGCCTCGGTGCCGTCCTAGTCCAGAGAAAAGATTGACATAAACACGTTATAGCTTACGCTAGGCGGTCGTTGTCAAAAGCAGAAGGCAATTATTCTACAACCGAAAAGGAATGCCTCGCCATCGTTTGGGCTACAGCGAAATTTCGCCCTTACCCCTATGGCAGGCCATTCAATGTGGCCAGCGACCATCACGCGTTGTGTTGGCTAGCTAACTTAAAGGACCCTTCAGGACGGCTCGCACGGTGGAGCCTCAGACTACAAGAATACGACATCACTGTAACATACAAGTCCGGACGAAAGCATTCAGGTGCCGATTGTCTATCACGCGCCCCCATTGACTCGCCGCCGCAAGATGACGAGGATGACGACGCCTTCCTTGGCATAATAAGCGCGGAAGACGACGGGACGCGGAGCTAAAAGCCCCAGTCGAGTGTTTCGAAGGGCACACCGACCTTGTCCTTAGGGAACTTAAGCGTGGATTATCTTAGTTCGCGCTTCAAAACAACCCACTCGTGAAGAAGAACTTCTCACCAGTCCGCGCCAACCACCTTCTTGTTGTTCCGTCGGCGCTGCGTCCAGAAGTACTGCACACCCTACACGACGATCCGACCGCTGGGCACCTCCGTTTCTCCCGGAGGCTATGGAGGGTACAAGAAAGGTATTACTGGTCGCACGCACCTAACCGCCGATGTCGCCTGTTACGTCAAGACATTCCCAGACTGTCAGCGACGCAAGACACCACCGACAAGACCAGCGGGATTACTACAGCCGATCACGTCTCCTTGCCGAGTTTTTCAGCACATCGGGATGGACTTGTTAGTACCGTTTCCGACATCAACATTCGGAAATAAGTGGATCGTCGTGGCGACGGTCTATCTCACCGGCTTCGCTGTAACTAAAGCTCTACCGAAAGGCAGCGCCGCCGAAGTGGCGTAATTTTTCGTCGAGAACATCCTGCGATGACATGGTGCTCCAGAAGTCATCATCACCGACAGAGGAACGGCTTTCACAGCAGAGCTCACGCAAGCCATTCTGCAATACAGCCAGACAAGTCATAGGAGGACAACTTCCTACCATCCGCAGACGAATGGTCTCACGGAGCGCCTTAACAAGTCCCTCGCCGACATGCTAGCAATGTACGTCGACTTCGAGCACAAGACGTGGGATGCGGTCCTGCCGTACGTAACATTCGCTTACAACACTGCGGTGTAAGAAACAACACAGATCATGCCGTTCAAGCTGGTTATGGCATGAACCCGACGATGAAGCTCGACGCTATGCTGCCGCACGTCACTGACGAAGAGAATCTTGACGTCGCTACTGTTATGTTTGTGCCTGGGGATTTGCCTGACGGCAGGCCACTGCGGTGGTGTGTCGACCGTGGAGGCAGCGTTAATCCCCACATGGTGCCCGCTTCGGGCACGTGACGACTAAGTGCGCGGCGTGGGTGTCCTCGCAGCTGCACGGCGTCAACGACGGAAGCGGCCGTCGGCTTACCGACTGCTATTCGGCCCCTCCTCGTGCGGACAGCAATGCACCCCACCCCTTCCTTCGTGCGGCGGCGCCAAGGGGCAACCCTTTTACCGACCACCCAAGGACTATGTTTCGACACCTTGCCTTGCAGATCGTTCGTTCCCTTTGTCGTATGCCGGGCCACTGAACTTGCCCGGCGCCCCATACCGACCGACCGCCAGATTAGCCTGACGGCGCAGCGCGGTGCCCGGAGGCGCCGGCCACTGAAAGCGGCGTTGGGACCACCGAGGCTGCCCGGACCCTCTCTCTCTCGAACTTGTTCGTCCTTAGGGACTATCTGGGGAATCTGGGGACGGGAAGTGTTATTTAAGCAGCTTGGAGCTGCTCGGTTGGTCTCTCCTCATAACCACGCAAACTTGTACATACTGTATAAAGAATTCTTCGCCGAGAAAGCTCTCCTCGTCTCTGACTCTGCGTGAAGTGGGGTCCTGACCTCCTGCCGGCCACGCATACCTCGGCACACGCAACAACTGGATGGCGAGCGGTGGGATCGAGCCTGAAGTATGACGGACGAGAGCACACCGAGATCACAGTGACGGACAGCTTAGAGCTGGTGAGTGTTGGCTTTGCTCGTTTCAGTGACCGGGCTGACTGGATAGAGGTGTAATCCTAGTCGCTGGTAGGGACCTGCCGCAGAAGCGTGTGTTTTGGTACTTCTGGGTAGAGGTCGAGGCATTGTCACACCAGTGTTCCGCGATGGATCTGAAACGGTTGCTTAGAACTCAGCTCATATCCCTTTGCGAGGAGCTAGGCGTTGAAGTTCAGCTTCAAATGACGAAAGCAAGTATCATTGAAGCGATTGAGAGCACGGATCTTGCGAAAGAGGAAATCGTAGAAATGTGGAACGAAATCCTAAGGCGCAAGGCGGACGAGCAGAAGCTAACAGAGCTTCAGATAGAGAAACTTCGACTTGAAGTCGAGTTGAGAAAGACAGGTGTGGTTCCGGAATCAGAGGGAGCAGGTAGACATGACTTATATGATCTATCTAAACTTATGCAGCCCTTCAAGGTTGGGCAAGACATAGGCCTGTATCTGGTAAATTTCGAGAGAACTTGCGAAAAGTCAAAATTTGTTCGCAGTACATGGGCGCGGCGCTTGCTTAGTTTGTTGCCCTGCGAGGCAGCAGATGTGCTTGCGAGGTTGCCGGCGGATGATTCTGACGACTATGATCAGGTGAAAGAGAGCCTATTGAAGCGGTTTCATTTGTCAGCAGAGGCATTCAGGCAGAGATTTCGAAGTCTGAACAAAAGGCAGGGCGCTACTTTTGCCGAGTTTGCTTATGAGTTAAAGGTGAATTTGGCCGAGTGGTTAAAGGGCGCCAAAGCTTTTGGCAGCTTCGAAAAGGCGTTAGAAGTGTTTGCCTTGGAGCAGTTTTACGCGAAGGTGCCGGAAGCAATGAAACTTTGGATCCAAGACAGGGATCGTGTCGAGTCGGTGCAGTCAGCCGCTGACCTGGCGTATCAGTATGCCTCACGCAGAGGAATTAAAGAGGAGGCTACGATTGCCGGTGCGGTGGAAAGGAGAGGCTGGAAGGGTACAGCTAAGCCCAGTAATGTGAAAAATGCTGCGAAAGAAGTGGAGCAGAAGGTTCACGAGCAGCCGGTAGGGGAACAAGAGAGAGGTATTCGTGAGAAACGTTCACAGAAAAGCTTGTTCGAAGAACGGAGGCCGGTGACTTGCTTTAACTGCAACGAAACCGGTCATATAGCAGTCGGCTGTCGCAAACCAAAAGTTGTGTTCGCGTACGCTTCTGACTCGCAGACTAATGATGAGCTACTCAAACCGTACCTGTCTAAACTGCAGGTGAATGGGAAAAACTGTACCGTGTTGCGGGACAGTGGAGCAACGATTGACCTGGTGCACCCAGATCATGTGAAGCAGCAGTAGTACAATGGCAAATGCGCTTGGATAAAGCCTGTGTTAGAGGACACGAGTGTCTGCCTTCCGGTCGCAGATGTGGTGCTCAGCGGGCCATTCGGTGAAGTGTGTACTGAGGCGGCTGTTTCTAGCAAGCTGCCGCCGCAGTACCCTTACTTGTTCTCTAACCGTACCGATCGCCTACTGAGGGACCTGGGTAAAGATTGGGTGGAGGGTACCGTTCAGGCTCTAACGAGATCTAAAGCGCGTGCTTTGGCTTCTAAACTGGAAATGAAAGAACGGAATACTGATGGGGAAGTGAGCAATCCGCTCGGCGATGAGTCCCAAATTGAACCAGAAAACCCTTCAATAGCTGTGAGTAGTGAGGGAGAAGCTGTTAAGCATGAGAGAAAGGTTGTAGAAAATACAGAGGCGAAGGCCGTTAGGCGGTCAGGCAGACCAACCAAGGAAACCGAGATCGAGAGCGCATTGATGAAGGACGCCGAATGTGTCGAAGGGTTATTTGTTCTGCCGTGCTCCAGCTCGCTGGATAGCATGCTAGGAAAGGTGACGAAAGATGTTCTCATTAAGGAGCAAGCAGAAGATTCCAGTCTAGAAGAGGTATGGAACACAGTCAAGGAAGGGCTCGCGCGTAAGAATGTCAGTTTTCCCTTAAGGAGTGGCGTCTTGTACCGCCGCTACCGCAGTGCTAAGGGTCGCATGTTTGATCAGATTGTGGTGCCCACTAAATATCGTTCTAATATCCTGCACCTCTGTCACGGGGAAGGCTGGTCAGGACATTTGGGAATTAAGAAGACTAAGGACAGGTTGCTAACAGAGTTTTATTGGCCAGGGTGTTTCCGCGATGTTGAAAATCATGTCAGGGCATGTGACACCTGCCAACGAGTTGGCAAGCCCCACGAGAAGAGCAAGGCACCTTTGAAACTTGTGCCTCTCATCTCTGAGCCATTTCGCCGTCTTGTAATAGATGTGGTAGGGCCACTTCCGATGACAAAAACTGGAAACCGTTACTTGCTCACTGCTGTTTGCCCCGCCACAAAGTTCCCGGAGGCGATACCCTTAAAAGAGCAGAATTCAGTGGAAGTGGTAAATGCGCTGCGCTCTATTTTCGCAAGAGTAGGGTTTCCTCAGGAAGTTCAGTGCGATCAGGGATCAGTGTTCACCAGTATTCTGACTTCAGGATTCTTAGAGAAGTGTGGCATCCGTGCCGTTCACAGCTCGGTTTACCATCCCCAATCAAACAGCGTAGAGCGCTGTCATTCGGTAATGAAGCGAATTTTGAGGGCTCTCATCAGGGAGAAGAAATGCCAGTGGGATGCATGCGTCGCGGCCATGCTGTTCGCGTTGCGGACCGTTGCTCATGAGGCAACCGGTTTTAGTCCAGCAGAACTGGTATACGGACGAACTCTGCGTTCACCCCTGCGCCTTTTGAGAGAATCACGGGAATCACCGGGCTCCGATTCCAGTGTAGTGGAGTACATTTTGGAGTTGTTAGGACGACTTTATCGCTGCCGCGAAATAGCAGAGACGAACATGCGAGAGGCTCAAACAAGGGCTAAAGCCTACTACAATCGAAACGCAAAACTACGATCGTATCAAGAGGGAGATGAGGTACTCGTGCTTCGGCCCTCGCGAGCTAACAAGCTCGAGGTGCAATGGGAAGGCCCGTTTCGCGTGCTCCACAAGCTTTCCGACACGAACTACGCGATTGAGCTGAAGGGAAAGGGAAAAGAGGTGATGATATATCATCAGAATCTCATGAAACGTTACGTTGGAGATGTGCAAACAGTTAATTTAACACTCAACGTGACGGAGGAAGTTGATACAGAAATTCCGTGCCTAAGCAAAATGAACGAAATAATGGATGCGGAAGATGTGATGAGGGTCGCTGCGCCTCAGGAAGTTTTGACGGACGTGCAGTTGACGGATCTAAGAAACTTGGTAGAAGAGAACATGGATTTGTTTTCTCAGAATCCAGGAAAGACTGAGCTGATGACTCACGACATAGAACTCACATCCGAGACTCCAGTGAAGTCACGTGCTTACAGGATGGCACCGAGACAGCAGGAAATATTAAAAAGAGAAGTTGAGCGGATGCTAGAACTTAAAATAATAGAACCTTGCGAGAGCTCCTATGCTTCTCCGCTCATTCTTGTAGAAGTCCCGGGTAAAGACCCACGACCTTGCATTGATTATAGGAAGCTGAACGCGATAACCAAAGATCAGGTGTATCCCATTCGAAATATTGAAGAACTGATTGAGAACGTGAGTGCTGCACGGTATGTATCCACTCTGGACTTAGTTAGGGGCTACTGGCAAGTGCCGATGACGGACCGAGCCAGCCAGTGTGCTGCCTTCGTGACTCCGATGGGCACATTTAGACCCCTTGTGTTGAGTTTCGGGCTCAAGAATGCTCCTTTCTGTTTTTCAAGGTTAATGGACAGGGTGTTAAAGGGCGCGGAGGAGTATGCCCGTCCTTATTTAGATGATGTAGCTATATTTTCTGTGACCTGGGAGGCGCATATCTATCACCTTCGCGACGTTTTTCGACGCTTGAGAGATGCAGGTCTCACTGTGAAACCTACGAAATGCCAGTTAGCTCATGCCGAGGTAAAGTACTTAGGACATATTGTAGGCCAAGGCAACAGGAGACCCGACGAAGTAAAGGTAGAGGCAGTGACGGCGTTTCCACGACCCGAAAAAAAGTCGGGCATCAGAGCGTTTCTAGGGTTGACGGGATATTACCAGCGTTACATTCCCCAATATTCAGAACTAGCGGCTCCACTGACCGATGCTCTAAGAAAATCGGCTCCTGAAAGAGTAATTTGGGATGACGCCAAGGAGGACGCGTTTCAGGGGCTCAAAGCGGCTCTCTCGGCTTCTCCCGTGCTGCGTGCACCGAACTACGACCGACCCTTCATTGTACAGTGCGATGCAAGCAATCGTGGGTTAGGGGTTGTGCTGTGTCAGGAGGATGAGAATGGTGAAGAGCACCCAGTGTTATACGCGAGCCGGAAGCTCACGGTGCGAGAGGAGGCCTATAGCGCATCGGAAAAAGAATGTGCATGCCTTGTTTGGGCATCTCAAAAACTAGCCTGCTACCTTTACGGAACGACATTTGTCTTTGTGACCGATCATTGCCCGCTAAAGTGGTTGGCTCAAATGTCAGGCAAGAACCCCCGATTGTTAAGGTGGAGTCTAGCACTTCAGGAGCTGAATTTCAGCGTGCGCTATCGAAAGGGAGCGGCCAACGCCAATGCTGATGGTTTAAGCCGCGCCTTTTAGTTTATCTTGCCAGCTTGTACTAGATTTCTTTTGACTGCAACTGTAAAGTTTTGTTTATTTGCATTGTGAAGAAGCGAGAACACTTGTGTGACTGCCAGAAGTTAACGAAGTACATGTTTAGGAGTTTTCACTGTCAATGTCAGCTTGGTCCCTTGGCGAGTACGGCTTGCACTGCCGAGCCAGTGGTTTCGTCCTACCTGATTTAGGAGAAAATCAAGAGACAGGAGGCGAAGCAGATCTCTTCCGTCGAGCAGCTGAGACTTCTCACCGTACGAGATCTTCCCCGTCGGCGGAGGAGCTGTTATGTTTGTGCCTGGGGATTTGCCTGACGGCAGGCCACTGCGGTGGTGTGTCGACCGTGGAGGCAGCGTTAATCCCCACATGGTGCCCGCTTCGGGCACGTGACGACTAAGTGCGCGGCGTGGGTGTCCTCGCAGCTGCACGGCGTCAACGACGGAAGCGGCCGTCGGCTTACCGACTGCTATTCGGCCCCTCCTCGTGCGGACAGCAATGCACCCCACCCCTTCCTTCGTGCGGCGGCGCCAAGGGGCAACCCTTTTACCGACCACCCAAGGACTATGTTTCGACACCTTGCCTTGCAGATCGTTCGTTCCCTTTGTCGTATGCCGGGCCACTGAACTTGCCCGGCGCCCCATACCGACCGACCGCCAGATTAGCCTGACGGCGCAGCGCGGTGCCCGGAGGCGCCGGCCACTGAAAGCGGCGTTGGGACCACCGAGGCTGCCCGGACCCTCTCTCTCTCGAACTTGTTCGTCCTTAGGGACTATCTGGGGAATCTGGGGACGGGAAGTGTTATTTAAGCAGCTTGGAGCTGCTCGGTTGGTCTCTCCTCATAACCACGCAAACTTGTACATACTGTATAAAGAATTCTTCGCCGAGAAAGCTCTCCTCGTCTCTGACTCTGCGTGAAGTGGGGTCCTGACCTCCTGCCGGCCACGCATACCTCGGCACACGCAACACTACCTATCTCCAGCGCGCCGAAGAAGCCCGACAGCTCGCCCGCCTATGGATCGAGAACCGGCAGCGTACCGAGAGCCGACACTACAACCTCCGACGACGCTTCGTCGAGTACCAGCCCAGTGACCGTGTTTGGGTATGGACCTCGATACGACGACGAGGACTGAGTAAAAAACTATTGCGATGCTATTTCGGACCCTACAAGTTCATCCGACGTATTGGTGCACTGGACTATGAGGTCGTGCCAGACGGCATTTCGCATTTACAGCGGCACCACGCACGATCTGAATTGATCCATGTGGTGCGTCTTAAATTCTTTTACGGACGCTGACGAACTTTCCTTATTTTGTTGTTTTCTTTGCTACGAGTGCTTTTCGTTATTACTTTGATGTGTTTGCAGCATCGTGTCGATGCTTTTTAAGGAGGGGGTATTGACACGTGTACTATCGTTACCGGGCGACCACGTTTCGCCGCCTAACACATGTTATCGCACAGCGCGGGACGCGCCTGCATGTATCCGAAGTTTCCGGAAAGTTATCGATGCTTCTATCCGCTGTCTGTTGTCGCCGAACCTTGTGTTATCTGATTTCAACGCCTGGCGTGAATGGTGTAGAACTTTGTTGAAGGCACGCGGGTCCCGACGATTAGTCTGGAACATTCGACGACTGATGTATAAAAGGGGACGCGCATGACTCGCTGATCAGATTTCCGACGATCGCCGACCATGTTCGCCGCTATCGTTGTGCTATAAGTGTAGCCTGTTTTTGTGGGCGCAGGTTCGCCCAATAAAAGCTGGTTTTGTATTCCACCGTATTGCTGCTTTCTTCACCGTCACTACCACGTGACAATATATGTAAAATCAGTGTGCTTTCTTCTCGTATAGCTAGAAAGGCGGCCAACTGGAATGTACATATCCACAAGTGCAGTTTATCAGTTGCTTTATACTTAAAAGTGACCAGTTTACAGGCGTAAATAAGACCCCAAAATGACTAGCAGACTTAAGCTATGAAACTTAAGTTATGAAACCGCCATAGCCTCTTACTAATGTGGTCACCCGAGAAAACGTGCTTTACGCCGAGGGACTCTCATCTGCTCATCTCGCTACTTCCACCGTTTCTGCCACCTCCAGAAGCATGGTTTTCCAGCTCGAAGCTCATGGTCAACATGGTGCAACCGGTGTAATGTGCCATTGTTCTTGACGCACTCCCGGTTGTAAATCAATACGCTTTCACTGTCCTGTACGCAATTGCGCGGCATTACGACGGTATGCGCTGTGCTATGCTGGCCCAGTATGGATCCCAGTATTTGCCGCTCCCAGAGCTCAACTACGAAACCGGTTTTGTATCCACCACAACAAACAAGGAAGTACAACGCACAACAAGCACAAAAGGCTTGTTTGTAGAATTCTGCTAACTGGGATCTTCATTTCCAGCACTAGAACATGCTCATGTTTTCTAATACCCAGCACCTGTGACCATTGCTTTAGAGAAAGAAACCATAACCATCGTGCATCGTGTGCAAGTTTTTTCTGAGAGTAAAGTGTAACTAACCTACGTTTCTCAAAATCTCTACTTGCACCTAAATAACCATTGACAGTTTTACTACAAATCTACTCTAATAGCAGTTTTTAGTCTCGTAACCTTTCCTGCATACCGAAGCGCCACCAATAAATTTGAAATATTTGTCGCGTTCCCCGAAGTTGCGCGCCAAACGAATCACGTGTTCTCCATCTTACCTTGAGTTCCACCTCAAATAGCTGATGCCGATATTTAAAACATTATCTGCTTTTTTTTCTACTCTTCAATCTGGGCAGAGGGGAATCTGCAGTTGACGTTAAAATATAACGTCTACAGAAATATATATTTATACAAGCTGTAGGCTGTGAAGCAAGAAACCAAAGCTACTTATAAAGTAAAAAGAAAGTCCTGAGGGAAATCTATTTCGCAGTTACAGCGAAAATGTTAAGGGCTGGTTTCCCCACTATCGTGTCCGCGCGTAGAAAAAAATCCCAGAGGTAGTACAATGCCGGGCCGACCCCCGGCAGAGGTGAGCAATGCGTTAAGCACTCCCCATACCTGACCCGATCCCGAATATAGTGAAATGCGGGCCAACACGCGGTGGAGTTGCAGTACCCCAGTAAGGGGCCCACATACACAACTTTGCTGGTAATCCGTCTTCATAGAGGTAAAGGGCACTGAGTTGTTTCTTTTTTTTAAACTTCGAATATGTGTTCCTTTTTTCGGCATATGCCTATTGCAGTACAAGTTGCCAGTGTTCTAATTTTCACTTCCTTACTTTCAGTCTTGGCTGTGCCCACGACGGGGACGATGCTGAACAATGGCCTCCCGGACATATTGGGTCAAAAGACTGTCCTTGGGATCTTGGCTACATGATGAGTTATAAGTTTGTAAAGCCGAACATGTACAGGTTTTCTAAGTGCTGCCAGAGGGAAATTATGAATATGTACAAGTAAGAATTCTTGCATTTCAATAACTTATTGCGTTTCTGATTTACGTTACTAAACCAAAATTATTGCCTTCACAGCCGCCCGGAACACCAGTGTCTTCTTGTGAAGAACAGCCTAAAAACCTGGATATTGTCTTCCAAACTCCCTGGTGCCGTGTCAAGTCGTCAAACATATTGCGAAAAAATTTACGGGCTCTACAGTAGTTACGTTAAGGTAGACAGGGTAAGTTACCATTCTATCTTCCTGGAAAAGCGATGAATGATGTAGGCATTTGGAAATAGAGCTATTCTCCTCATACTTCCGTGGTCAGTGGTGCCACAAATGCCCGAGCGCCTGGCACACGTGACGCCCAATGACACAGATCGCTTTCACGAAATTTCAACTTCAACGAAGAAAACCAATGCAGTGCTGTGTGGTAATAGTGGTACACCCAAATAAACGTGCGGACGTAATGCGCACACAAAATCCGGGGTATAATTTGAAGCTGCATTTTACTCATGCACTGTGTGCAATGAGTTACATGTACACACGAAGCAAAACAATACGAGTATTCTGTCCAAAGATTTTGTTTTTAGTGCCGGCATGCTGGCGACAATGTACGTCACCAGGAACCCGGCCGCGGACAGTATGGTTCTGCCGTCAAAACAGCCTCCCCCTCCCAAAGTCTTTAGAAGGCGAGATTGTGTATAAGATACAAATATGAAATATACAGTTTGTACCGTGTGAGCTACGTATGGTATACTAAGACTATAAAAAAGATATTGGCCCTACGGCAGAGTGAGCCTCTTGAATGTTGCTGTAAACTCCCCACGATCTCAAGCCTCGGTCGGAATCTTTTCGAAACCAGTCTTTATGCAATATGCGGATCATGAATTTAACTTAGTGTTAACCTGTCGGTGCTATAGTACGTAGTAAACCGGTCTTTTCTGTCTTAAAGTGGCTTTAGCAGGAGTGCGCATTTGTTTAAACTTATTTGTGATACTGCTACAGAGGATGAAAGGTGATTTCGGCACATTTCTTTTTCGCAGCATTACTCGCTGAAAGGGTGCATCGTTAAGTGCTATATAAGCAAAAATTGGGACAACATGCTGATTGGTGCAGTCGACGGCGTAAAATGTGACAAAGGAAAGGTAGGGAAGCATGGTCATTGTTTTTTCCGCGTTATTCTAATGTACGGTGTTCTGCGTTCACGGGTCTGTATATTGTGATTTAGATAAAGGAGAAAAACAGAGAGAAATGACCTTCACCACCAGCGTCCGAATAAATTAATTGCAATGCGGGAGCCCAGAAGTTGAGCTATCACGTAGGAAAATATGTTTGCGCCAGTAAATTAACTTTTCGTAAGCCGCCGTATGTATAAAGAAGGCCTAGGAGACCGCAATGTCGAAAAAAACGTAAGCTTTCCTTAACGCTTTCTTCCATTTCCCCCAGTGCTCGCGCGATGCGCTGATGTCTGCGTAGACACCGCCAGTGTGTCAGCCATGACTGAGGAGACGGTTAAGCTTCATGTACGCATTCTCTCCTTCTCGTCCTCCTCGCAGTGGAAGAGACCGGCGGTGTCTGTGTGTGCGTGAGTCAGTGAGCGTCAGTGCCCTTACCTCTACTCCGCGAGTGGCGGTGGGAAAATCCGTTGAACTGACTGCCGCTAACGTGGAGGGTGTTCGCTCTCTACTTCATCTGGGCGAGGGCGTTTTCAGGACTCTATAAAGGACGCCCTCGTCGACGGACTTCTGCCTTCAGCACATTCGATAACGTCACGGAGCTTGTAGAACTGGCCCCTCCATAACGACGTATTGAATAGTTTTGTCCCTCACTATGTTACTTCGTCTCGTGTTTTGGCATGAACTCGTGAGCCACTGCAAAGTAGTCAGATGCACGTGCCTGGCAAGTAGTGCCAGTTTGTAGCAACAGGTGCGAGCATTGCGTTCCCACATCGATTGGTTGTTCTCATGAGATGCATAACTGCGGCCCGATTGTCTACGCCGAATTCCTGGCTGCAAGGTTTGGTGAAAGCGATTCTTTCTCCACTGAATTTTACCACTTGTTTTACAGTATAGGTAAAAAGCAGGTAAAAGCTGTCAAGTCAATGTCACCTTGTTTGTGGGAGCGTCAAGTCAATTGTCTGTCCAGTAAAAAAAGCTGCAAATACATCAGTCATGAAATGGAAGCATTTGCTTGAACCAGAGCTGCCGGAGCTCGCGACTGCACTAAAAGAAACAGCGTTGGTCGAACCTATTCTAGCGTGGGGAGCATCTGATGTCGAGCTTGCGGAATGCCTTGAGACGATTCGGGAGAGACCAAGAAGGCAGGCAGAAGAGCGCCAGCCTGCTGATGAACAAAAAAAGAAAAACGTGCGCATGAAAGAGAAGAGCGCGAACTTCAGAGGCAAGAAAACGAAAAAATGAAGAGAGCGCGAATACACACGTGACATGATGCTGCTATGACAAACTAGAAATATTTCGAGCAGCGCGTTTGAACAACAAGGCACCCTGTGCTGTAGAAAGATACAAGCAACGCCCAAAGAAATGCACCTTCTAATTGGGAAGGTTGCGAAAGGTTGGACTGCTGGAGTTATTTGTGTCGGGAGCTTGTTGTAGATGCAGTGGAAGATAAGACGGCTTCCGCTATTCGCATAATCATTTTAGAATGTGAACCTAATTATATCAGGAACAAATACTTTGTGAGGGTGATTCTAAGCGAGAGACTCAGGGAAAAAGGAATACGTGAGCAAATAGAAGGACTCGACAAAGGGATTGATTAACTGAGACAGGAGTTGCGCTGCAAAGAAAAGCGCGGTGATCGTGCGTGGATGAAACCATGTAAATTCGCGAGTACTGCTCCGTCAAACACTTGTGAGCTTGCTGAAACGCCATTAGGTTAGGAGACGACGGTTTAAGCGATGCAGCTTAATGAGAAGCGCCGCGCGATAAGATCGATAGCGCCCACGCATTGAAGCGTAATGACCTTCTCCGCAGAAGCCGTACGTGTGACGGTGGTTGCAAGCGCCGAGCATGAGCCAGACGCACCGCACTCGAAGGTTGTGAAAGCATCCGTGTTAGAAACAAATGAACTGGCTGCAAAATCAACCGTAGTTCCATAACGAACAGTTCCAAGCGGTAAGCACACGTAAGAGGCGCTGTGTTCTGAAATCGCAAGAGCGTCCTCGTCAAAGCTGAATAGACGAATCAGGAATGAGCACGCTGCAAAGGCGGTAGTTCGGCAAACGGTGGTTTCAAACAGCGAGCGCCATTCAAATGCGTACAGCGCTGAGGCCCCTGAGATTGAAAGCAGGCCCACGTTACAGCGGAATGACAATGCCGCGAGTACGGAAGTTCTAGTGTCTACAAAACTCAGGCGTTTCATCAGACGTGCTGCATTTCGAGATCTGCAGCACTTCTGCGATAGACCACGGTGTAGATAATTCACAGCGCGAGATGGAACCACACGCCCTCGCAATCACAAAGAGGTGCGAACATGGTGCGACACAATTGCAGCAAACGCTCGTGAGATCATTTTAAACTATTTTGATAGGTAACTGAACACGGCATTCATGTGACGCCCCCATCAGGAAGCGGAATGACACTAGAGGTTAGCAGTTCCGCCTTGTGCCCCAAGGAAAACGACGATCCTACCTTACCAAACATCTTGGGTGATGTGCGCAAAGATGCAGCAGGAAATAATGTAGGCTTTCGAGAGAGGCGTTGCACTACAGAAAAAGAACAGAGTCCGATGAGCTGCTCGTGCCTCAGCCGTATCGCCAGGCTGCATGTTGCACGTGTCGCACTGAAGTCTATGCTACCAGGAAGCAGGTTCAAGGCAAACTGGTTGTTTCTGCGAGACATAGCATCTTGTGGGGATATGCGACATAAGTGACTGTGAAGGCATGCCAGCTTATTAAGCGGAAGTGTCAGTAAGGCTAGTAGGCATCCCTTCGATGGCTCAAGGGCCACCCAGTGGTAGGTTTACAAACACGAAGGCTTTAATGAAGCACAGGTATCCTCCTAGAATGGGATAGATAAAGGTTATTGAAAGAATAGTCAGATTAATCGCTAATGGTCGGGCTCTTGTCCAGGGATTCGCTGACTGCTGCCATCTTCTCAATTTTCTTGATAAGCTTGAGCTAGTCATCGAGCGCCGAGCTTGACAGTAGTACCTCCCATTTCACCCTCACGGGGTCCGTGTCGTGTTCTATTTTGTGTAGCGTGAACTCCCACGTAGTGTGGTATACGGATGGTGTGGCCCTCACCAACGGTATTCATCGCTGTTAGCTGTGGGGTGCATGTGATGTAATATGGGTAGAGTAGTGTAAGTGCCTGTCTGGAGCCTACGCCAGGCAGCAGCATCCTTCGTCTTTGGAAGCGATGGAGCGGTGGATATCGGGAGCGACGGCCTCTGTGATATTTCACGATGGCTGAGTGCTCGAGGTCGACAAGTTCCCTCTTATCTGCAGTCGGTGGGATAAGTGCTTGATAGTGCACGAATCATAGAGATGCTCTGTCGGCGTGCAGGCTTCCAGTGTGATCCAGGCATTGTTGGGTCGTGTGGTCGGTGATGGTGAGATCTGGAGTATTTTCATCTGGGGCAACCTTGAAAGTTTGAGTTTAAGTTGTTCGGTCCTACCACAGAGATGTCATGCCGCAGGAATCGTCAGATAACGCAAGGTCCAATGCTGAGCACAGAGCCAATATCCACTACGGCTGTACAGAAGGAACGTGTCACGTTGAGCTCCGTGATCCAGGGATAAATCACCTACTCCTACCAGGCTTGACATTAAAAATCCGTGGTTTCTGATGAAACCAGGAAACATAATTTTCCGTAAACAAAAAAGTGAATGAGCAATTTACGCCCTGGAGAGAGAAAACCAGTGTGAGCCATTCCCCAGATCACGCGATTAAAGTGATTACATAGACCAGGGAGACGCCCGTGAGTGCTGCACGGCAGTTGCTAGAGCCAGATCGAAGGTGGAAAGCAGGAGCACCCTCTTGTCAAGTAATAAGTGAAATGGAACAGTCAGGAGAAAGCGTACAGAGCCACCGAGAAAGAGTGCTCGCGCCTTGTATTAGGTGTTCGCGAATTGTCAGGTAATCTTGAATGTTTGAGTTCGATCATGATGTTGGACGTTGCCCTCAACACTGGAGCCTTGTCTAGCAGAAAAATTATTTCGAGAATCGTGCGAAAAGGAGTGTCTCAATGGAAAAGCGCATGGCTCAACAAACCCCTTAACGCAATAATAAATTTCTAATGAACATTTAGTTGTTTTCGTTTCCCGTCTTTGTCTTTCAAACTTTTGCTTTTGTTCTGCAATCTTCCGTAAGAAATTGTTTTGTTGTAGGAAAAATTCACGAACAGGATTTCAGTGCTTCCGCTTTATTTTGGTAAGGTAGCGTGACATATTAGTATGAAAGTAAGCCTAGTGGCCCTTTGTAATTGAATGTCTCGCGTTTCCCTGCTGAGCGGTTAAGATTTTGGCGTGGTTCTAAATGATGCCAGTGCCCTGTACTGGAGGCTGCGGTTTGACCTCACAATGCTTTGAGCGGCCATTTTGACGTGGAACGAGGCACCTATCGGAAGTAGTTCGCCGACCACTTTCTGGTCACAAGCTCTGGGGCAACCACGTGCCGGTGCGATTACCAGTGCACGCACTCTCGAAGTAGCGGAAGCTGTGCACTTCCCATGGGTATTGTCTTCTCCTGGTGGGTAGTCTGTAACGACTGCGCTGTGGGATGAACAATTTGTGGGATGCTGCCAAACCAAAATTCCCGGACGTTTCACAACCGCTCAGCAGCCCGGAACCGTTGAGAAACGCCTCGGATGCCACCACTACAAAAATGCGTTAAGATTTGTTAATATATTTGATAAACTTCGTTAAATCGCGCGCGACAACCTGATGTCTATGTGGGCTCGTCAGCGCTGTCTCCCTTCCTCGAGTGAAAAGTCTAAGCTTCGCGTACGCATTCCCTCCTCGGGGCCGAAAACGCTGGCACTGTCTACGAGTGCGTGTCTGAGCGCCAGTGCCATTTTTTCGCCTGGGCGAGTGGCGACTGGAAAATCCCTTGAACTCATTGCCTTGTTCAGGGAGGCGGCCGCAAGCGTTGAGAGCATTCACTTTCTACTTCTGAGCGACGGCATTCCGAAGGCCCTATATATTGGGCCAAAGGACTTAAGCCTTCAGCATAGGCAACTGCTTGTGTATCAGTTTCCGTCGCCAAGCTCGTAGAGCTGTCCTCTCCGCAACGATGTAATTAAAGTTCTTGTTATTCATTACTCAGATCTTCTCGTGTGTCTGCGAGCACCCTGTATTCTGGCAAAGCTCCAGATCGTTAGGTCGCCGCTATCTGCACAGTCCCAAGGCACATTGTAACACTCGAAAATGCTCTTGTCGATTGTGTTTCTTATACATATTTACGCAACCTAGCTTTTGTAGCTTTAGTTCATTTTCCAATCACTTTATGTATAACCGTTTTCTTTTTGCGAACGCGAATATGCTAGCCTACGGGAAGGACAATCCGCGTATTTCATGGTAGCGCAAGTTGCGTAACGGTGCTCATTCACTTCATTACTCAACACCAGTCGTCAAACCCTCTACTCAATATAGACTAATGAATGTTGCGTGAGTTTCTGTCCATTTATCAATACAAAGGCCCATAATCATGGTCTCAACCTAAATAGTTATCGGTGATGCCATATTCGAATTGCACTTTGTGATGTCGTTCCCATTACCCCGATGCAAATATCAACCAAATGGCATTACGCAAGTGCTCTAATCGATAGCCCTCCAGACCTAATTCGTCTAAATAACCATAAGGCCTGAAAGTGGCTTCCGGTGCGTGATGAGGGAGTGCGCCGTAAGGGCTCCATCCTAGGAAGTGGTGCACGGATGCTCGTGCCAGCGTTGACTTCCGGCAAGCTGGTTTTTTTAACCCTCTTTGCACTTTCACCCTCTCAAGGCTTAGTTGGCGGGTGGTTTGGCATCAACTTCGCGTTATATTTTACACAAACGGGGAAAATGGCTGCCCGACCTCTTCTGAGTAGCACTGGTTCATAATAGCATAATCGTTGTTTGCAAACTCTTTGGTTTGCCGCATAAATCTGATACTTCAAATCATGAAACTCTCCCTCCTCCTGCGGCCAGCAGTTAATTACTGCAGTTCGTATATTGCGGAGCAGAAGCAATTGGTGTGGTGCCATGCCTCTGATAGCACTGAAAACAGCTTCCATGATAAAATAAACTGCTGCTGCTGCCGTCATCGTCGCACATTCAGTCCCTAAGTTCGTCCTCACTGGTGAACAAGTGGAACAGCTTGGCGGTAGCAAGTTCACAAACGCGCGAAATGCTATAGCTGATGCGGAAGTAATATAAGATGGCGGGTTGGCTTTGTCGGGAGCAGTCACCAAAAACCTCGTTAGATGCGTTATCAGGTTTTCGCATGCGAGCTAAATCGAGTGCCTGACTTTGGAGTTCGGGGCGCCGTATCTTAAGGAGCTTCTTATCTTTTCTTATTTTTGTTATTTTTCGGTAACCTCCTAACGTCGTTATATACCTGTGTGCAATAAATAGGGCCATTACAAAAGGCCAACGTGACCAATGCACCGCAGCATAAAACACACTTGTTCAGATCAAAGTAAAGATACGTCAGACGTTAATAAAATCACTCAACAGTAATCCACTGTACGGACAGTGTAAGGATACCAAGCGACTTTACTACAGCACCCTAATATAAGGAATTGCACTCGAGCACAATAACTTGTGATATAAAAATCACATCCCTTTTCCTAACGAAAGATCAACGCAAAGCTTTCCTCAACGCTAACTGAATCAAAGTAAAAGCTGGAAGCCAATGAACACGCAACGAACTCAAGAAATGCTGAGCGACCCGATACTATGGATATATGATTTGACTGCATGTTGTGCATTGTATTCTTTGAACGTTGAAGGTTAATGAAGACACATTGCAATAAGTAGCATAGGCATTATTTTAGATCTTGTAGCTGTTGATTCCATGCGGAGACTCACGCTGTAACGGACGACATTGTACTCTCTCTCTCTCTCTCTTTATATATATAGATATACATATATATATATATATATATATATATATATATATATATATATATATATATATATATATATATATATATATATATATATATATATATATATATATATGTCAAGAGCGTGACATTGCTCCTATTGTGCGTAGCACTACGACTGTGAATGTAAACTGTAGCGCTCTACGCAGATGTGTATGTAAGTAGGCTTTCCTTAAGTGCTTTTTCGGCGCTCATGGACGAATCAGTGAGACATAACCAGTTTACCTTTAAAAACACATTCTTCGACATAACAACAATATAAAATAAGACGTACCACTAACGAATTGCTCCAGGTAAAGAACAAGAGAGAGAGCAAATGATAAATGAAAGGTAGGGAGGTTAATCAGGACTCAGCCCGGTTGGCTACCCTACACTGGGGAAAGGAAAAAGAGGACGGGAAGAATAAAAGAAGAGAAAGTCCACTGGGGATATCATTCGGTCACTCAGTCCAGCTCACAGACACTAACTCAATCCTGTAGCTTTCACATACCACATCAGCGCTTTAGTGGCTATTTGTAGCTGCGATATGTGAGGTCACGGTCCCAAGATCTTGTTCGAGGTGAATGGCCTTCTATCTGACTAATTGAGAGATGCGCAGAGGTCATGCCTTTCATTTTCAAAAGACTGGCAGCAGCACAGTAGATGTTCTATAGTTTCCTCAACACCGCAAGTATTGCACTCAGCGCCATCAGCCATTCCAATAAAAAAAGTATATGCATTGGTGAATGCGACACCCAAGCGTAAGCGGCACAGCATAGTTTCCTCATTACGTGGAAGTCCTGGTAACAGCCGCAGTTGCATAGATGGGCCGAGTTAATGCAGCCGATGTTGAGTGAATTCAGGTGCGTGCCACTTCTTCAATGTCATGCGGTGCGCTAGCTTGCTCAAGTGTTCGGCTGCGTCAGACCATGATTAAGCTACAGAAACAGGGGTTGCTCCTTCGTGTGCTTTCCTAGCAGCATCGTTAGCGATGTCGTTGCCGGAGATACTGCAATGGCCAGGCAGCCACTGAGACTCGACGTCGTGTCCTTTCGCGGTCATATGATGGCACATTTCTCGTATCTCCGACGCGAGTTGTTCACAGGACCCGCGACGAAGAGTTGACAGAAGTCATGGTAAGGCCGCCTTCTATTAGCAGATTATCGCCCACCGATTAGCCGTTTGGTTCTTAATGTAATCAACGTCACCTCGGGGGGCAACATGCTCCGAATCGGTGGATGTAGTCCAGGGAGAAATATTGTACCGGATGCTCATTGATCGTGATGGTATAACCACTGCACGGGTGGAGCTGGTCTGAGTGGAAGAGCCATTCATATATATGTGGACTCGGTTAAAGTAGAAAGTGTGAAAACAATCCAGGGCTGCTTCCTTCAAGAACAAAGTAGCCAGGTTAGTCTTTCTTAGGCGTGGAACCGTAAGACGCAATTGAGGTTGTTTTAAACACCAGAAAGCTGAGCTTGAACATGCTGACGGTGTGAAGCCCGATAGTAAGGAGGTACGATGGATGCTCACCTCGTTGGAGGAGGATGCCTGTGGTCGTTGTCCTGGCAGGCAGCCAGGCAAGAGAGCTACTGCATCCATGATACACGACGAACATGGGCACTAAGCGTGTCAGTGCTAATGTAAGTCGTGGTCGGATGGTCTTGAGCCATTATGTGGGTTCGTGCTGTTGAGGCGCTCCGCGGAAGGCCTCGGAAACACGTAGTGCCTGTGCTTGCACGCTCTGTAGTTCTCGAAGATTTGACTTGCATCTTTTAGCAGGCACGGGGGAACTATAGCGTAGGAATCCGATAAAAAGTGCTCGATATAACTGTATCATGGAGCCCACTCACAAACCCCATGTTTTGCTGGCGATGAACTTGAAGACTTAAATAATAGTTGTGAGCTTCATCAAGTGGGCAACCTGAAGGCTCCAAAATAGGTCCCGGTCAACAATGACGCCCAAAAACCGTTTATTTCTTTTGTAGGAGATAGGTTGGCCATTGATGAATACTGCATAACGAGTCATCGCTTTCCGCGTAAAAGCGACTACTGTACATTTTTCTGTTGAGAGGGTAAGGCCTTGTGTGTGAAGATAGATGCCTGTGCTGCTGCTTTCTGTAGCCTTGCGCGAACCTGCAGGCGAGTGACCGCTGATGTCCAGATGGAGATGTCCTCGGCGTAGGTGGGGACACTCACTGTTTCCGGTAGGGATTCGCCCATGAAGCGCGAGGTTGAAAAGAATAGGGCTTAGAACATCGCTTGGGGAACGCCTCGACATGTGTAGTAGTCGGCAGTCCGATCATCTTCAGTACCTACGAACAAGGACCTTTGTGTCTAGTAGTTTCTTATCCATCGATAGACTCTCCCTCCTAGTTAAATTGTCAAAAGTGCGCCTAGAATGGGTTAATGGGAAGCGTTGTCATAAGCACATCTCACGTCAATGAAGAATTCTACTGATAACCGCTTCCCAGATTTTTGCTGTTCTACAGATCATACTAGATTGATGACACCATCAATTGATGAACGACCTCGTAAATTTTGTGCTGGTAATCTAGCGGTAGATATTGTGGTGTTCAAGATACCATTCGAGACGCATGACGATCATACGGTCCATGAGCTTCCCGGCACAGATGGAAAGAGCTATAGACCGATACAATGCCAATTCGAGCAGCGACTTTCCTGCTTTTAGAAGTGGTACCAGGCGGCTACGTTTCCATTCCTGTGGTACGACGCCATCTTGCCATAAACTATTGAAAAGGCTGAGGAGTTATCTTCATGCTTCTCGACCTAGGGAGCGCAAAGCAGTATATGTTATGCCATTGGGCCCTGGTGAAGCCGAACACCTACATAGCGCCATAGCAGCTTCTAACTCTTCCATAGAGAATGGAGCTTCCATACTTGTACCTCGTGGACTGGCGATGTTGCCTAAAGCCATTTCAGGGGCTAAGACAACATTCACAAAACATTCCTCTGCAACGTCTGTCTCACGGCGCTTTTGATAGAGAGCAAGAGCTTTAATAGGGCGTCTTTGCTGGTGACTTGAGCAAGGACGCCGTAGGGTACGCCACACACGAGACAATGACTTGTGGGGGTCCACTGACTCGCAAAAGGATTTCTATCTTTGATCCGCTAGCTTCTCCACTCGGCATTTTATCTTCTTTTGCTTGTGCCGAGCTCATCTGAGGACAAGAATTGACTTCGCGCGCCTGTACCTCCTTTCAGCTCGGCAACGTAGTGCACGAAGCCTTTCCAATTCGATGTGATTCTGTGTACGCTTTTATATACTTGTGAAGCAGCGCGTACAATCTTACATTGCGTCTGCAATTATGTCATCTATTCTGAGTGCGATATGTTTCTTGCATGTGTCTTCTACATGATCTTGAAAGACTGATCAGTCAATTTGACGAGATACAAGCGGTAATGCTGCGTCTCGTCCATAGATTCTCACATAGCATAGAATATGATCACTTCCGTAGGTTGCAATATCAGTGAACCACTGCACGTACGAAGTCAGGCATTGTGACACCAAAGCCCAATCAAGGCAGCTGCTCTACGTTGTTCCTCGCATAAATGTTGGGCTTCCGTCATTTGGAAGACACAGGTTGTGGCCTCATGCAAAGGCTATTAGTGACCTGCCCCTCGAATTTATCCTGGAGCTTCCCCATATATGGTGGTGAGTTTTGAAATCCCCTGTTATTATCCAAGGACCGGGAGTAGCAGCCTTAATATCTTCTAGACTTTTGCTCTCGAACTGACTTGTTGGGGAAAGGTACACGCCAATAAGAGTAAACGACAGCCTCTTCATTTCACAGGAACACAGAAGTATTGGTTATCGTTGCGTTGCGCTACGGGTTGGGAAAAATACGTAAGCTCCTTACGAATGTAAACCAGAACCTTACTCCCACGTGCACACGCATTTGAAAAGAGGTTCATATCCGGATAGGCTCATGGTGCCTGAACATATTGAAGTGGCAGCGCAATAAGACGGAGACAGAAGGCAGGAACACACAAGACAGCATGTTCCTGCCTTATGTCTTCGTATTATTGCGCTGCCCCTTCAAGATGTTGAACCAGTACCAACTCGCCCAAATCTCGATCCTTCTACAGTATATTTAGGGAGCCTGATAAGTTCCATTCACAGATGACCAGTATAGAAAAGCGGTTTCCAAAGATCATCATCATCATCATAATCATCCTGGTTAAGCTCACTGCAGGGCAAAGGCCTCTCCGTTACTTCTCCAACAACCCCGGTGATGTACAAATTGTGGTCATGTCGCCCCTTCAACCTTCTTAATATCATTCGCGCACCTTTCTGCCACCCCCTGCTACGTTTCGCTTCCCTTGGAATCCAGTCCTTAACCTTCATTGACCATCGGTTATTTTCCCTCCTCATTACATGTCCTGCCCATGCCCGTTTCTTTTTCTTGATTTCAACTAAGATGTCATTAACTGGCGTTTCTTTCCTCACCTAATCTGCTCTCTTCTTATCCCTCTTTAACGGTACACCCATCATTCTTCTTTCCGTAGCTTGTTGCGTCGTCCTCAATTTAAGTAGAACTCTTTTCGTAAGCCTCCAGGTCTCTGCCCCGTACGTGAGTACTGGTAAGAGAGGGCTGTTATATGCTTTTCTCTTCAGGAATAATGGCAACCTGCTGTTCATGATATGAAAATGCCTGCCAAACGCACCCCAGCCCATTCTTATTTTTCTGAATATATTTCGGTCTCATGATCCGGATCCGCGGTCACTACCTGCCCTAAGTAGGTGCATTTCATTACCACTTCCAGTGCCTCGCTACGTATCGTAAACTGCTGTTTTCTTCCCGAGACTGTTAAACATTACTTTAGCTTTCTGCAGTTTAATTTTTAGACCCACCCTTCTGCTTTGCCTGTCCAGGTCAGTGAGCATGCATTGCAATTGTTCCCCTGAGTTACTAAGCAAGGCGATATCATCAGCGAATCGCAAGTTACTAAGGTATTCTCCATTAACTCTTATCCCAAATTCTTCCCAATCCAGGTCTCTGAATACCTTCTGTAAACGCGCTGTGAATAGCACATCTTATTCTTGCCTATTCCTAGTTTTTTCTTCACTGCTTTTAGCCTTCCTCCGTTCCTGAGGGCATGTTAAATTCTATTCATATTATAGTTCCTTATGTCAGCTCACTTACGTTTGTTGATTAACTTTCAAAGTTTTGCCAGTTCTACTCTAGCTGTAGGGATAAAGGCTTTGATACATTGCCGTTTCTTGGTCAGATCTTTCGTCTCCGGCGGTAGCTTACTGGTATCCTGTATAAAGGAGTTACCACCAACTTCTATTGCACCCTCTTTAATAATACCCATAAGATTGTCGTTCATTGTTTCAACACTAAGGCCCTCTTCCTTAGTTGAAGCCGAATGCCAGTTCTGTAGCTTATATCCGGAATTCCTCGATTTTCCCTCTTACAGCTATTTCAGAGATCGGCTTCTTATGTACCAGTATCTTCCGTTCCCTTCTCAATTTTAGGCTAATTCTGGTTCTTACCATCCTATGGTCACTGCAACGCACCTTGCCGAGCACGCCCACATATTGTATGATGCCAGAGTTAGCGCAAAGTATAAAGTCTACTTTATTTCTAGTCACGTCATTCAGGCTTTTTTTGACTTCCTAGTCATCATGACTTGATGTGGGGGGCGTACACCTGTACGACCTTCAATTTGTACCTCTTATTATGTTCCACAACAAGACCTGCCACCCCTCGCTAATGCTATATAATTCCAGTATGTTAACAGCTATATTATTATTAATAAGGAAACCGACTCCTAGTACTCGTCTATCCGCTAATACCCGGTAGCATAGGACGTGCCCGCTTTTTAGCACTGTATCTGCTTAATTTGTCCTCCTAACTTCACTGAGCCCTATAGTATCCCATTTACTGCCCTCTAATTCATCCTTTAGCACTGCTAGACTCGCCTCATTAGATAACGTTCTAGCGTTAAACGTTACCAGGTTCAGATTCCAATGGCGGCCTGTCCAGATCCAGGGATTCTTAGCACCCTCTGCGGCGTGACAGTTCTGACGGCCACCGTGGTCATTTGCTTCGCAGCTTCTGGGGACTGAGAGGGCCGGGGTTTCATTGTTGTATTCATATAGGTGATTGTGGCCAAGTGCTGCACCATGGTGGCCGATCCTGCTCTGGTGAGGGAGTGCGTTACCAGTTCTGGTCACCGGGATCAGGCCGCCCTCTAGGCCTGTTTAGGCAATTTTATCAACACGCGGATATTTTTTTTTATCCGGTGAAAAATTGCGCGGAAGCGGGATTCGAACCAGGGTCATCTTGCACGCGAGGCGGATGCTCTACCTCTACGCCACCGCTCCACTTTCTTTCGTTCTTTCCAAACAAGAACTGTCAAAATTCTGAAATACGTGACGTCAGGCCTTCCGCATTCCATTAGAATATGGAGGCACTTCTCACATCATCCTGCAACGATCGCTGTTTTCGATGAGCCATGGTTCTGCTGTAGGAGTTCGCAAGCACTAGATTGCTGAATGCTAGCTAGACCCGGATTGATGGCATCTAGCACTTGCAACACATTTCGAGTTGTTGATGCCTGTAGCTTGTCCAGAAGAACACGAATAGCAATCACCAGAGAGCTGATCATGGCAATTTGTTGATCTTGGTCCGTGAATTTATCAGGAACAGACGAAGTGTCTCTTGCTGTAGAAGCCTAATTTCGCTCAGTAGGGGCATGTAGCCTCGGGCGGGCCGGCCAAGCATCAGCAGCCGTGCTGTTCGATGCACCTTTGTCCTTTCAGCTGAGTGCGTTTGGCATGGGCGGAAGCGTGTGTGGTAATGTGCGTGAATGACGTTCTGCAGAGGCTCTGCAGGCTCTTGATCGACGTCGGTGGCGTGATCGTCGTCGCTAAATGGATGTTGCTGCTTCTCGGTGAGACGAGTGGTCTCTAACCATTTCCTTCAATATTGCCATTTCCTTTCGAATCAAAGGACATTTCTTCAAAGATGAATCGTGAGGCGCGCTGCATTTTGCGCACTCCAGCACACTGGCCTCGCACGTGTTAGTGGTGTGGGGCCCAGTGCAATGAGAACAGATGGTAGTGTTAGTGCACACGCTACTCACATGGCCAAGCTTCATGCACTTCCCGCAATGCAGCAGTCTTGGTAAAAGGGGTGAGCTGCTTGTCGGAAGTGGCCCACTTTTTCATGCGATGGGAAGGATTCGCCCTTAAATATGATCTTAGCACACTGTGATGTGCCGAGACGAAACGTGTTTGTGACGATGGTGTTTCCTGTAGCCGGCTTCATTAAGATTGACAGATTGTAGTCGACAATGGTCTCGTCAACATCGTAAATTACGCCAGTACGGAATTTTTTGCCCAGCGGAATATGAGGAGGGACTTTTATCCCGTCAAGTTCCGTGACATTGCGCAAAGAACCCAACGCAGCCACCTGTTCTACGTCAAACGCTAGCAGGTTGTCACGGGTGCTCACTCTGATGTCGTTTATTTCATTCGGAACCAGCGCCTCTAGATGGGATGATACGGCTTGCCTGTTGAGGCGTCTGTGCTTTTCAGTGGCGAGCAGTGAAGCGAACAGGGTGGTGAGCACCTAAGTATTCCGCGAAGATCTCACGGTGGACTCACTCGAATTCGATGATCACTGAAAAACATTCGCTTTGCTTTACGACTCCGCACCACCTCCAAGGTGTCGTCAGAAGACTCTTCACTGCTGACATAGTACTGCATGGTGTCGTCACTGTTAGTGTCGTTCTTTGTGCCTTTGCGCTTCCTGGAGGCAGCCGCCACGGGCACTGCCGAGTCCGGTGGACGCGCGCGAGACTCCATCGACATCGTAGTTAAGGAGGAAACAGCAGTTCACTGGCAAAGTCTAAGAAATTCACAAAATGAGTAGGGCTTGTGCGTGAAACTTGTTGCCTTGTCTAGCAATGAATTTGCTAATGTATAATGTCTTGCATGTGTTACAGACCTGCGTCAAAGAGCGTCCAGTATATTTTACTTTCTAGAATTTTACCTGCGTAAGTAATCAATTTGCAGTGTTGTGATAAGTGTAAATGGTTATTTAAAATCACATCGATCAGGTCTTTCCCGCATGTGCATCATGCAGAATTAAAACGACTGTGTGCGCCGCTGCGCGCTTTCATTGAAAAACCTAAATATAATGTAACCTGAACGCTACGCTATCTCACCTATAAATAGCCGCGCGCCCATGCTTACATCTTCATTGTGATTAAGGGACCCGTACGGGGCCGGAAACGTCTGTTCGTTATTTTTCTTTTATTCTTGGCGAGTACGCGTATTTTGGCACAAATATAATTCTTACCCAGGAACTGTTCTTGTGACAAGGTGCAGAAAAGACCCAGCAGAAACCATGCTTATGTCTCGCCCATGTTTCGTTGCCGTTTATTTAGTGCAAGTAGCAGCTCGAAGAATACTGGGTTGCCTAGAAATGTCTATCATATACTGAAGAATACGAAGAGACCGTGTTTTTTATTCTATAGCACTAGCCCCATTTATGCCTTGCGTGGAACTTTGTGTGTTCTGTCATATGCAATGTTTATCAACGCTTATGATTCACATGCTGGTGAAATATATAGAGCGTTTTTGTTCAAATTCACATATTGTGACATTTTGCTTCTTTTGCAGGTGTGCGTTCTTGGTAATTGCACTTCTAAAGCCATATTGAAGAAATTGGAATGAACTAATAAGCAATCAATTGTATATCGAGTTACTCTGAACCTGCTGCATTTGAGGAAATAAATACAGAAATAGCCTAAGTTTCTTTTCATTGAATAATAAAACTGAGTAATAGTTTGGCAGGGCGCTTACTGCCTTACACCGCAGACTCATTTTCAACAAAGGTAGAGCAGACTTTGAGTGCTCTCGCTATCAAACAAATTTGTATGTGTAATATTCTTTTATTTGGTAGGATAAAACCTGCGCTGCGTCTAGAAGAAAAATTTCTTGCAATTTTGTGTTTATTGTTGCGCTACATGTGATCTTGAAACTTACAGCACATATAAACTTTCCCGTATCTTTCCGTACTTGGGAGTGCGGGAGGGCACATTCGTACGAAAAGAAACAAAAACTAGAACCTGCTTTCTGCTTCCGTAAAACTACTTGATTTGTGTGTTTGAAATTTCAACACACAAACAAATAGGATTACGCGCAAACAGGCACAAATGCGTCAGCATAATATTTTTAATTTGTACTGCCACGTTGTCGCGACGCTGACCAACGACCAGGTCACGAAGCTAGCTTCTTACCGGGGGCACCTGCGCCCAGAAAAACAAGAAAACCTTTGCACATAAACACCCCTGAGCACACTTGTCATTAGTCGAAATCTAATTTGTGGTTGAGAAGCGTACACCTTTTGTGCATGACTCAATGGAACCTTCGAGTGCAATCGCTTGTGCTCACGTAAGTACAAGAATGTGCACCACTCTTCTAATCACGCATGCAATGTGATAACAGGCTCGGCGACAGTACAAACAACAGATAGGAGAACAGTACTATTTGGTGAATGATAGCTGTGCTCGTTGTTCAGACAGGCAAACAAGATGCTTTGATCGAATCCGTCAAATGTTGGGAATGTACGCCATCAGCGTGTCAGTCGTAATGTAGGTTGTGGTTGGATGAATTCAGGGCATTGCAAGTTTTGATGCTGCTGAGGCACTCCGCGGCCAACCGAGGCCAATGCGCAGTGCTCTGTGCTTGCACACTGTGAAGTGCTCGAACATTTGACTTTAATGTTGTCGATGCAACAGGAGACCTATAGCGTAAGAAAGTGTTAAAAAGTGCTCGTTACATCTGTCCAATGAAGCAAGGTGTAAAGCTGGGCAGTTATTTTACATTATGATGTCTATAGTGCTGGCAACCGACGTAATCCAGGTTGTAATGCGCACATCGTAATGCAGCATAGATCCCATTCATGTTCCCCATGTATTGCCGGTGGTGAAGTTAAAGGCTTGCAAAACAGATGTGAGCTTCTTTTTGAAGCGGGCAACTTGAGGGGTCCTGGAGAGGACTGGCGAACAATGACATTAAAAAAACAGATAATTTCTTTTGCAGGAGATAGGCTGCCCATGGAGGAATACTGGATAACCAGTGACCACTTTTCAATAAAACCGACAATGCATGCTTTTTGTCGAGGTGGTTAGGCCCTGTGTTTCGATGATAGCGAAACGCCTCTGTTGCTGCTTTCTGTAGCATTGCATGAATCTGCAGGCGGGTACTGCTGATGCCCACCTGCTGATATTATCAGCGTGGATTGAGTCAATGACTGTTTCCGTTAGAATTTACCCAGACTTCGACCTAGAATTTCGACCTCAGCCTGGAAGGGTGAAGTCGAAAATAATATGGTTTAGAACACAACCTTGGGGAATGCCACAGCACAGGAAGTGGTTGGTTGTAGGACCATCCACATACAGTAGGTACAAAGGAGGACCTTCTTGTAAAGTAGCTTTGGATCCATCATTTTATAGACACTCCTACTTCAATTGTCAAATCCGTGTCTTCGATGGCTTGATGGTAAATGATGACGAAAGCACCTTTCATGTTGAGAAATTGTACTACTGGTACTTGCTTCGCATATTTTTTCTGTTCTACAGATGACAATAGACGTCTGCAGGTGTTAATTGATGAACGGCCAACTCAATATGTAGCCACTGAGCTAGGATAATTTTGTGTCGTTGAAGGTACCCTGCAAGCCAAATGTTGGTGAAACATTTGAGGAGCTTCCCGACATTGCTTTCGAGTCCTTTAGGCTGACATAATGTCCATTCCAGCGGTTACTTTCTTGTTTCTTGCAGCGGCGCCAGGTAGCTGGGATTTCATTCCTGTGGAGCCCCGCCATCTTGCAATGACCTATCAAAAACGTTCAGCAGTTTTTGTTCTGCTTCTTGACCTAGGTGATGGAACGCAGAATATCAGTAGCTTGACTTGGTCGAATACCCTGTGACGTGGTTCAATGGGCTGCAGTAGCGTTGTGACCTTCAGAGATGGCGTCTTGTACCGCAGACATTAACCGAAGCTTTTACATATTTTCGACGTATATTGTGTGACCCAGGGCTGTGCAGCTCACAACGAGCAAAGGCCAAAACAATCTCTCTGGGAGCCACACAGGCTAAACTTTAGGCGCAAATGTTGCAACATTTTGCTTGGAGAAGGGCAATATGGTTTCATTCTCGGCTGTCCCCAGCATGTGTGGAAATTTCGCTTCGCTCCCTGCAGATTGATGTAAAACAATTTTTAATCACAGATTGAAAAACTCGTAAAGAGCAATTCCAGTTTCAAAACCTTGTCATACATATTTTGCTTCCCTTTTATTCGGGGTTTTTAGCAAACAAATGAAATGGCTACTGGCCTCAGCGCTCGTTTTTCCTCCGATGAACAATACAGTTCTGCGCAGCCCTGGCTGATTTGCATAGTCACAGTACTCCAGCGTGACCTGTAAAAGGTCGCAAAACGGGTATTCTCTTATATTTTAAAGTCTTAAAATTCTGCTAAAATATCTGTCGACGTGTTTCGAACATTTCTTCACGTGCATGAACACTTATCTTTGGCTTCGAAATCAACTGATGCAGTGAGATAATAAAAGTGAGAAGCTCTTGCAAATTAAAGCTTAAGTGCGATGGGGATAGGTAGCGCTGGAATACGAATAAGCTAGTACGCCGACAAATTGGCCTGTAAACCTTGGTGACTTAGTTACGAGCTCCCTAAAATGGGCCGCTTAAGCAGTAATATATTATTGCCGCATGACGCGTATCTCGGCGTTTGCAATACGCCGCACGCCACACGTTTCGGAGTCCCCGCGCACGCTTCAGGGTGGCGTCCCTAGATGGAACCGATTGTTCTTAGGGAAGTGCAAAAGAGTAGTCCTGCCATTCTGTAGCTGTATTTATTCAATGCTAACGCACTGCTATCAGCAGTGATAGCGAGGTGGGCTCTGGCGCAATTTCTTTTCTTCCTCAAAACTTCTATACATTTCTTGTGCCCTTGCCTATACTTGTAACCCATACGATCCTGTAAATCTCTTGCTTGCAATTTTCGCCACCAGTATTCTGAGCTTTGTTGCTTATCCAGACTGCTAACAGTTAATGTTTCCAGCCTTTCAAAATACGGCCCTTCTTAAAGGTGGACGGTACGTACGTGCTTCGCTTGTCGATATGTTGGCCTTCCATTAGGATTTTCTTAGTTGTCTCCCGCTTTCGCCGGCATCAGACACATACATCGGGCTGTTGCAAACGTTTGCTCCAGTATTAACTTGAGTTTAGGCCGCTGCCTGTTGTGGTATGGCGCAGATTTTCCCACCTGTATACTTCACAGACGTTCCCGTAAGAATGTGCACATTTTGGCGAGCTACTATCGCTCTTTGGTGAAGTAGCACAACACAAACATCACATACAAAGTCGAAGGAAAAGACAATACGTGCGCTTACACGCAATTACCAGTTTTATAATAAAAAAAAGGACATCCATTGAAAGGAAACTGAACTCAGCTCGCAATCTCTAAGATTACCACAGGCTGCTCTGTGCACAAGAATATAAAAACAATGAAGTCCAATGAAAACGAAACAAGACACATGGCGCTGGCGTTACAACGTTAAAAGTTATAACCAAATTACAACATTGTTCGCGTTGGCTTTGAATATAGTCTAAGCGTTCGACGAAATTTTGCCGCGTGCATAGTTTCTCACCGCCGTCTGCGAGTCACTAAGTACGTTTCTGCAACCGGGGTTAACGATGGCTAGGGATATCGCCACCTCTTCCGGTACCTCTGGGCTTTTGCCACTTAAACTACACAAACTGACCAATTGTTTGTCGGTACTGAGGACTGCCACTGCGAAGGCACGTCAAACCCCGTATTCTGCCACGTCTACAATCAGCGTTTTCTTGTCTCTACCGAAGGCTTGTAGTAAAGCCTTGGCTCTACTGTCTCTTTCAACCTGGTTGAATTCGGGGCTCATATTCTTGGGTAAATTAGTCACCTAGAGCTTTTCCCTGACCGCGCTTAGGAGGGATGTCTTGTCGCCGTGCTGCTTGTGATAGGTTATACCGAGTTTGTCCAGGATGCTCCTGCCCGTTCGTGTCCTCGTTAGTCTCTCGAGTTGCAAGATTTGATGTTTCTATTAACTCGCCGGGCGTGTACTGGACGCCCAGCTGTAGCGGAAGTTCCGTGCTTGTGCTGTCTAGAAAGCCCAGTGCCATCTTCTGTGTTCTTCTAATGAGGATGTTCAGTTTTGCCTTCTCGACTGCGTACCGGTTGTGCTAGATTGCCACATAAATGATGTGGCTAATAACGAATGAGTGTGTGAGTCTGACGACTCTCGCCTCTCTCATACCCTGATGTTTGTTGGCGATTCTTCTGAAAAGGCTCGCCATGTTCGTGATCTTAGTCTCCAATTTCCTGACTGGTTCTCCGTTCTCCGTTTGTGCCGTTCGATTCTGTGATGAGTCCGAGCACCTTAATCGGCTTCACCCTGGGTATTTCTTGTTCATCTTTGATGCGTACGGAAATGTCTTTGTATGCATCATGCTAGATATAAGCATTGGGGGTCTTCCCCTAAGCGTGGGGAGGTAGAGGAGAAGTTCCAATTTTTCTGGCGAGCAGACGAGACTGCTAACGACGAGGTACTCTTCCACCACCTCGACAGTGGTCTGTACCCGCTGCTCGATTTCTCTGTCGCTTCCCTCGCACACTCAAATAGTAACGGCGTGGCGTATGTGGTGCGATGCACTCCCTTGATGGCATTGAGGCACTCGGATAGGCCGATCATGATGAGATTAAAGAGCATCGGCGAAATGACTGAGCATTGCGGGGTGCTGACGCCGCCCATGCGCCTGTCTTCGGATGCTAGTTTGCCCATCATTAGGATACTTTCCTGTTTATGAGGAAATCTTCAACATATCTGTACGGTCGGTTTCCTAGAGAGTGGAGCAATGCTGCATAGTATGGCCGCATGAGCCACGTGGTCGAAGGCTTTGTTGAGGTCTAATCCTAGAACGACCCTGGTACCTATCGTCTTGTTGTCGAGTATCTGGAGTTTCATTTGAAATACCGCATCCTGCGTTGAGAGATGAGCTCGAAACCCGAGCATGGTGTCCGGATACGCTTCGACGTCCTCCAAGTATACGGTAATCCGGGTGAGGATGGCGTGCTCTATCAACTTGCTGCCGCACGACGTAAGGGATATTGGTCGAAGGTTAGCGAGATCTGGGGGTTTCCCTGGTTCGGCGATGAGTACCATTTTTGCTCTTTTCCACTGGTCGGGGGTGGAACCTCGGGTCCAGTAATCGTTAATGTACTTGGTCAGTTCCCATATGGTCTTGTTGTTTAAGTTACGAAGGGTCTTATTAGTTACGCTGTCCGGTCCGCGAGCCGACTTGCTGTTAAGCTGTGGTAAAGCGGCTCAGATTTCCGCCTCCTTTGCGCCGCCCAGAGAGAAGTTGGGTTTTTATGGGTATTCGCCGTCTGGAATAGTCGAGTTCTGTGGGGCGTATCTGTCGCAGAGTTCGGAAGGGATTTGTTGCTCCTCCTTGGCGTTTGTGTGTATTATATTGCGCATGGTTTGCTTATCTATTGCTTTGGCCTTGGTTGAGTCTAGAGGTGTCGGAGCAGGCACCACGTGCGACTGGTGCCAATCCGTCCATCCATCACGTCACAAATATCATCCCATTGCTGTTTACTACGAGTTTTGCAGTGTTCTTGTATTTGCTTGTTGAGAAACACTATCCGTTTCCACCACTTCCTATTGTGTCTTTGTTTCTCATCACAGACATTCAACAATGGGCCGAAAAAGTGATGGCTGATGTCAATGAAGTGACAAAGACCATGACACCAGAACTCCCCATCGAGAAGATAGACAGCCGCCTGGTGTACATGTGGGAGGCCATATGATCCCTACAGGCCACGCGGCAGACACGTCCGTCATTCCGGCTCGATTCTTACTGAACTGGTCCCCGTCCGTCCAGTTGAAGGTTTTATTGGGTTCAATTTTTAAATTATCGGATAATTTAGTTTCGAAAACTCGGTGGTCACTGCCAAATTCGAACGGGTTATTCCAACGGGCTCCTGTCGTGTTCTTGACTAATGTTAGGGCGCGCGTGGTGTCCCTTGTCAGCCTGGCTCCCATTTTGGTGGGAGAGCTGGGCAAGGTGATGAGTGTCAGGCCTGCCTCCTGTATGTCCTGCCACAAATTCTCGCCTTTGGCTTTCCTGTAGGCGTAGCGCACGCTCCATGCGGGGCGTTAAAATATCGCCTGATTAGTAGGGGATGGGAACCCGCAATGTCGGTGGCCCTCCTATAAAGGGCTAGGAAGCGCCGTCGTATGTGCGCGGGGTTTCTGTATTGCTGGAAACGTGCTGGATTGGCTTTTGCTTTTCGGTATAATTTCTACAAATACTTGTTTCATCTGCGCTACCTTACTGTCGTGACGAACGACCACAAAGCCTTTGCTGACCAAAGTAGATACCGCGTGGTTCTCCCTGGATGGGGGACCGGTGGCTTGGTAACCGGGTAGTTTTGCTAATTTGTGTGTCTCTCGTAAGATTATCACGTCGGGTTTCAATATGCTTTAAAGGCGTTGTTACAGAACCGCTTTTTTCGCTGCGCAACTCTTGCAATTCAACTTACATATCGTCAGCACACCTCTTTTACCATGTTAGCCTATTTTGGTCGGGTCGTGGGGTGGTGGCCTGAACGACTGCAGGTACTGCTACGGTGTTTGCAGCGGCATTGTGGAATTGATTAAATATGACCCCAGTTGTGGAAGATCCTGCGGTGGTAACTGGCTGAAGTTTGGCTACCTTAAGACTTAGGTTGGCCACGTTGTTTTCGAACTTGTGAAGTCTCGACATTACGGTCGGGACAGCCAGCGGGAGGTTCCCTACGGCTTCTGCTTATTCTTCGAATACATTTTGCATGTCCTTTAATTCCTGCTCTATTTCTGCTAGTTGCGATCCGGTTTTTCAGCTGCACCTCCGCTACAAGTATTTGGACAGGGGGATATCCCGCCCTTCAACTATTCTTTAGATTCTGGATTTCTCTCGTGAGGTGTGAGATCATTTCTCTTATCTATGTATTTGTCCGGCTCACTTCTGCTATTTCCCTAGGAGCTGCACTCTCCTCAGATTCCCAGCGGTGCGACGCGCCTTTGGCCGCATCTGCCCAGCTTACCTTGTTGGTCGCGTCTTGTAACGCCGCACAGCCTCACCTGAGGCGGGACCGGCATCGCGCACAGCTCCTGGATCTCGTTCGGGCTGGTCCGGATGTGTGAACTGGACTTTCTGGTTCTGGAGCGGGCCGTCAAGCGTGAAGGAGGCCTGGAATCCAGGGAATAGCATCTAACTGGTTCCCTCGTAGCCTCCGATGTTAGGAATTCGTCTTCCTGTTGCAGTCTTTCCCATCGCCGCCTCTTGAATATATATGGCGTCTAGGAGCGAGTGTTGCCATTCTTATCGGCTGTTAAGTGCTCACCCCAGCAAAGTTGGCAATGGAGGTTGCACAGTTGGTCGAGACCTGGATTGGGCGGGCAACAGCCTCTACAGATGCGGTCCTGCAGGCTGGGCCCATGTCCATGCGTTGGCCCAGCCTACCATATTGGTGGCACAGGTTGACTTTGTTGCTGTAAAATGCACACCTGATGAGTGCGCAGTGCGCCTGCGTAGCAGACCGTGGTGGGAAACTACAGTCCGAAAAGCATCGCGATGACCTTGGTGGCAATGCTGAGTTGTTTCGTTGGGATTGCCGCAGAATTCTTGGGGGTAACGACGTGGGCGTTGATGTCCCGGAGTGAATCTGCGAAACGTATGCCCATGTTGACTCCTTTGGAAGTTAGGTCGGGTGCCAACTAATATGCGTTGGTCTGATAGGCCTGGCCGTTGACCACGAGCCGCTCGACTCCTTGGTATCTGTCTGCGTTTGCTTCACGGGCGGTATTTCCTACGATAATGTTCTGGTGTACGTTGAGGCACATGGGGTCGTCTTCCCTGTGCTCCCTGGGTATGCCATCAGCTTGGTAGACGCACGAAGCTTCTCGGGCCGCTTCTAATTCGCCAATATTCAGGCCTCCCTTTGGGCGGATGATGATCTTGAAATCGCCTTTCGGTAGATATGGCATGCAGCTGGCCTTTAGTAACTGCTGTTTCAGCTTCTGCTCGCGCTGCTGCTTCCTTCCGCTGGTGGTGAGGTGGGTGCCGAAACTGCTGGTATCGGATCTCTCCACGGTATCACGCCCAAGCCAAAGCTTTCACGCCCTAGAAATCGTTGATACACTTTATTTATTTATTGACACTGTCAGCACGTGACGGGCTATTACAGGAGTGGCAGTAAGATACATAAAAAGAGAAGTGCATAAGTGCGATTGAACAATGCACTAAAAAGAAGAAAAAAGAAAATGAAGTAGCACTGCTGATATGAAGCACATTAACAATATAATTACAGAGCATATTTTGACTCAGTATATCACAATATTAGTACAGAAAATCAGTGTTCAACAGGGTACATAACGCAATGTATTGCTTCCAAGAGTGCATTAACTGATTTTATTTGGACAATTGAATCAGGCAAAGAGTTCCACTACTGAATTGCCCTGGGAAAAACTATACCTGAAGCAGTCATTGTGCACGGTGGAAAGAGGTATATACATACTGTGTCTGTGCCGTGATGTTTCCTGTGTGTTGACTTGGAAGTACTTGTATCTTATTTTGACAACGTTATGAATGACCAAGAATGGGAATTTAAGCCTTTCGTACTCCGTACGTTTTTGCACAGGTGGAAGCTATGCAAATTTACATCATTCAGTTGGAGAGTGAAAACGGCGGTATTTATTAAATATAAACCTAGAAGTTAGGCGCTGGACCTTCTCTAGTTTTAGAGAGCTACTTTGGGTCTAGGGATAGCATACTATATTTTCCTACTGCATTATGGTTCTTAGCAAGGTTTTGTAAGCTAAAATTTTAATATCAGGGGAGGCAAAGTGCAGGTTGCGTCTCAGGCTCCACAATACTTTGTTAGCTTTTGCACAAAGTTCATTTACGTGAAGATTCCAACGCAAGTCTCATGTAGATATAAGACCTAGGTATTTAACTCCAGCAAGTTCATGCCCGTTGATCCTGTATGAGAAATTTAAAATATTATTTTTCTAGATATGGACATAAAAACCGAATTAGTTGGATTAAGCTGAATTTGCCACCGATCGCACCAGTTCTTAATTTTCTGTAAGCTAAGATTAAGGTCGGCCTGATCACCTCGTGACTCTATTCTCTTGTACATTATGCAGTCGTCTGGAAACATTCTTATATGGGAAGTGATGTCATTTGGCATATCATTTACAAAATTAAGAATAAAAGGGACCCTAAGACACTACCCTGGGGTGCCCCACATACCACGGGAGATAAACTAGAGTGCTGATGTCGCAGTGCAATAAGTGCAATAAGCTGAGTGACGGTGGACAATCCTTTGCAAAAGCCATGTTGTCCTGGAAAAATTAATTTATGTTCATTTAAATAGGTGAGCAGATGACTTGATACAATGTGTTCTTACATGTGTTCTACAGTGTGTTCTAGTTCTAGCAATGTCTTCTAGCTTAGGAACCATTCTGCAGAATTATAGCATGAGTGTCAAACAAATTTCCGTGGTCTGTTGGACCAGCGAAGTCGAGGACGGCAGACAATAAGGGATGCGATGAAATTGAGAAATTTTAAAGCATAAGAGGAGGTTAGCTGCTGCAAGGTAGGAGTAATCGTAACTTTCTGGATAATATATTTACGTCCAGCAGTGTACATAAATATAGTAATTATGATGATGATGATGATGATGATAGTTGTGAGAATTATGCGTGCATGCGGAAGGCATAAACAAGCTATACTATCGCAGACGAGGACCACAGTTTATGCCATCATAGAGTTTTCAATAACCACTTCTCTAGAACCCATATAATAATGTTTCAGTTCTAGTCTCACGGAAAATATTTCATTGAAAATTACATAGTGGCATTTGCAAAACCAAATGGTGTCTTTGGGATGGAGAGAAAGTGACAGGCAAGCGAAACAGTGAAGGATGTTTGCCTAGGGAACGTTTTTACAAGGGCACTGGGATTAGACTTGGTAACAACTGTTATCTTTCACGCAGTACAGAGTGACATCTGTCATGCCACAACCAGCTTGACTTTACACAATAAGAATATTTGTTTCTTTCGTAACATATGTGCTTTGTGCCATAAGCTCTTGATTGTTGTATTATTATTTGCATAAAATCCATTTCTACAAATGAACATCTACTAAGTCCAGAGAAAAGCGATCAAATGCTATTATGCGTGCTATTATGCTGTTCTGAGTATTAGCTACCATGATGCTATGATTATTATTATTTAGTATACTATTATACTGAGATATTTTCCTGTAGGCCTGTATGATTATATACAGTTTATGTTTCACTAATAAAAGCCGGGAATTATAGATTGCGCACATGTTATACAACAATGTTCAGAAAATGATTTCTTCAGCCATCCATTAGAAGTAATATTTCTCCACCTGAAGGGCTTACATGATCATGGTGAATCGACTCCGTATCCTTAGAAACATAGTACTTTATAAAAGGTATCGGATTGAAAGTTTTGCTGCCACATGTTTCTGTGTTCGATTTGACACAAGGTGAGAATTCGACTTTACTTTCACATTCTTGTGCTCACAGCAGAACTTATGCCGGATCTGCACGCCTGATTCGGCAAAAGCCTTAGCGCGGGTCTTTGACAGAGAGGGCAGCTATCGCTGAACACGTAAAAGGCATGCTACCGAAAAATGTTGTTCAAAAGTCCACTAGTCCGTGGCCAGCACCAATAACCTTAATAAGGAAGAAGGATGGGTAGTGGTCGTTCTGTGTTGATTACAGGAAACTAAACGCGGTCACCAACAAAGATGTGTATAGTCTTTCTATGATATACTATGCCATCGATTGTCTACATGCCGCTGCCTACTTTTCATCACTAGACTTGCGATCAGAGTATTCGCAGATATTCATGCACCCAGCCGATAAGGAGAAAACAGACTTTGTGGCCCCAGATGGTCTCTAAATTTAACGTTATGCCTTTAGGCTTTTCTAACGCTACAGCAACAATCAGATGATTTATGAACACTATATTACGATCATATAAATTGCAAATTTATTTGTGCTACCTCGATAATGTGGTGCTTTTCAGCAGGACACTGAGTGAGCATACAGACTTCTCAGTCCTGTTCGGGATGGTGCCAAAAAAGCCGCCTTCATCCTCAGTTCCAAGAAATGTCGTTTTGGTGGAACCGAGAAGTTACTGTTTGAGCGTCTACTTAACAAAAATGGTGTGAAGTCAGATCCACGGAAGATTAAGATAGTCAGCTCCTTCAAAGCACCAAAGTACGGGAGTTGCGGAGCCTTTGTAGCCTTTGCTCATATTTTCGTCGATTCGTCGCAAGGTTTGCCGACGTAGTGTACCCCCTATCTTATCTGCTCCAAAAAGATGTCCCCTTCAACTTAACATTGGCTTGCGACGACGCGTTCCACCAGCTCAAACTTCTACTCACATAAGGGGCCCATAGTTCATCACTTTGATTCATCCTCGTCTGCGAAAATGCACCCGGATGCTAGTGGCATTGGCATCAGTTCCGTACGAGTGCAATGTGATCAAGGAGGTGAACACGTTGTGGATTATGCTAGTCGCTCTTTGACTAAGCCGGAACGCAGTTAAACTGTCTCCGACGAGGAATGCTTGGCAGCTCTTTTCGCTGTCCACACATTTCGGCCCTATATCTATGGACGTCGGTTCCCAGTCATTACCGACCACCAAGCGTTATGCTCGTTTGTGTATCTTCGTGACTCGAGTGGTCGGCTGGTACCTTCATCTCATCGAGTGCAGGCGTGCAACTTCGCTATTTTCTACAAGTCTGGGAGCCACCCTCAAGATGCAGACGGTCTCTCCCTCCTACCTCTGATGACGCCTGAGTGTGACGAAGACAATTTTGATGACTGTTTTGCTCCCATTTCTCCCTCATTCCCAGGCGCGATGAATTTCAGGGCAGAGCAAGAAAATGATATTAGTTTGCAACAACTATTTGTAGGTTCATCATGGCCTGGAGCCGCTGTTTCATTTCGAATCCGGGATGGTCTACTTTACAAGACCAACTATTCAGCTAAAGGCGCACGTTTCCTTCTGGTGGTGCCGCAGAGTCTTCGAGCAGACATGCTAAGAGCAATGCACCTAGGCTTCCTCAGTACTTTGAACCACATACAGGAGTGTTTTACTGGCCCTGAATGCAAAACACAGCCATGCGCCACGTTGCCAGCTGCGAACAATGTCAACGCTATAACCGTCCTGGGACTGCTCCGCCAGATCTACTCAAACCTCTGGCACCTGCATGCCATTTAAACAACTGAGGATTAATCTTTTGGGCCCATTTCCACGATAAGTTATGGACGACCGATGGGTGATCGTGTGCGTCGACTACCTGACCTCTTACGGAGAAACGGTGGCCATACCATCTTTAACAGTTGTGTGCATTGCAACGTTTTTGCTTGAATTCGTAATTCTTCGGCATGGTTCCCCTCGTGTCATCATTAGTGCCGCTGTCGTCAGTTTGTTGCAGACGCCGTACCCTTCATCTCTGCACTTTGCAGCCCCGCCATTCAACACTTTATCACCTTCAGACCAATTTATTTGCACAACGTACGGACCAAACTAACATGCTGCCTGTGTAGGTATCTTCCCATCACAAAGAGTGGGATTACGGTCTCCTCTTCATCACCTATTCTTATAATACTGCAAAGCATGAAACGATTGATTATAGCCCTTTATACCTCCTTTACGCACGTCCGCCGCAAAGCTACATTGACACCATACTACCGTTCGAGTTTCACAGTGAGTACTCTGTTGTCTTGTACTTTTGATGGTTTCCTTTACCTTTGTGTAGGGCAATTTTCGCCATTCTACCAATGATGACCGCGTGTCCTGCCATCTGCAGTCATATGCTTAGGATGTTCGGCATATAGAATCGAGAAACTGGAAATAAATGTTTCGTTCGATGCCAAGGCTTCGTACGCCTGAGATTGGCCCTTCGACTTATCTGAGCTGGATTTACTTCATTGTGAATTGTCAAAGAAACTGGCTCTTATAAATTTTACTGAAGCTAATCTTGTTGGTGCATAACCGCAATGCTAATGCTCAATTAGATACACGAGCACTTGACAGCACACAGAGGCATCACACGACTTAAAAAAAGCTATGCTTTGTCAAAACCAGGTCAATTAAACGAGTTTCGGTCTTCTATATTTTCTCTCGCTCAGTATATCCGACATTTTCTTACTCGCGTTAATAGTTAGTTGAATAGTGTGGTTAACGTCCCTTTCTTTCGTTTTTAAGGTGCAAGCCTTAAGTGGCTCATTGCACTGACAAAGGCCTAAAAAACGCGTTGTCCGGTTCAATGGTACAAAACTCTCATACAAAAAAAGGCCTAGCTTCGCACAATGGTACGAAAGCTATGACCATCAGCAATGGCTCATACCGCCCAGAAGTGGTTCTTGAGGGGAAGGAGAAAAGGCTAGCGCTATTTTCTGCAACCCATGCGGGAGCACGGCTCAGTGCCAGCAGGGTGGCGGGAATGGGGTTAAAAGAGAGATAGGGCAGGAGGGAGAAAGGTAGAGGGTCGTAGAGATGCAAGCGAAGTAGTGGCCGATCAGGAAGCCCGAGGTGGTGGGATGGCCTTTAGGCCATCCACCACCTCGGACTTCCTGATCCTCGAGCCCCGACGAGTCGAGGTACTCGACGACACTTAGGAAGACTGGTAGCTGATTACGACAGGGGAAGAGGATATCTTCCTGTCGTGAGCATGGGAGCCCCAGTCAGTGGAACTCTTGCAGAAGTCGACCGCGGTGCTGCAGGTGAGCAGGGCAGGCCAGCAGGAGGTGTTCCAGAGTTTTTGGTTCACCACAGGAGGCACAGGCTGGCGAGGTGGCTTTCACAAGGCGGTGCCGGCGGGCTGCCGTCCAGTAGCAGCCACCTCGCAGTCGGAGCACCAACGAGGCATCCCTTCGTAGGAGGCCGTGCTGTGGAATAGGCAGTGGAGGCCGGCCCAGGGATACCAAGCAGGCAAAATATACAAGTCTCAACACTCTCACTTTGCTGAGCGTACAAGCCCTTGGTAAAGTAAAGCATGCAGTGCATACATTCGTTAGGCTACAACGTACAGAAGCGTTTGTTGATCGGATATTTCGTCTCCTGCGAGAGTTACTGGTAGCCTGTGTAACGTAGCTACCACCGACTTCTATTGCACACTTCTTAATGATGCCCATGAAAGCCCATGAAGTATAAAAGACTCTAACCCTAAAGCTAGAACAGAACTGGCAGAACTTTTCAAGTTAATCAACAAGCGTAAGACAGCTGACATAAGGAAGTATAGTATGCATAGAATTCAGCCTGCTCTCGGGAGCGAAGGAAGCCTAAAAACGGTGAAGAAGAAACTAGAAATTGGCAAGAATCAGATGTGTCCGTTAAGAGACAAAACCGGCAATATCATTACTAATATGGATGACATAGTCCAAGTGGCTGATGAGTTCTATATCGATTTATACAGTACCAGTGGCGCCCATGACGATAATAGAAGAGAGAATAGTCAATTCCCAAAAGTAACGCCGGAAGAAGTAAAGAAAGCCTTGAAAGGCATGCGAAGGAGGAAGGCAGCTGGGGATGATCAGGTAACAGCAGATTTGCTGAAACATGGTGGGCAGATTGTTCTAGAAAAAATGACAACCCAGTATGTGCAATGCCTCATGACCTCGAGCGTACCGAAATCTTGGAAGAACGCTAACATAATTCTAATTCATAAGAAAGGGGACGCCAAAGACTTGAAAAGTTATAGACCGATCAGCCTACTGTCCGTGGCCTACAAAGTATTTGCTAAGATAATCGCAAATTGAATCAGGAACACCTTACACTTCTGTCAAGCAAAGGACCAGGCAGGATTCCGTAAAGGCTACACAACAGACCATATGCACACTATCAATCAGGTGATAGAGAATTGTGCGAAATATAACCAACCCTTATATATAGCTTTCATTGAATACGAGAAAGCATTTGATTCTGTCGAAATCGCAACAGGCATGGAGGCATTGCTCAATCAGGGCGCAGACGAGCCGTGCGAAAAAAAACTGAAAGATACACATAGTGGTTCTACAGCCACCGTAGTCCTCAATAAAGAAAGCAATGAAATGCCAATAAAGAAAGGCGTCAGTCATGGAGTTACGATTTCTCCAATGCAATTTATAGCGTGTTTACGGGAGGTATTCAGACTTCGATTGGGAAGAATTGGGGATAAGACTCAATGAAGAATACCTTAGTAACTTGCGATTGGCTGATGATATTGCCCTGTTTAGTAACTCAGGGGACCAATTGCGATGCATACTCACTGACCTGGAGAGGCAAATTAGAAGAGTGGGTCTAAAAAATTAATCTGCAGAAAACTAATGTTTAACAGTCTCGGAAGTAAGCAGCCGTTTACGATAGGTAACGAAGTACTGGAAGTGGTAAGGGAATACCTCTGCCTAGGGCAGGCAGTGACCACGCATCCGGATCATGAGACTGAAATAATCAGAAGAATAAAAGTGGGCTGGGCTGCGTTTGGCAGGCGTTCTCAGATCAAGAACAGCAGGTTGCTATTATCCATGAAGAGAAAAGTATATATTAGCTGTGTTTTACCAATACTCACCTATGGGGCAAGAAACCTGGAGGCTTACGAAAAGGGTTCTACTTAAATTTAGGACGATGAAACGAGCTATGGAAAAAAGAATGATGGATGTAACGTTAAGGGATAAGAAAAGAGCAGATTAGCTGAGGGAACAAACGCGAGTTAATGACATCTTAGTTGAAATCAAGAAAAAGAAATGGACATGGGCAGGACGTGTAATGTAGAGGGAAGATAACCGATGGTCACTAAGGGTTACGGACTGGAATCCAAGGGAAACAAAGCGTAGCAGAGGGCGGCAGAAAGTTAGGTTGGCGGATGAGATTAAGACGTTTGCAGGAACGACATGGGCACAATTACTACATGACCGGGGTCGTTGGAGAAGTATGGGAGAGTCCTTTGCCCTGTAGTGGGCGTAACCAGGCTGCTGCTGCTGCTGCGGATGATGATGATGATGATCTACAGAAACGCGTCGTCTTTCGGGGAAATAGAAGCCGCGCTCGCATTTCCATCGCCGTTTCAAATGTCTCAGAAACAAACAAAAGTCGTTTTCCGACATACAGCCTTCCGATTACGCTCAGACAGCCACACGTGCTCCTAGTTGGTGACTTTAAACTAAACGCTGACGCTCCCGCGAAGTTCCTAAGTCGTGCGAGTGCTAGGATTGGACTTGGTCAATCCCCACAGGAATGTCACTACAAAACTGGGGAGCGTGCATAGACATGGTGTTCCACAATTAGGATGCCAATAAAGAGTTACAGTATGTCTCCTGCTACTTCACAGACCATAAGGCAATGGTTATGTGTCTGAACATTGAGAAGCCGCCGTGGAGCCCCAGTGAAAGCGTGTGATTGGAAGATGTCTGTCCACTTGACGACGAGAAAAATGGCCTTTGGCAAATTATCAGTAACGTGGTACAACAATCATGTGTCCTTTATTGTGTTCCAGTTGTGTTGCATATTCGTAACACTTACTGGCAACAAGCAAGCTGTATATATATGCACTGCAATAAGGGCTTGCAAGTGGCGTTTAGGAGGTTGACCTATAGAGGGCCACATGTGCACTTGACACTGCCGTTCGTTGTGACTTGTAAGCAGTCTGATCCTTCAGTTCGTACAAGCTAACGCTTTACGAAGCCTGCAGCAGGATTTTGGTTTGACGCGTTACAGGAGTATAACATGCCGCCGAACGTTTTCCGTCTATGCCTACCGATAATTTTTTTTCGCCTCAGCTTTGTTGATGGTGTTACTGTACTTGAACCTGACACAAATCCTCAAGATTGTGCGTACAAAATGGTGGTAGATTTCGTTGCAGCTCGGCCTCCTCCATATTAATTTCGTCAAGGGATCAAATACATGTATAATAACTGCATTGTCATTGCCAAAGATGCTCCAAGCAAATTCTTGAAGTCTACGCACTGTCAAGACAAGTAAAATGCGTATTTTTCGATGATAGAATATACCGGTATGTCCCAAAAACTGTGCCCGATATAACTGTTATCATTGCTTCCATGTATTTTGTCTATCTAATAAGAAAAAATGTCACACGAACTTTAAAACTATATCTGTTCGAAACCAGCAAGCAGTGCATGCCGTTGATATGAAAAATGTAAATCCAAAGAAATGAATGAGTTGAGGACAATGATTTTAATGAAACTGTCATTGAAGAACCTTGTTTGCATTTTTGTAGATATGCATCTGCCAGGGAAAAATCTCAATGACGACGTCGTTTGTTCCAACGTATTGCGGACGAGCAGCTGTCACCAGTGGTGTACTGTGAGTAATTGCGCGGAAATGATACTCTGAACAGAAAGCGCATATAAAAAGCGGCAGTTCTGCAAATATACGAGGGCGAGGCAAATGAAAGTTAGCCACTCCGAATATATGACAAATTGGGTACTTTATTTAAATCTAGTCTCCATGAGAATTTAGACATATGTGCCACTGACTAACGAGTCGCGTGATTCCCGCCTCAAAGAACTCCTTGGGTTGCTGTTTTAAAATCTGTAACTGACACTTTCACGTCAACATCCGACACAAATCAGGTTCCCTTGAGCTATTCCTTCTACTGCCCCAAAGTGTAGAAGCCCCAAGGCAACAGGTCTGACTGTATGGCTGATGTTGCAGCGTTTCCCAATTGAACTTTCACGTCCATCTTTGAACCGTTTTCTCCACTGATTCACAGCAGCCAATGAAATGCAATGTTCAACATAAATGGCAGCCATACGGCTATTCATTTCGTCTTGAGAAACACCTTCAGCTGTCAAAGACCTCGCGACACCCCGCTGCTCAAATTTTGTAGCGTACATTAGGTCAAGAGAGCAGGTTCAACTCAGTGTATGAGAGCACTGAAGAACAGTTATCCTCACAACTGCATGTCATTTTCGTAAATGAGAGATGCCTGTGTGCTACATGCATGGCTCGCAGACAATGAACCAAACCATTATTGTGCGGGATGGGTTGGCTCACTTTCATTCGAGTCGCTCTCGTACGTAGAAATTCGAAAATCCAATGAAATATAGAAATGCGAAGAGACAGCTTGGTAAAGGGCAAAAGAGTGTCACTAGAAACAAAGCTCACTGCACGTATACACAAAACTTCGCAACAAGAATTTTGTGCACACGCATAAGCCTCCAATTAATCTAGCTATCTAAGAAAAAGCCGTGGCATAGAATGCGTCATACTAGGCAAATAAACATGTCGCGGAATCACCGAATCCTAAGGTCTGCCCCCCCCCCCCCTTCCTCCACTCCTGATAATCGCGCGCTACGAACGGAAGGTGGTGCACTTCGTCCCCGCTTTCCTTCCTTGCGCCTACAATACTGAGCCACCAATGTCGGCTCAGCAATGGCACCCCCCCCCCGCCTACGCTTTCACTCGCAAGTACACCGGCGCGCGGTCACGATGTTATCGCCCTTGCAATTTATACGGAACATGAGGCCGACAGCAACTGCAGGAATGCGCCTGGAGTGTCGACATAATTGCAATCGCAATAATAAAATAAGGGTATCCGTCCACTGAAGCGTCTCGTGGCCCATTACTTTCCTCAAAAGAAGAAGTAAGAAAAACGAACTTTCCCATGTGGGAATTCGCTGCGCCGCAACGACGTCTACTTTTCTTTTATGGGGCGGGAGCACCAAAATGAAAAAGAAAGGAAACGCGAAGGAAAGCATGTTTTCCACAATCCATTGAGTACTTTGGGTACCTACCGAAGAAATATTGATGAAAACATGAGACGCTTGGTCCACAGAGAACCTTAGAACGTGCAACGCACTTCGTTTCCAGCGACACTACGCATATATGCTGCTCGGTATCCTACACTGGCGAGACAAGACTTTCCGGAGAAGTTGCGCTCAAGCGAATGCGTTGAAATCCGTCGAGTCCTCACAGTGACGGCGATGAGCGACCATTGTTTCCTTTTCTTGTCTGCTAGCCACAACTCGTCCAAAACTCTGCGTCTCGGTTCATGGGCGTTGGCACGAAATGCAGCCAGAGTTCGCAATGATCATGTCGAAATGTCTTTGCGAGCATGAAAAAGACATTCTAGACAAAATGCAGTATTATTTCCGGTACCAGGGGTTGTATTCTCCGCTGCATGACAGCACGAAAAAATTTCGGGCAGGGGCTGAAGCCCCGTAAGCCCTCATTCTCCCTCCCCCCCTCTGGCAACGTCCCTGTCAGATAGGATCGTAAACACTCGAACTGCTTGTGCGACTGTCACATATGAAGCTGGCACACATTCTTATCCCACACAATAAAACCCCTTCTCGTAGTTCTGGCAGTTCATCACAGAACACGTCATTTATCTGCTCATCCACCTTTTACACTGATACTACTAAATGATTCCACAACTGTCTGCGGAACGTATCTGATGCGGCAGCCTGCCGCTGATGCCTCTTCTGTCTCTATTGAGAAGGCAGTAGACTTGGGGCGGTCTCTGGTGCGCGGCGCGCAGACTGTTCCCTGCAAAATTACTATACAGCCTTTGCCGCACCGGAGCGATATCTTGTAAACCACCTGAGCACTTCAGTGAACAACGTTCGTGATTTGCACTTTCTCCAAGCAGGATTACTTGTCGTGGTGGCATTGGATGACGAGACATATGCGTGCGAGATTTACTATAGTATGGAAGAAACGAAGCACGCGGAATTCTACCACTTCCTTTTGTTGCCCCATAGATGGTTGGTATACTGTACCAACGATGGTGGTGTGTATGTGGCGGGTATCTTGACCTAAATAAAGAGAAAGTGATTGCGACCAGTCAGCTGTGTCGCAGGAAATATGCTCGGGAGCTTTTTGTGAATAATATGTACAAAATCTCAAGGTCGTAGGAAAAAGTAATTCTTGGCATTCACTCGACTAAACAACCATCTGATTATTAGGCATGCCATGCTCACAAACTACGGAATAACTTAGGCCACCTGGTCTTCCTGTACACACAACTAAATGTTAGTATGCGAAATTTTTGCATGAAACCCCCTTTGAAGGAAGATCTCCACAACCGAGAGCGAAGGCGCGGATGTGGAGATATTTGTTCCTCTGTCTTAATGACTGTGGTTCATATACTAACGTTTTCATTGCGTTTTTATGAACTAAAAGTGAAGGAAGAATTCATGTGTTTATTGTAGCCGAAGAAAAATTTACGAGGGAGAGTTTACATTTTGGCATTGCCCATGTGCTACAATAAAGCAACACAAACTGCTGCCCACAACTTCTAACAGACGTACTGTAATGTAAATAAAACTTTCTCGCCCCTTATATATTTGGTCAGTCTCTTAGCTGCTGTCGGTCCTTGTGATTTAAATGCCGTATATGCTTCAAAATTAAGCCCAAACACTTTGAAGTGCATATTTTTTTTTGCGTTCGCGAAATTGAAGAACTGAAATGGATAACGAAGTGACTGCATGAGCGTCTGACTCTGAGTAAAATAAATGCTTACATATATCTCCTTTTACATGTTTCAGCCATTTATTATCGCTTTGTTCTTTTATAAGAAACATTTACCGACTTTTCTGTATACCTTCGTTATGCCCTTATATGAAACTTAAATGGCAGTGTGAATATTTTTGTTCACGTCAAATAACGTTAAAAGGCAATATCTAAAGGTGCCATCTACCGTACAGATCAAAGCATATATTGATGTCCACATACGAGAAGCGCTTTGACATTTTCTTGCTATAATGCTTCTGCTGTGAGCGCTATAAAATCCCAAGTGACTACCTTGTAGCGCCGACGCTACGTTTAATATCGCCATGAATCATGCCACTCCGTGGTCGTGGCTTCTATTCATCGCGTCTGTCTATGCGATAGAAGGTAATTTTCTGACAAGTAGGCCCCATTCATAACGAATTCTTTGTTCCTTGAGACCATTTCTTTTTGGCCCGAAATTTCGGGACATGTTTATCGCGCAAGACTAGTATTTATTGACGGTGCTAATAATGATTTCGTTAATACTCTCTCTAGGTTTTCTGGATAAAAGATATTGTCATGCAGATTAGGTAATACCTGAAAAAAACACCCCCCATAATATTCTGAGAAAGATTATTTTGGGCTGCATATTTTATCAAAAATTACACATTGTACCAAGTTTCGATTGCAGGGCGTGGTATTTGTGTGTGGATTGCGTACTTGGAATGTATGGTATTGGAAAGGAGGTTTTTTATGGCATATCGTGTAGAAACTATTTATCATACTCATACACGGTGATCTTACACTGAATAAGTACTTTAGCTAGCGGTCTGCAGCAGAGAAAACTTTCTTACAGCGTCTACAATTGTCTACCCAAGAATGCTAGAAAGTCGATCTGAAGATGGCATAAAGGTTTTGAAGATAAATGACGATTTGACGCTCAACCTACGAAAAGCCTCTGTCTTCTCGGAAGAATTTCTAATTCACACAACCATGGATGGCAAACCCATAGCGTATCACGTAAGTAAAATTTACCATGGTTGCAAGTGCGTGACGTACAGTTATGAAGTACGCTTAGGTACGCGCATGCTTTGATACCGTTACTTCAGACCTATAACAGCTGAGCTTTTAGACTACTCAAACTTACCTTTTGATGAGAGTCAAAAGACAAACAGTGCTATATCCTGCTCCATTTTCGAAAAAAAACGCATGTGTATACGCGTGATTCCTGCCTTTGCTAAATATCGGTAAATTTCTGTTTATCCCGTCCATAAACACAAATTTCAAACTGCCTTCAGCTTGACAACAGCGTTTTGCACGAAGACAATATTTTAGGAGATTTTCGAACTGTGCTATTAATGGCGTTTTTCTGTGAAACACGTTACCGCTTTTGTGAGTGCACCACTGTCATGGTTCAGGCATATTCACCTTAGCCGGTACTTGAATTTGTTCAATATGAACAGAATTGAGTAAATGAAGACGATGCGCAAGTTTCCTGTTGCACCGGGTCGCACACATATATAAATCTGAAAAAAGCACAATACGTCATTAAGATATAAAGTAGAAACAGTAATTTATAAATTCCTAACTTATTCCTTCGGGACAAAGGCGGTCACGCCGCGTTGTTAGACTATGTAAATCAAAGCATTCTAATCTTGGGCCTCGTGTTGCTTTTGAAAAAGCCATGGAGGAACATCGTACCTGTAATAAAATACTAAAGATTTCTATTTTTCAGTGCATGTCTGTGTACCAGTTAAATAAAAACCTCGCAGGTTCTGGAGATCAGTTTTACCTTGTGCAACGTACAGTACCTCTTTCAAGATTATCAAGATTGTCGACGCTATTACTAACGAGCCCATGGTATTTCTTAATGCTATAACTTTTCCTTCGAATCTATTTTCGTCCTCCACAACCATGTAGTTCCAAAGTTTAGTTATGATTAACAAACCAATAAACTAGGTGATAGCGCAACTTGTTCTGATGGTGGCTTAAACGCATTCTTGAATCTCTACTCAGAAAAGTGTGCCGGTTCAGCTGGCATCCCGAAATCTTTCCTTGCAAGATACTGCCCATGCACAGCTCAGTACCACACTGTAACCGTCCAGAATTCCTTAGACTCTGGTCAAGTACCAACTTTTGTAACTAACCTTTGTAAAAATGAGGTGATAAAACCCTTCTTTCTAATTGCAGGCCGATGTCTCACATCCCAGTCATGCACGACATTAGAGCACGTTGTTCACAATCATATAATCGAATTCCTTAACTCTAATGATGTTCTGACATCTGCCCAGATTGGTTACCACCATAGCCGTACCCGTGTGACGCAATCACTCGATTTTGTTCATGATATCGCTTCTAGCCTAAACATACATAATGAGTGAGAGAGTGAGTTGGAACATTATTTAGGTCCTGAGGGGAAAGCAAATGAATCCGGCGGCTCCATCCAGGTAGGGGCCGGTAGACAGAGTCCTTCGGCGACGGCCCGGGCCCTCTAGACAGCCTTGAGCACAGCGATGAGTTCTGTGCTTCTGAGCGCTGAGTCTCAGGAAGATTGGTCGGGAAAGTCCGTGCTCGCGTTGGCAGCGCCCAGCCAGAGTCTGTGTTTGAAGTTGTATTCGTGGCCGCCGTGTGGGCATTCAGTAAGAAGGTCAGGATTGATCCTGCTTAGTGTTGTTGGTGTGATGTATGTCCTAGTCTGCAACTGTCTGTAAGTGACGGCCTGTGCTTTTTTGACCTTTGGGTGAGGAGGAGAAAAAATTCTTTGTGATAACCTATGATTTGAAGTGATTTCGTGGTATGATATGAGCGGGTCTTTGTTGTCTAGGTCCCTCCAGGCTGGGTTGAAGCGAGAGGGTGAACCGCAGACGCAGAATGTGAGCTCTCGCGCCAGTTAGTGTGCCCGTTCGTTCGGATTACAGTCAGCAGGTCCGGAAATGTTGCCCATGTGGACCGGGAATCATGTGATGTGTGGGGACTTGAGGTTGTCTCCTCCCGTTTCTTGGAAGAAGGTGGTGTTGATAACCGTAGCTGCTTTCCTAGAGACGAGGGTTGACGAGATGGTTCTAACAGCTGTTCTTGAGTCCGAGCAAATGACTGACGCTCCTTTGCAGCTTCATAATACATAATGTGGAGGATGCCTTCTTTATTGACTTCACTAAAGCTTTCGACCATTTTAATTATTTCATAATACCCTTTAAAGGAACCCGAAGGGATATTACATACGGGGAACCTGTATGGAAGAAAACATGTAAAGTATACAAATGTTATGCAATTTTTTTACAAAAAAAAAACACGTTAATACAAAAGTACGATGTCTAGCAAAATACACAGGAAAAGCAATATACAAAATACATTAGTCAAGTGAAACTCAGCTAGAAAATACAAACCTGTCTAAGAAAACAAATAAAGGGAAATTAAGAGGCACAATGTAAAAGAAGTAAAACGAGGTGTTGCACGAAACTGCGTCAGTTGTCACCTTAACAAATAATGAGACATGAATACACTTGTACAATGTGCACGCAGAACTGTAACACAAATGATCAAAACAATATATACACTGAAGCACGTATGACGAAACAGTACATGATGGATATTTACACGTAACTATTGCGTAAAAGTTCCTGAAAGGATGCGAAATCGGTTTGAGTGGCAATGTGTGATGGTAGGTTATTCTATGCAACAATTGTTCGGCGAACGAAGGAGTTAGCATAGTTCGCTGAGCGACAGCTGATATACTTTTATCTTGAATACATTGTTAGTGCGTGGAAAGAAGACTCTCGCTGGTTCGAAGGTACGGTGAAGGTGAGGATGATGATAAAGTTTGTGCAGCAGCGAGAGGCGGGCGATTCTGTGGTGATGAGATAAGTCGTCAAGCTGAGCGCGAGCTTTTAGTGCTGAAATGCTAGTATAGGGTGAATCATCAGAAAAAATGAAATGGGCCGCACGATTTTGCAGTGATTCAATTTCTTGGGTGATATATGTTTGAAAAGGATCCCAGATAGCTGATGCCTACTTGATTTTGGGGCGTAACAGTGTGACGTATGCTTGTCTGCGTAGTTTAGCTGGAGTATGTTTAAGGACGCGTTTGAGGAGGCCTAAAGAGCGGTTAGCTGATGCCAACGTCAGGCGGATGTGATAATACCACGTTAGATCAGACTGCTAGTGAATACCAATGTACTTATATGAAGTTGTAAGTTCAATAATGTTGTTAGATATTATATACGATGTTGGAATATGGTGGTTGCGCCTAGTAAATGATAATCCCTTCGTTTTAGCTGTATTACGAGTCATCAACCATGCTGAACAGCATGTGTTATTAGCGTTAGAATCGGTTTGAAGAATACCTTTGTCGTTGTCACATGAAATTATTCGATATATTACGCAGTCATCGGCAAAAAAGTCTGATGTGGGAAGACACACAGTTAGACAGGTCATTAATATAGATTAAGGAAAGTAAAGGGCCAAGAACGCTGCCCTGCGGAACACCGGAGGTTACTTTGGTAGAAGAGGAATTACTGTTGTTAAAATACCTATATTGTACTATGGATGACCTTAATCCATGCAATAACGGTTGCGTGTATGTTAAGGTTCATTAGCTTCAGTACTAGTGTATGGTGAGCTTCACGATCGAAAGCTTTGAGAAATCCAGGAAGATAGCATCAACTTGAAACCCTAGGTTTAGGTACGAATGTAGGTCATGTAAAAAGCCGGCTAATTGTGTTTCGCATGAAGAACCATGACGAAAGCCATGTTGGTAATCAACATTTATTTTGTGGTCTTCTAAGTAGTTAATGATTTCAGTATACAAGACGTGTTCAAGTTTTTTCCAAATAGTACTAGTTAAGGAGATGGGGCGGTAATTTAATGCGTGAGTTTGGTCTCCGGACTTCAAAATGGGTATGACTTTTGCCACCTTCCAGTCGTGCGGAATAGTGTTAGTTGATAAAGGCTGCGAGAAGAGTGCACACAATATAGGTGATAAACTTGGTGACAAATGTTTAACACTTTATTATTAATGCCAGTGTGATAAGATGCGGAAGAAATATTAGGTTTACTTATAAAGAAGGAATACCTGTTTCCCTAACAATTATTTCTGGCATTGATATGGTAATTAGATTACCAAGGGTTGGTGAAGATGTGGTGTCTTGCTGTGTAAATATTGATGAAAATGCGCTATTCAATAAATCGGCACATTCCGAGTTGTGGACCATATCACCGTGCTCAACAACTAGTGTTAAATCGGGATAGCTATTCGGGTTTATTACGCGCCAAAAACGTTGAGGATTGTTAGTGAGCAGAGAGTATAGGTCATGGGCAAATGAATGTCGTTTAGATGATTTTAGCAGTGACTGGTATTTCTTATCGCAGGTCTTATAGCGGTGCCAGGAATCTGAGTCACGGGCTTTATCGGTTTTACAATATAAACAATTTTTCTTATAATTAAGGTGCCGAAGCTTTACGGTAAACCACGGGGCTGTCGGGGTGCAGGCTATTTTTGTTAGAGAGACGCATCGATTAGTTAGTTCAGTAAGAGTGGTTTTAAGTTCAGCCCAGTTATGTTCGATGGCTTGAAATTGGCATCTATTGAGGAAATGTAAAGAGAAGTAAGATAGCATGGAGTTCATGCTGTCAAAATCCGCTCTATTGTAACTTCGGATGCATTTGTCAGAGCACGGACGTCTTGGAAGGGAAACTGCAAGACCACCTGTTATGATATCATGATCAGATAGCCGATCTTGATGAGTTAAGTCGAAGCACACGTCAGGATCACTGGTTAATACTAGATCTAAAATGTGAGCGGATGTAGCGAAGATCGCGGATGTAGCCAAAGATCGCGATGTGATCGCCTGTCACATCGAGAGTAGTTAAATGAGGTCCAGCTTTCTACAATGCCGACATCGGAGACCGTATCGGTAAGCCATGTTTCAGTTAGTATCACTATCGATGCTGAACATGAGTGAATGATGGATGATAGCGGTACTGTTTTAGAAATGGCAGTTCTTATGCTCGTGTAGAGAAACGAAATGCGGTCTTGGGCGTCATTCTTCCTCGATATCGGTGCAGTGGTTTGATGGTTAGTGTAATCACATGGCACTCGTCATTCTGTAGCTCTTTGAGACACTCGCTTGGCGCTGCGCCTACCCAGCGGCGCAAGTTCCCTATCAAATTGAACCACTAGGTATTTGTTGTCGTGATTATGTCGTGGTCGTTTCATTGGTGCATTGCAGCAGCCCCATCTGACTTACGTTATGTCACTGTCGTCACGCCTTCTACGACGGGCCAGTAGCCCAAGTAGTCCAGCAGCATGGACCTATACGCATGTGCTCCACTTCGTGGTGCCCATGAGGACGTTGTATCGCCGCCGCTCCAGCTCCATCATCCGACTCTCTCCAAGCCGTCGTTGTCACTCATTGGTTGTTGTACATGGAATGCACCTCATTGTCCTCATATTGTTGTCACGGCATCATCGTAATGTCGTCGTCTTCATACAGTCGTCGTCATGCAATCGCTGTCATAGTCGTCATCGCCATAGCCGTTCCATCGTCGTTATTGTAAGTTCGTTAGTTGGCTCTCTTTACGTCGTCGTCATCACTCCATCGCCATCGTCGAGTCGTTATTATACAGTAGTTGTAACACGTCTCCTTCATACATTCGTTCTCATCGACTGTCCACATACCGGTGTCATATCATTGCGTCGTCCTACTGTGATCGTCAAGACCCCGATGTCATGCCGTAGTGGCGATGTCACCGTGATCCTTCTATCACCAGTTTTTTTCACACAGTCGTCACCAAGCGATTGCCTTCTTGCTGTACTTACCAAGCTTCAATTTTGCCATCGGGATTAACTAAAAAAACGTCAGCGAATTGTGGCCATGCTGTCATCATACTCTATTTGTAGTTTGATCGATGTCATTTATTCTCGTCCATTCTAACGTGACCTTGTTTTTGACATGGAATGACCATTAAGCCATCATTGTCATGCCATCGTCGTCATTGCGTCATCATTAGAAAGCCGCGCTAATGGATCAGTTGTCATATTAGTGTAATTATGCCGTCGTGCCCGCCATTATCGTCATACAGGTGCCAGGAATTAGTTGTCACATCATTGTTATGGCGCGGAGTAGGTTATCGTATCACCGCCAGTTCACCTGACGGTGATACGATACGCTTTTCTGTTACATTGCTTGAGTGATAATACGCTTACGCTTTTCTGTTACATTGCTTGAGTGATAATTGCAGTACCATTGACAGTCATCGTGATATATGCTCTGCGGATTTTTCAATTATAAGTACTCTTGTTTCAGATGCTTGGTGCTGACATGGACATGAATCTTTATGATGATCAGGAACAGATGGCAGCTGTACATGTCTCAGAAGAGGATGGTTTGAGCGTTGTACGTATCAGTTTCATTCAACACCGAGCGGCACGCAGCGAGCTCACTGTGGCTCTGTTAACCTTACACTGGTTGTCTGCAGCTCAGATTCGCTACTGCAGCTCAGCGCCGTAGCGTCGATTCGAAAGCTGCATTGAAAGGCGAGCATCAGCCTGCTAGTTGTTCTTTTGCAACACTCTCAGAACTGCAATTTGTTGGGTCACACTTCAGCGGGTAATCGCAACTTTTTATTGACGAAGGTAATTGGGCTGTAGGAAAAGCTTGCTTCAAGTTGCCAGTTACGACTATCGCTTGCTGAAGAAAGGTTAAAAGGTAATTAATATTCTAGTGACGAACCATCACATGTCATTCGTCATCGCAAGGCTGCCACTGCTGACCGCATGTCCCCGAAGGTAGCGCACTGTTATATCCAATTGGCTTTTTTTAAAATAATACTTTGCCTTTTTAGCCATCTGCCAACCAAATAGAAGATCCCAATTCCACAATACTGCATTAACATCTTGATGAAGGCTGTTATTCGGACGAAACAATGAAAGAAAATTTCTTTGTGCAAAACATGGAATTAATCAAATGTTCAGTACTTTCGTTCAACGGGCTAGAGTAAAGAAAATATAAGTACGTTTTAAAACTGTCATGTAGGCTTGTGTGCCGCATGTCAAAATTTTTAGGACTTGGATTGTTTTTTTATTCCTATGCATTTCAACCTCAAGAAATAGATGTTACCTACTAAATTTGTATGTGCTCAGAGTATGCGCAGGCTTGCAAAGCACTCGATACATACTCACTGGGGAGAAGAGCTGTATGTAGTATCATGCAGTCCAGCCTGTTCACGCATTTAGTCGAACAACACACTAGGGACATGACAGGTACAAGTTGCTAGGAGATATTATTTAGTAACGCTTTCTTCGCTTTGTCCTTCGAATGTTCTACTGCTGCTGCTGATGTCTGTGTTACACGGTGCGTGGGAGAATGGGTGGGGGTGGGGGTGTTAGAACACGTATATACATGGAAGGAGCGTGGCACAGAAGAACGGCGACGCGGTAAAATCGGGTTTACATTTGCACCATGTTGAATGTGCAAAATACCCTCTAGAACTCTCTGGTCGTTGCCATGTTAGCCTCTTGACAATTGTATCCGCGGTACCCCGCAAAAGCAATGCCAAAAATGCAGCCCGTTTACCTTTCTACTAACCTACAAGTCTACAGGGACGCTAGCTATAATAGTAGCGAGGAGAGGGAAGGGAGGCAGAGGGTGGGTAGAACTAACGCAGTCGTGAAACTAGTGAATAAGGGCCTTGTTATTCTTCCCTCGCAATTCATATACAAGAGGTTGAGCAGGGGACAAAGTGAATAGACGGTGTGAAAAGGCAAACAAATGCCACCGCTATACACACGACAGCGCTTGAGAGGAAACTGGATAAACTTAAGTACAAGGTACGGAGCGGCACGTTTCTACTATTTCAGAAAAATAAACAGCATGCAAATATGTCAAGCAGACAAATTACGCAGTGTGGGCAGAAGCCGAGCTGCATCCAGACGACAAACTGCACCACTTACTATGTGCCGCTCTTTAATGAACCTATTTGAGTCCAAATTAGGTCACGAGACACAAGCCGTAGGGTATATGGCGTTCTTCAGGGAACCTCCGTGGCCTTGCGATGGACAACTGCGCATGCCCCACTGTGTGTATGCATCACTAAGTATCTGCTTCTTGCCATAAAGTTAGTTGACGCCTACTTGGGGGACTTTGCGCACCTTAGCATGTACCACTCTGCATTGACAAAATAATTATTTAAATTTATCCAGAGCTCGGCTGAAATGAACCTGCCTAACTTATATTCAAAGTCGTCTCAGCATTACATTCAAACAGTTGGGAAGCCCGGACTTCTCGGAAACGGCACTGCATGACGCAGCAAGAGCTGGTGCATAAGACAGGAGCGAGGTGGGATGCGCGCGGCATACACGACGCGTATCTGCAATGCCCATATGGCGATACTACGATGCTTCATTGGTAATCGCATTAACCTCGTCATTTATCGTAAGGTAGGTTCTACAGAACTTTAAAGGGATAGCATTCTTCTAGTACTTCCCGCAAGATCTATCTATCTATCTATCTATCTATCTATCTATCTATCTATCTATCTATCTATCTATCTATCTATCTATCTATCTATCTATCTATCTATCTATCTATCTATCTATCTATCTATCTATCTATCTATCTATCTATCTATCTATCTATCTATCTATCTATCTATCTATCTATCTATCTATCTATCTATGTTTGCATTGAACCGCTTGCCCGTTACCTGTGTGACTCGTTCGTCTGTGGTCGTATGGTTTGCGCATCGGGCTGCTGTCTTGGGGTAAGAGCTTTCGAAATCAACCACCCAACCAGGTTGGGTCCCTAAGTGTGCGCCAGCGTGTCAATATGTGTCGCTCTTCAACGACTCTGCCACGCCGACATGGGACACCTCAGATGCGAGTGGGTAGGCAACGCTGTTCGCGAGTATCCTTCATGAGGACAAACTTGGAACACTACGTATTTGACACACGGTCTGTGCTGGCCTTCAATGAACCTTTTTGATGCCAAATAGCCTGTCTGGTTATGTGTCAGTATTTGGGTGCTGCTCCTGAATAAACGTTCTGACGCCATTTTTTGTTATTAGGTGCGTTGCTCTCAAAATTTGCCGCCCTAGAATGACCAAAAATCCCTTAAATTGCTGCGATGCTACCTGGAGTCAAAGCGATAGCTCAAGGGCTCCACAAAGACAGCCAATGCGATGCTTTAGTGGGGTTAGAATTTCACGGCTACGCTTCAGCGAGCTGCGCCAGGAATTCCTTAAGTACGTGTCATTCTTCAATGAACTTCTAGTCCACTTAATGTGCGGAAGGCGAGAGAACAATTCTCAGGGTTCACAGGCACAGGTGTGCCACGCTACTCGTATATGATACCACGCGTGGACTTCTAGGCAGTGTTACTTGTAGGCACAGCGTGTCCAAAAAGAACCGCGACATAGGGACGCGGTGGCCACATTACGTGTTTCTCAGTGCTCCCACGCACGTGCATGCATTTCGGAGGCCCTGCGCAGGCTTTGCGCCGCTGACGTTAGATGGCGACGAGTGTTCTTGGGGAGACGCGAAAGTTTGAAACTAGCTGTAGCACACGCCTTATACAAAAGACGTTTCGACAGTCGCAACACGTTGTGCCGCTATAGTGATTCAATTCTAATGCATTGCAAGCAAGAGATCTCGTCAGACGGGTTCTGTCGCATTTTTGAAGGCTATAGACGCCTTTTGGCACATTGGCCCATCAGTACGAAAAGTGCCCATGAATACGCATAAGCTCATATCGCAGAAGGAGTCCCGAAGTTGTTTCTTTGGGCGAAACGTCAGTTGTCGATGTTATTTCTGCGGCAATACAGAAGCGCGTTCATACCTACTGGCCGATGCTGACCCCCATTCCATACACGGCAAGGAACATGCGCGTGGAAAAGTGGCTGGATGTGCTGAAGAAAGCGATCGCTATGAATGAAAAGGGTAGGAGTGACCGTGAGCGACACAGACGAGTCTAGTCCCTAGGAAATTCAAGCAGAGTGCAAAATCATTGCATTCAACCACTACTAACACTTGGAACTTAAAATACAAAGTATCAACCAAACTAAAGGAACAAACAAAAAAGCGAAGGAGCAATAGTATATTTTGCGACACTATCAGAAAGTGAAGCAGCTGTATCGATTAGGTGGAAAGCGCGAGATTGCAACATGGCAGCTGATAATGAGAGAAAGAAAAAGATTTAGGCAAGCCTGGTATTGCAGATAATATCCAACTGGTGGTCAAACGGAGCCATAGAACTGCCTTGATGGGAGGGATAGGGATACTCATACAACTGGTACCGTATAATATATAAGATAAAAAGTCCAGCAGATATAAAGCGACAAAAAACAAAAGACATGTGCCAGCAAAGTAAGAGATATGAAAACACGCGCAGAGACTAATGGACCACAGAAAACACGGGCATACTAGTTGGTGAGGGTGATTTGATTACATAAATAAGCCACAAAAAAGAAGTTGAGAAATAGCTCAACATAGTAGAAATTACAGCATTTAAGAAAAAAAGGGAAAGAACAACCTGTATGTATCAGTGTCACTCGCGTTGGAGGCGCGCGCCGCCATATTATACGTCACTGGTCATCACCTCCAAACGAAAGTAGTGAATTCGGGTGTCGTAGCGAGAGCACTAGACGTTTTTGGCCTCATTCAAAACAATCAAGTTCTGACTTCATAGTATAAAATTCGAGGTACAGTCGTTTACTCAGAACGACAGAAAGCTGAGCTAGTTGGTAAGGATTCATTATGCAAACTAGAAGTGAGGCGTGCAGACAGGACACAAGAGTAGAGAAGTGGACAACACGAACGCCGACTATCAACTGAAGGGAGCACTGAGGCGAAAAATGAAAGAAGACACAAAACTCATCTGCGCATGCTCAGGAAAGGTAACACCACGTGTCAATCGGGTACACGTGCTGGTCTACGTGAGAGATAACTGTTAAGGCACTTAATCTCTTCCTTATGTAAAGTAATCGAAGGCTGACTAACGCACGCACTTCCACCATTATAGATATGCCATGCCTCTACCATAAGACGCGTATCTTCATTCTTATGCCTGTACAGTATCGCGCATTCATCTAACTTTGGCTTGCAGTTACAATCTCGGCAATGTAGCGAAAGATTAGAAGGCGATCCACCGGTTAACGACCTTTTATGCTCCATTAGCCTCTGATTGATACACCGTCCCGTTTGCCCTACGTAAAACTGGCCACAGCTAAGGGGAATTTGATATACCACACCCATACGACATTCTGTAAAACTGTTGTTCTTATTGTGCTTCACTCGACAAATATCTGTTCGTTTTTTGCCTTTAACCCGCTCCTTTTTATTCTGTACGGCAGCGCATATCTTACCTAGCTTATTGGGAGCAGTGAAAGCAACATTAACATCTTATCTACTAGCAACTTTTGTAAGCCTGTGCGACACTGAATGAATATGCGGAATAGCCACTACTCTTTTTTGCGATTACTGCTTTCTGTGATTACGTCCGTCCCCCTGGAAACCGACTTCTTTAGGCGCTCAGCTACAGTGGCCACCGCTACATTAGGATAACCTGCTTCTAATAGGCGCCGGACCTGCGCATTAAAACTGGCGCTCATTTTGTGCATGCAGGATCTTGTGAGGGAAGACTTAAGGCACGACATGGCGATTCCGTTTTTTACTAATTTAGAATGCTTAGATTGAAAGTTTAGCAACGGCTTCGAAGATCTTGGGGAGTACTGCCAACAAACATGATTTTGTTCGAAGATCAAGGAAATGTCAAGAAACTGAATAACGCGTCGCTGAGGTAATTTCTTGGTAAACTTTAATCCTCCCCCATAAAGTTTAAATTGCTCACTTACTGAGGTAGCAGCCGAGTCTAATTCTTCCCTATTGCAGAAAATCAGGTAATCATCAACGTAACGAAATATCTTGATAACGCTATCACCTAAGGCTTTCTCTAAGCAGTTGTCAACCTTACTCAGGTAAATGTTGCTAAGAATAGGGGCAACCTTTGAGCCAATGCAAATGCCTGATTTCTGCGCTTGAGCGTTTACTCTACGCTCAAGCGTGCAAGCGTGCTGGTTCTCGTTCCTTACGAAGTTCCGGCAGCTACGGTCTGCAAAACAATGTTGCGGAGATATTAGACGTTATGCTGTACCCATTACCATGCACAGCAATTCTCTATTATCGACTCGTATATGCCGAAACAAAGTAGATGTTCATGTCGATGATATTACCGTTAAAGCCTTTCAAGAGCGCAGAGCGCAGATAGTCATAAGTGCTTCGCGCTGCACTTATGACTATGATTACTCCCGCTGCTCAGTGGCCTGCAGGATCCATCGATTGCACTGCGCGTTTCATTCTTGGAATGTGCACTTCTGTGAGAATTTCTGGGTTTCAGACAACTACTTTGTATGCCATGCTTCTGCAGTGTACTGATGACGTGATTATCAGTCATGGCTACTTCTAGACGCATGCTGCATTATCTACTGCTCGACGGGGTTTACTTAAATGCAGGTGGGTGATCCTGTAAGTGTCCAGCTGCTGGGAATCTCAGTTATGTCTGCTGCAGAAGTTTTTATTGGCTGGGCTGGGGTCCGCGTGAGCAATACCCAGGTGCCCCCAGAAAATCAGCACTTCAGCACCAGACGAAATGGACATGCTCACTTGATGAAGACTTACAGAACACCACAAAAGGCTCTTTTTTACTACCTCAACATCTCTGTTGCTCGAAGACGCCTGTACACTGAGATGTTTTAACATGAGGGCCAATCCTTCACATATTTTTCTTCACCTGATTTCCCACTTGTCGGCAATTATACGGTATGCGCGGTTCTCGACGTGGTCTTTTTATGCAGAATGCGTCAATTCATCCCATTTTTATCACAACAGGCTGCAACAAAGCCTGCATGCATATTAATTGCTTGCACCCTCATACCTCACCCGAGCAAACTGTATGCGCCGGATGACATTGTATTTCGTTCTATCGCTTAGCAGCGTTGACCTTATTTGACGTAGCCGCTAATCTCATATTTCTCCCCTATTTTTGTGGTCTGCAGCGGCCGCTTCAATCGCATAGCTACACAGCTATGCCGTAAAATTGATTCACATTCCCTGTCAACACATTTCGAATAGTTATCGTTGCTGGAGGCACCGTTTGCTGCCATAATAATAAATATTTTCACCAGTGACCACGCGTTTAATATTGCACTCATTGCCTGATAGTTGGAGCCTACATACATATCAACCATACTTTGCCTCTATATTAAGGTTGTAGCCAGTCAGTATCTGTCCCTATTCGATGCTGTCTCTAATGTTGTTCATTTTTCCTTCATTGCAATGAATTACCATCTAAGTGTTTACATTCCTATTAAACCACAAATAAGACATTGCACTCAGCAGTGCTGCTTTACTTTCAGTTAAATATGGTTGGTTTCTTTCCCATTGATTGGCGTCGCTCATTATTGCAATTATTTTAGGAGGGTGTACTCGGCCACACTCTGCGCATAAAACCATTGGAAGGGATGGAGAGATCTTCAAGCGGTGAAATAGCTCATAAACTCTACGAGATTCCTGACCCACAGAATAAGCAACATCGAGGAGACGATTACTGTAAGGAGACGTCACTGCCTTATTGCTTTGAGAATTCACACCATGCACGCGATCTACGGTGAAAATATTCTAAGTACTCTAAAAGAAGAGATTCATTTTAATCAGGTATACTTGTTTTCAACAAGAAATTGTTTTCACAAACTTCTAATGGATTCACCCAAAAGTATCAGGGCATTCGGCAGTGTCGCGTGGCGACATAAGGTGCTCTCACTCAAGCTTTCAACGAATAATCACCTCGACAAGGAGGCGTAATGTCAAAACTACACCAGAAGCAAAGGAGATGGCCTAAGTAAAAGGGCTTTAGCAGCCTCTTTTGTTGACTTAATTTGGGCAAAAAGGTGGCAAAGTAAATGGAGGCATGTCATATAATAATAAATAGCCAATATAAAATATTGTAGCGCTGTCAGATTTCTTGCCGTTGACAGGCTACATGAAGGAGAAGGATACGATGGCTGATGATGATTCATCTCAGAAGGCGGTCATCGCCATCCATCCTCTTCCGCTTGCGGTCAATTGATTAGTTTTGGTGTGCATGCAGACAGCTTTGATAACACGTCTGTGGCATGGTGAAGGCAGTAATTTGACTGCGCGCTAGAACCGCATCACATGGTTGATTTCCAGACTTTTAGTGGTTTTAAATGAGTGTAGGAATGATAAAATCTGAACAGCTATTTTAATGTAAAAACGACCATTTATTGTTGCTCAATACGTTAACCAACATGCTGCGTTTCCCGCTTTGAATGGGAGCTTTATAAGTTTGTCGGTTAAATGAGTTATTTAGTGGGGTCCTGAACCACCCTCGGGCTTGGTGAAAAAGCGCCGTCCATGGATAGTGTATGCTGCTCTCATCACCTCAGCTACGCTTTGCAATCATAGGCGCCGCGTGGAGCTGCAAAATGCGGCGCAAAATCCCTTTTTTCTGAAACATTCTCTTTTCAACACAAGCCTTGTTCTGAGTCTTTTTGGGTGCTATATTTAGTCGTACAGCATATTGCATAGGCGGCTGCAACTGGCCAATATCTGGCACCATTGAACAATGACGCTTGGATCACTGCGCTTGTTTTTTTTTTAATAATGTTTGCACTTATTGATGCTGTTTAACAAAATGACTACAGAAAGAGAAAATATGCTTTCGAAAAACGGTAAGGATTAAGTGTTTGCAGAAGAGTTCGCTTATCGTCTGCTCACCCTTGGCCGCGGCCGCCCGTGTAGCCACTAAGATTTTCCCAGCATGTTTAGTGGTGCCCTAGCCTTCGGGTGACGCAAATCTCGATTACTTTTGAACACTCAATTATCGTCGATCTACACGGTGCATAAAGTCACATCGCACATACGCTTGCAAACGCGCGTTCACCCCTGGCCACTCATGGCTAGACACCATGGCATACTTCACTTCTAACTTAGCTCTGGACAAGGCTTAAACATGCCCATCTTGGATGTGGCTACTATCTAACGATCAAGCTGGTACAAAACCAAGCCGGCCTTAAACATGTAGCACAGCCATACAGGGGCAAATGAGTGCCAGCGCACACTCAAGGTCTGTCGTGCCCAAAGCAAACACTGTGCACATGCACTAGCGTTGCATGTAGCTGCGGTCTGCAAAGTAACTTAGATACCGCGGCATCCGCGTTTTACCGCGACCACTACGCTGGCTGTATGCACTGCGATTCGCTGAGGACAACTGCGTTTGGCGCGTCGTAAACGCCCAACTCGGAAATAGTGCCGTTTACGGGGACATTCAAAATAAAATTTTGACTGAACTGAAATTTTGACTGAAAATTTTGAACGCGACACACAGTCGCGTTCAGTATGTGGAACGTTGTGGACCAACCTTTCTCTACCATAGCCTTAGCAGTGCAAGGCATTGAAGAAGGAGCAGGAGGGCCGTGAAGGTGGCCTTTGCCAACAATTGCGCTTCTTATGAATGAATAGAAGAACTTTTTGCGTCAAGGTATTTCTAGAACACTCTACTGTAAATTCAGTTGTGTTCATGAACTACGAGAACAGGTGGTTCAGGGCCTTTTAATGAATTATGTGAACAGCAGAACTAGCTATTTTGCTAAACATGACATTTACCAGCACTCGGTTGACTGAGTGTTTGAAGGCCCAACGTAGATTTTCTTAGGGTTTGACAGAAATAAGCTGAAACACCCGGTATATTAGCTTATAACAAAATTTCTTCTCACGAAAACGTAAATCAGACCACTTTATACGTAAAGATATTTTATACGTGTTCTTACAACAGATGCAATAGAGCACTGTGTTCATGAACGTAAGAATGCGGCAATTTCAATAGCACTATCTTCTCACACACAAAGAATAAAGAGCCTCAAGTACTTTCAATACTACGTTTGACAATGTTTGTATACTTCTTTCCTCCTGCAGCAACGCCAAATATCAGCATGGAGGAGCGACAGGTCGAACCTCGATCTTATTGGTACAAAGGTAAGGTTTCTCAAGTACCATCGTCTCCATCTTATCCCGTCACTTGTCTACCACACCATATAGCAGTAGAGAAATAGTTGACAAACTTGACACGTTAGAGCAAGTTTAATCGCCGATGATTGTTCTCGCTTCTGTAGTTTTACCTTTAATGTTGCTCGGTTTACTTGACGCAAGTTCGCTCAGAAAATGGCGAATTAATTTTTTTAACACTTCTGTCATTGTTCCCCGTTGTTTCCCACCCCCAATAGCGTATCACTACTTCACAGACATTACAACACATTTACTTATCTTTTCAACAGCTCCACGCTTGCCTCTGGTAATAACGCCTGAAGTATACGTCGTCGTTGATTACCTCATCTGCAAAGCATTAAAATTTCACGAAAAGAAAATTGCAAGATACGTTGCTATTATGACTACTGCGGTACGTATCCTGTTCTTCTGCTAGGTCCAAATGAATGTTAGGTTAGAGGGTACTGCTTTTAATTCCCACTCATAAATGCAATAAGAAAAAGTAATCATGGTATCGTCACATAGAATCCTGGTAAGGGTAAACTTATTTTATAAAGTATCAGATAAAAGAAACTTACAAAAGCAACAATTTATGAAGGGGCAAGACGTATCACCTTGCTCATTTATATGGCCTAAGAAAGTCGAATCAGGAAGAACCAGTAGCATTAGTGCAACATTCCGTCTCTTTTATTTTTCGTACAAAATATTGTGGCAGCCATTTTCGATTGTGGTCAATTTTGAGACCTGTCCCGATAGAGTGCATTTCAAGACCCAAATGCGCCTTTTTTTCGATGAATGCGTATGCAGCAAATCTAACAACTGCTTAGCAATAACAACTGTAACGCTCCCCAGCGCTGCCTTATATTTACCTATATTTCCGGAACGTTATGGAAATATATTTCATAAACATAAAATAGTATTACAAAAGCGACGTACTCTCACTCTGCAAGCCAAAAATTATTTGTCGTTGCAGAAGCTATGCAGGTTTCATGGTCAAGGTGTAGTAGACAGAGTGCTGTAGTGTTTATTTCCTTACCATATAATGCAGTGGGCAGAGCTAAGTTTGGAGCAAGGGGCTACGTCGCTTTCTTGGAATGTCTACTGTCTAGGACAGTACTTCCAGCTACTATGCAAAATAGGAACAAGTGCGGGTTCCCAAACGTCAAACAATTTTCCCTTTGTCAATGGCCTAAATTGGTCACTTTCCTCTAACATCCAACTGCATGAGATTCGCTTTCCTCGAACTCTTTAACAACCATGCGATGTAACAGAAAATGAAGCCAGAAAAAACGTAGAGGAGGCCAGTTTTTGTACTTTTTTGAAGTGTAGAAATAAATTAAACGGAAAAGAAAGTTGACGAAAGGATACCTTGCTCTAGGTGGACTTTCTGCTTCTGTTTAACGCATTCATAACGCTATGAAAACTGGTTCTGGATACACAAGACTTTTCATTAGTAGGAACTATTTCTGATTGATCAGCCACCTACGCCAATGTGGTATTCGCTAAGAATATTGACCCATGATATTTCTTACGGTGTTTACTAGCGCACAAATATCACTCTACATTAAAAATCTTTCACCGAAAAATCTGGTGGTTCCAACGATCCCTTTTTTCTAAGTTTAAAGGACTTTTTACCTTTCGTTCTTTTCTTTTGTATTTCAATTCTTGACGTCCTGTCGTCATAGCGCAAACTAAATAGCCTAAATATTATTCGAGGTCAGGGTCTAAAGGTGCCTGTGTCTACGTGGAGCAGACTTGTACACTCTACGGGCAAAATGCCAGCGACCAGAATTACAATAACTGTGTTTAAAACTGTATTGATACCAGTGACCAACTACTGCTTCTTAAAAAGTATTGAGCGATAACTTATATAGGTCGGTTACTTTTATGTTACTTTCCTCGCAACGATTATAACGATGCCCAAATATTGTAAGTACAGCAAGCTGGCCTTGATCTTTAGCTAAATGGTTCCCAGCCCTTTACCCATTGTTTCTCTTGAGTAAAACTTATGTTCAAAATTTCCGACTGTGAGTCTCCTCGTTGCGTGAAGGCGGTAGCAGCGAGATCGGAAACGGACTGTGCGCTGGACGCAAGAGCGATGCCGCTAGATAAGAAGAATTGGCGCACAAGATTCTAGTTACTCAATACCATATGTTCGCGTGTGGAGTTACTATGAAGCGCAGAAAGGCTTTCTCACTGCTTCAGCGCATGGAAGGCGCTCCCAAAAAAAGCCAATGGAAAGCTCAAAAAAGTAGCACTTAGGCTATTTCATGTCATGGATGCGTGAAGTAGTCACTGCTATCCAGCCGTTACAGCACCAGTTCAAATGGAGACATTTACTGACTTAATTGCAAAGTACAAAAATGCAATTTATTGCATGTAGCTAGATGTAATATGCAAATATGCGATATCTCCGTTCAGAAGTCGTGCATGCCAAATTTCATTCCGTCAATGTAAGCAATGGCGAATACAAAGAAAAAATATGCATAGTTTCGGCACTGCATATTCACGTGAGTACAACTAACATTTGACAGATCCCATGTCGCGCGACGACTCCGACCATAATGCGTTTGGTATTGGATCAATATAGCAACACAAGGTATTGCAATAATTGAAACAAGTTATGTACGAGGCGTGTTCTGTGGCGGTATTTCTTCTTCGGGGCCACCTAGGTGCAAAACACTGGGCAAGGACACGGGACACTCGCCAGAAAGGATGCGCGTGGCCACTAAACGTTTTCGCATGCCGGCGCGCGCGAATGCTAAGAAACATGACGTGCTCCTACCTGGCGTCTGTCTTGCGCTTGTTTCTGGACACGTAGCGTACTGTAGTGACGCTGCCGAGAAGTCCACTAGTGCCATCCAAGTCGTGAGGCCCAAGGCTTTAGTTCCTGCGAACGGTGGCAATGTTTCCCTCGCTTCACGTACACTCAGTGGCACATCCTTTGCGACCCAAATTGGTGGGAGGTAAATTTAAGAGTGACGCGTACCCAGTGCATTCATGGCGCAGCTCGCAAAAACATTGGTGTGAAAGGTGCTTAATGAAAAGCGGGCATAGTGAGTGTACTTGTGGCGCAACCTGCTAATTGCAGCAGCTGCCTAGTTGTAGAGTGCACGCATCGGCTGCGGGAGGTTGTGGGCTGTAATCCCACAGCCGCCGCACAACCGCTGGTTCAAATGGGTACAAGGATACCCATGCTGGCGTTAGGATTCCTTCAAGGGTGATAGTCTTGGGCAAGGAGCCTTCCCCTTAAACTCCTGTCAAAGCCATGGTGAGCACCTCAAAAAAAGATGTGGTGCCTTTCCACTCTGTGAAGAAGCATGACTAGTGAAAGTGTGAATGTGGGCCCCTTAATGGTGAACTGTAGTTCCACTGCAGGTCGGCCCAACGTTGCACTCTCTTCGGAATTGGCCCACGTATGAAAAATTTTTGGTGTATGTCCACGGAGATGAGAATCGCCAGACCCAGGCCATAAACAGTTTCGCTGTGAAAGGGCGTTTGGGCCGCTCCCGAGGCGACAATTTTCCATGTGGGGTCGAAAATGCCCCCATTGAGGCCAGTATTCCTTCGGGCTGGGGACAAACGCCCGTTTCCATGCCCTGAGGTCCGAGGTCCGATAAAGGCTGAAAACCAGGCCGGCAGGGCTTGTACTTACATTAGCGGTAGCTACCCAGCGGCAGCACTTAGCTCCCAACGCTGTGGCAGATTCTCTTAAGAAACACCGTGTCTTTCTGCCCTATGACGCCGAAGGCATGTTGACAATCAGACGAGAATGGCATTGAGGATGTGACGACAACAGCATTAGGAGAATGGGTAAAACACTAGTGTATGACGTTGAAAGCGCGATGATAGTGGCTTGATCGCGATGGTATGACGACCAGCAGATGACAAGAATGGAATGACAACAATAGCACAACCAAGGTGGCATGACGAATATGGTATGACCACGGAAGTAACTAAGCATCATGCTGATGACAATAATCAATGACAACAGATGCATAATACCACTATCTCACCATGACGCCATGACGACGGTGGCATGACAAGTGGGACATAGAAGGACGAAGAATGAATTGCATCAGTCGATTCAAAAAGGTGGTACCATCATGACGGCATGACTGTCGTCGCATGTTATCCCATAACGTATGTCGATGTTAAAGTTAGAATGTCGAAAATGAAGCAGACGCGATGGCAACACTACGCGATTAGGACAACGAATACACGAGGGCGACTGTATGACGACGCCGTAATGAAGAAGTTAGCATGAGAACAATGCGCCTCTTCAATTTTCGGAGTTCTAGGGCCGAATCTTATAACGGTTCGCTTGGGGAACCGTTCCTTTGGCCTCACCTGATTGGCCAAAATTTTGATTACGTCACAGGTCGTCAGAGGCAGCGGGGCGGTATCGCAATTTTCGAATACGTCACGCATCTGTCAATCATCTTCAATGCGAACCGGTCGTAGGAACCGGCGAAGGGGTAGTCCGCTTTGGGTTCCGTTGCTGTGGCTTGGCTGTTGGCTTGTGACCCTGGCCGCGCGCGCCGGTCGCGCGTCCCCGGAGACACGCGGGCGTCGCGCGCGCGTGCGTTGGTTGCTTCGGAGGCTATTACTTGCCTTCGTCGTCTGCTTGGCGTTGCTCTTTCGGTGTCGACCACGGCTGGAAATGCGATACGCTTTCGAAGAAGTGACGGATAATGAGTTGCACCGCCCTTGTTGGCCTTCTAAGTAGACCTTTTGCAGGCTACGCCATCATACGGAGGAGGCTCGGGTGCAAGAGTACGAGTGGCTATTCCACGCAGAGGAAGGAATATTGCGCGCTGGGGTTCATTGCCACCGGCCAGCAGCTCCCAGAGCTCAGTCGGACGCGAAACATTCGTCGGAATTGCCTAGATCTCTGCTGCCGACATCGTCCAAGTTGCTCTGGCAATTACTGTGTTGGCCCGTTGAAGGGCTGGGTCAGATTTCCCGTGACCTCAGCTTCAAAGTCAATGGCAAGGAGATATTTGCATGGTGAGATCGAATTCCCAGTGCTATCACCAGTGTGAATAGCTCGCACGTCGCCGTTCAGCAGTCAGAAGGGTTCAACCTAGGCTGGTTCAGAGCTTCCTTCGTTCGGCTGATAAAACTATACAGTCAGGACGGGAAGGTATTGTAGAGCTCTCTTATTTGGCTGCCCTTTTTTCTCTATTTCGGGAGTGCCATATTTTGTTTCTCAAATTCACGGCACAGCGCGCACCGTCAGCACCACACTCTTCGATTTGACTTTGCGCAGAAAATGCAGGGCGCATATACCGTAAAGTTCAATTTAAGTTCCATTGCTTCTATCACGCGACGCGCCGTGGGGCAGATCGCAGGGATAGCGGCAGCGCGGCGGCGAGCGAGTCATGTCCGAGCCGATGACGAAGGGCGAAAAAAGAAGGAAAATTGATATAGTCGGCTAGTAAAGGTGTCCCTAAGATCCAGTTCGCGGTTTTGTCGCGCTATCTATTTGAGAAGTGCTGGTAGTGCGTTCCTGTTGCATGCATCGTGCGAGCTCCTGGTAGCAGACGACATAGCGCTGCGCTCTGCCCACTCCGTGGCCAACTCATTTACGCTTAGGATACCGCCTGTGGGCTGAGAATGCAAAAAAATGTCATTAATAAATTACTTCTGCATTGCGCAAACGCCCGGCACCACAAGTTTATACTTCAAAACTTGGCGTATAATATTTAATTTATATTTTACATTTGTTTAGCAAGCAGAAGAATTCTGCAACTCCTCGATTAGCTCGTCATATAGTGACGTACACTTCAGAGGTGGCACCCTCTCATCTATTGGTCACGTCCCCCCCTTCTTGCACCGCCGGCATGGGAATGACACATCAAGTGACGTAAGTGGCGAAGTGAACGGTTCGTATTCCGAACCGTTATAAGATTCAGCCCCTGGCAATCCACTGACAGCCATATGGCAGCCAGCTAGCTCTGGTCCTGATAGGAAGTCACGTAGGCTGGGATTCCAAGACAATCCTAAGCTGCCCGAAGTTTGCAAAATAGAACGCCTGGTCAGCTAGCCGCGGCATAAGTGTAACCATGCTACCAACATGGCAGCGCCCGGCGAACCCAGCACGCGCTTGGCGTACTCGGGCGATTTGTGCGTTGCCAGCTTGAAAACGCATAGTTGCATTGAGAAATACCAGCACTTTCGGTAGGTTTCACAGCGACTCGGCACAGGATGCGCACTGACCACCCTCACTTTGCGCAGCGTAACAGGCGGCCACCGACACGCGTGATGCCAAGACGCAATATTGCGCGCAAGTGATTGTGTCCCCGAAAACGATTGCTCGAGGATGCCTGCTCAAAGGGATCACGTCACCCACCGGCGACATTGATGAGTTCGCATTGAGTCATCGTTTGACAAGGCAAAAGAAGCAGGATGTTGGGTACACTTTATCTGCACAAAATTTTGCACTGACATGTTTGGCCTTTGATTTCAAAAAGGTTTTTTCGGCTAATGGTGCTTCTCTTATGACCCAAAGGAGCTCGGGATGTGGCTGAAGCATAAAAACGCGTGCCGCCTGTGACCAGCGAAGTGTTGTACACGAAAAACTATATTGGTCACGGTCATGATTGCGATAAGCTAATGTGTAGTCACGTGTATTATGACCTGCAACATCGGTGCCCGTTGTCAAAGGGCCCCCAACACTGTACGGCTGTGCAGACAAAGTGTGTGATCCATAACTGAACACAGTTTCAATTAGTGCTATTTATTAAAATGCTTTTTTTCGCATGTCAGAGCTGCTGCGTAGCCCTGGAGCCACTTCCACCACAAACAAGGGTGTCGCAAGTCATATTGCACGCGACTGTATGTGTACCTATCACTCAACCAGCGAATACTCAACATCAATGAGCTGGAGTTAGAACACGTATCGGCTGCGAGATACCACCAAAGGTTACGATGGAGAGAGAGCGAAAAACATTTATTGGTAATGAAGTGGTGAGAGTTTCTTGTAGTGTGGAGTTCTTAGTTCAGGGCCACATTGGCTCGCGCCGCGCGCCCGCTGGATGCCTTCGCTAACTGCAGGAAAAGGAGATATCACCACATATATACGCGAGATATGCGAAAACGAACTCCACAAGAGAAAGCTGAAGCGAAAATGTACCAAAATCCATGTGAATTAGCGTCTACAAGTTGCGCAGAACACGAAGCATATAACATGCACGCATGAAAGCACGGCGTGCTGTTCACTGCTGGGAAGAAGCCTTCACGGGCCACACATGCACAAAAGCTTCAAATGGTTCACTCTCGCTCGTATCGCACCACCTCGCAATGCGGGACGTGCTTTAGAACCTAATAAGGTAAAGCTAGAAGTAAGGAAATCCGGCAATGACCGTAGCCAGTTGGCTGAGCGAGGTAAAGTCCTCATGCGCCCACGTTGGAATCCGTCAAGCCCCCCACAAAGATGGCAGCGAGTGCTCATTACCTTTTTTATCATCTGCTAGCCAGAGAACTTCCACAGAGCAGCTAGACCAAAATCGTCCCGGCTTATTATGGCAGTCAGCGGGTTGCCAGAACCAGCCAGGCCGAGTAAAACGAACGCCCGGGGGAAGTGCTGGGGCGCGGTGGGTGGAGCAACTTGAGAAAAACGAAGACACTCTAGCTGGCCCTGGTAGCTCGTGGGTAGCCAGAAGTGGCTACCCATTGTAGCCATGCATTGTAGAATTAGCTTATGCAAACCCATGTTTGAACAGACGGAAGTATCGTATTAAAATATGAATCAAATCAACCGCGAGATTGTACAAGCCTACTTCATGCATGTAAACTCGGGTGCATGCGTCACCCAGACTTCTATCACTCTGCAGGATAAAGAAACAGATTTTTTGAATGGCAAGATAGCCTAAAACCCTTGTAAACGTCACTTTACAGGTGTTTATAATTTCTGTATATTAGAGACCCTTGTTTAAAAAAATAAATCAGCTGTTACTCTGCGCTCGTATTGTATACTTCCTCTCGTGTTTCGTCCGGGTTGCGCTGCCCACCCATAGGAACATGTTCAATGACCAGCTCGCCCAGCGTGCCCTCTTAATTGAGCAATATAGCGATATACCTTATTCCTGAAGTGATGTTTATTAAACATCTGTAGTATTAATTGTGATACTTGCATTGTTTCATACTCGCGCAAGTTTCCTATTGCTCTTTCTCGTCGAAGTTACCCATGAGCACTGTGCCATGACGACCACTAGACTACGCGGCGCAGCAACGAGGACGGAATGACGAAGGAGGAATGGCGTCACTGGCACAAAAAGGTGGTATTACCACAATGGCATGACGACAATATATAGACGATTGGTAAAGCTTGAAAGTAGTACAACTGTGACAGAGTGGCTATGATGACATAAGGGCAATGGGGTGTCGAAGACTCTGTGACAACGATTGCGTGATGACAAGGCTACGACGATACTGGTGACGAAGCTGGAAGGACGATTATAGCACTTCCGCGACAGTATGATGATGATTGCATGATAGCAAGCGTCTACAACGACCCAGTCATGATGATGGCATGATAACGGTGGTATAAATAAGCTTGAATCATGACAGCATGGTTTCTGTAGAATTATGTAAAAGTGATGGCAACAATAAATGGACGAAGAGAATGGGATGACGTAGAGGAGTGATGAAAATGGTAAAGCGACTGCGTGACGATGACGATGTGATGATCATGGCTAATGACATTGGGATGAGGACATAGGTAAAACGAAGAGTGTATCATGACATTGGTGTAAGGACGGTTGTATCAAGAAGTCTGTATGACAACGATAGCATGAAAGTCATCACGAAAGTCGGAAGACGTAGCAGGAGTGATGATGACGGCATGGTCATGATGACGTGACGATAACGGTCTGACAACGGATGAATGACAGCGATTGTCTCATTACGATGGAATGACAGCTAGGGACTAATCACGACTGAATGATGACAGCCTCAATACAATGCAATTACGAAGAAGCAATGACATTGCTGAAATGACGAAGGCAGTATGACTGCAACGAAATGCAGCTCCTGAAGCCCTGACGATGGTAAAACAAAACGACCACTTGATGACAATAGGATATTCGACGACCACAGCATGACATATATATCGACGAGAGTCGAATGAAAAAGCGGAAGATGATGAAATGACCACGAACGCTTACGAAAGCGGTGTGTCAGCCAAAGCATGGCGACTGTATGAAGATGATGGCGTGAATATGATGGCGTGACCAGATTTGGGTGAGAATACTGGAACGACAACACTGCTGCGACGGTGATTGCACTGTGATGACGAGCCCATACTTAAAGGCCATAGCAAATAGTCAACTTGGGCATCTGGTTCGATTTACAAGACGGGACGATGACGACAGGGCGAGAGTCAAATTAAGAAGCTGGAACAATGAAACTGCAATGGACATAGTGGCATCTCGGCCACAAGCCCATGCATTGTGGCCCAAGCTTTTAGATAACTTGAGCCACTAATTCAGCCTAAGCGAATGGATATATAGCTAGATGCGCAAGAGGACTTAAGTCGGCAAATATTGTTGACGGCTATAAAAGGTGCAGATAAGACATCTATAATAGGGCTAGGTGAAGGCTGCCGAAGACGTACAAGTTATCTGCAGAGACATTCCTGAAGTAGTTTAGGTAACCTAAATTGCCAGGAATAAGTCCTACTCCATGTTTGCGTAATGACTAGCATAAAGAAGTGTCTTACAAAAGAAAGTGCTCTTGGTGACCACGACAAGGTGTGAGGGAGTTTTGGACAAGAGCAGTTTTTTTGCCTTCCAGCCCTAAGTATTGGAGCTTGAGTATTAAGAATCCAAGCGTTTATACAGTTGCTTAGTAGTAAAATTAGCTGAAGTTTTCCTGTGACTTCCAGATCGCGAAGTAAAATTTCACGAATTACAGGATGAAGAACCACTGAGGTGAAAGACAGGTTAGCCCGTGCCTCCCATGAGAGACAGCGCACAAAATCATGAGATGCAGGTACGGGTCAGTGAAGGTGCTAAGTACAAAACGACTCGGAAATCTAAGTGTCAGCAAAATACACTTCAGGGAACTTATTAACCTATTGATTAGAAGTACTAAACGCAACGTCATGTTGCGTCATGTCGCAGGACTACACAAGCTACGATAGAGACTAGTTTCTCTTTCAGCATTGTGTAAACGAAGTGACAGTTAACTGAAAAACGTATCACGTGCTTCCATATACAGCAGCATGCACTGACGTTCTTCATAGCTCCTATGTAGAACCAAATAATTTCCCAAAAAATAAAATACAGTGTGTATCACACAAGCGACTGTTAAACGCAGCTTTCCTATTCACATTGTACAGGTAGCCTATAGAGTGAGATTGGCAGACAAGAGACAGAAGCAGCAGTGCTGCTTCTGTCAATTTTCTTGGCACTCTCCGAAGGAGAGTGCCAAGAAAATTGCGGGAAAGTGAAAATCGCCGTTCTGGGGGAGCAGCGTAAAACTGTTATCTGTTTAGAAAGTCAAAGTCGCTAAGTGAAAGCGTAAGAAGTTTTCCAAACGCCATCTTTACCAAACTGTGGCCACATAGATTTCAGTAGGAAAAGAGACTGCTGATAGCAAACTGTATTTTTTGCACTTTTATGTTTGTGTGCATTATCATTTGGATGTTGCAAAAAAGAAGGTAATCTTGTAACGCTCGCTTAGAATTCAATGTCTGATTGCATTGTTACATTGTGAAGGTATTCATATATATATATATATATATATATATATATATATATATATATATATATATATATATATATATATATATATATATATATATATATATATATATATATATATATATACGTGTATGTGCGCGTGTGATGAAATGTACCGCTGCATGAAATAGGAAGTATTTCGCATAATTCACCATCTCCAAAATCTTCCAAAATACTTGCCGAATTCACTTCGCGAAATTGGCGCAAAGTACATGGCGAAAAACTGACTCGTGTTGTAGGTACTTAATTCCTTTTACATGTTCTATTACTGCTGCCGCCTTTTCCGAAAATGTACTCCTGGGTGCAGCAACCGTAACAATGCAGTATGCTTTATGGGCTGAGTTTATCTCTCAGTTTATCCTCCTCCAGATCATTGTTTACCAGCCAGCCTCACCATTTCCAATACTACTCCATACATCACTAGTATTAGCATGCGTAATGCACATATTTATGTAGCTGAGTACAAAACGACTCGGAAATCTAAGTGTCAGCAAAATACACTTCAGGGAACTTATTAACCTATTGATTAGAAGTACTAAACGCAACGTCATGTTGCGTCATGTCGCAGGACGACACAAGCTACGATCGAGACTAGTTTCTCTTTCAGCATTGTGTAAACGAAGTGACAGTTAACTGAAAAACGTATCACGTGCTTCCATATACAGCAGCATGCACTGACGTTCTTCATAGCTCCTATGTAGAACCAAATAATTTCCCAAAAAATAAAATACAGTGTGTATCACACAAGCGACTGTTAAACGCAGCTTTCCTATTCACATTGTACAGGTAGCCTATAGAGTGAGATGGGCAGACAAGAGACAGAAGCAGGAGTGCTGCTTCTGTCAATTTTCTTGGCACTCTCCGAAGGAGAGTGCCAATAAAATTGCGGGAAAGTGAAAATCGCCGTTCTGGGGGAGCAGCGGAAAACTGTTATCTGTTTAGAAAGTCAAAGTCGCTAAGTGAAAGCGTAAGAAGTTTTCCAAACGCCATCTTTACCAAACTGTGGCCACATAGATTTCAGTAGGAAAAGAGACTGCTGATAGCAAACTGTATTTTTTGCACTTTTATGTTTGTGTGCATTATCATTTGGATGTTGCAAAAAAGAAGGTAATCTTGTAACGCTCGCTTAGAATTCAATGTCTGATTGCATTGTTACATTGTGAAGGTATTCATATATATATATATATATATATATATATATATATATATATATATATACGTGTATGTGCGCGTGTGATGAAATGTACCGCTGCATGAAATAGGAAGTATTTCGCATAATTCACCATCTCCAAAATCTTCCAAAATACTTGCCGAATTCACTTCGCGAAATTGGCGCAAAGTACGTGGCGAAAAACTGACTCGTGTTGTAGGTACTTAATTCCTTTTACATGTTCTATTACTGCTGCCGCCTTTTCCGAAAATGTACTCCTGGGTGCAGCAACCGTAACAATGCAGTATGCTTTATGGGCTGAGTTTATGTCTCAGTTTATCCTCCTCCAGATCATTGTTTACCAGCCCGCCTCACCATTTCCAATACTACTCCATACATCACTAGTATTAGCATGCGTAATGCACATATTTATGTGGCTGATGAATGTAAACGTTCTGTTTTTGTTCCAATAGGCCAATTTACGCTATCGAAGCATTATTCAGCCAAGGGTTCAGCTGGTGATTGTTGGCGTCAGCGTTACTAAAAGGGTAAAGCTTGTTTATTTCATCTTTTCTATACAAGCGGTACACTAGACTGCATGTACAAGTGAGTGCAATTTGTACTGGTGATTGTCAAGTCGTAAAGCGTAGAAGCAAGCATGCAATATTTCTAAATATTTCTGAGCCAAGGTTATACTTTGGAGACGTACATGCGAACTGTTCTATTATGTAACGTAATGGTTCTGCGGAAACCTACAAGGTGGCAAGCCCCTTTGCGGGTTTCAGCCGTACAATTACATCAAACTATTGCCTTCGCTTAGAGGTGTGGAATAATTTGACTTCGCCCGGCCATCTGCTAGCGGCCTAGATAGCTCAGATGGTAGAGCGGCTGGCCCTGGATAGGCGGTGGTCCCGGTTTCGAGTCCCGGACGAGGACGAATTTTTGGAACTGCGAGGCTTTTCTTTCGAGGAGCCCATATGGGTTTTCTTTGTAGCAATTGCTACTATTGGGTCGATGTCTCATTTTCCCTTAATTAGTTTGCATTATAGTTCAGTTGCAATTCGCGAAGCAGCAGGAATAGGAATTTTTTGTATGAACAGAGCTACTAGGATAAATATTCCAGTACATTCAGTGGCGCCTTAGTTGTTTCCTCAAATTGATGACCACCATGGAAATGGTGTATTGATCGGAAGGTTTTGCAGATGTTCTATTCATGTTCCTGGGTATGTACGGCGTGTAATAAGCGATAAAATATAGCTCATTTCGCTTGATTGTGAAAGCATAGATTTGTTGCCCCAGTTCTCCTTTAGTCGTTACCTGACAGGGAGGTGTAGATGTTGGTATGCCGACCGTTAGTGAGCAGCACTCTAGGGTGCATCAGTCGATTCCATTATCCTTTTAAACACTACCGTTATTCAGATAAAAATATATGGTGGCTGCTCAAAAATCCAGAAACTAAATATGGCAGCCAAATGCATTTAATCTTGGGTACACCTTTTGAAGTTATGTGAACAGTTTCTCTATAATATAGTTCTAGAAGAGCGCAGGAGGTGAAGGTAGAGAGCACCTGATGGGCTCCATCATATCACATTTCTTTAATTGTAGCACATAGCATAGCAAGGTTCACATTTATTAGTACTCACATCAGGGTGTAACGCAACTTTCTAGGGCAAGATTATACCAAGCAGGTTCTACGGACATAATTTAATGATGAAGTCATGCACGCAATAAATAAACACTACATGATTTCCTCTATATTGCATATAATAGCAATAAACATAAAGCAGCGATTTTCTGTATATATGAGGAAGGAGAAAAGTAAGAATACAAAGTTGAGCACTTCATATATCACATTTTCTCAAAATGTACGGCTTTTACCTTCTCATAGAAAACCTTATAAAGTACTGTTAACCAATTTTATTGCACGTTAAGCTTCCCTATTGCAAATGAGTTTGTGTTTGCTGTTCATTATTGCTTGCAGAGCCCTCAATTTGCTGTCTCTTAGTATACAGCAAGAGTCATTTTTGCCAATTTGTATAGAAAAACACGCATGTGTGCGACATATTGAAACATATAACATATAGTGAACACAAGGAATAGAAACTGAGGGCCCAGATTTTTGTTAGCCTCAACCATGCGAAGTAACCTGCGGCTCTTACGGCCAAATAATAGGCCCAGATTGCACCGGACCAGGCCTAATGAATCTGTGACCATGCAGGAAGTTAAAGGGTCCTGTTTTGCGCATGCATATCCAGCAAGGTGTCGTGTAGCAACGCAAGGCTGACTCAACCTGCATCCACTCTCCTTTATGTGAAAGCAGGTCTCCTTCGCACTTCTTTGGCGGCAATATTAAGCTGTCTACATACCCGACAACGAAAATGTAAACCCTCGTGTAAGCCCCCACCATGATTGTCCTTTAGAGACCGTGGAGTTCGCACGCGAATGCAATCTAAAATTGCTCAGGTGTTCGCAGTAGTCAATAAATAAATAAATAAATAAATAAATAAATAAATAAATAAATAAATAAATAAATAAATAAAAGGATGTGAAACAATGCGGAATAAGTAACTGCGAACGAAGCTTTTCTGGCAGTAGCGTTGGTTGACGATAATTTTAGCTGATGTTGACTAAATATGTCGCTTTTTCCACGCTTGGTTTAATACGAGACGGGCGAGGTAATGTTAATATTAGCTTGCGTGTACCAATTGCACTTGTATGAGGAGCACAGAACACAGTGTGTGACCTATTTCCTTGAGGAAACACTGCGTGTCATTCTTTGTACGCATTTCAGACATTAAGGCTGTCATTGTTTCATACTGCGCGTGGTATCGGGGCATGAGCGATGGTCTGCTAGACGACCAATAGTGTAGCGTCATCTTCGCATTGCAGTGGTTGACTCCGCGTTTGGTACTCCACACCTGGCACCCATTGTCCCCATGATCAAATATGGACTGGGTTTCTTTTAACACGTCTACGGGGAAATTCGGCATCGCTGTCGGCGTCCGGTGCCCGGGTCTCATGAGCGAAAATTTCCACTTATATTGAGGTATATATATATGTCACGCCTTGCTATATGACATGTGGTATGCGCGGGCTATACTGCCTCACCAATCTTACAATAATTTTGCTCATGCTTGTCTTACGTTCCTAACAAAGTTAGTTTGGAGAATTTTGAAAATGAAAGCGTGCACACAAATGCCATGAATCAAAACACTCACAGCACATGGATATTATGTTAAATCTTCTCAGAATGAATTATTACAAGTGCGCAACAATAAAAAAAATTTTGTAAATATTGCCTTTCTTTCGTGGCTGTGCCCTAACTCCGGCATCGGCCCAAGCAAGAGGCCGCGTTTCTACCATAAAGCTCGCCTTCATGCATAGCTCTCACTGCAAGCGTTTCCGGGTAAACTTCAACGTTGCATAAGCTGCAGCTTGCGCAAAGCATGAGCAGCAGTGAGGAATCTGCGAATTCTATCACGTTTCACTCTTATTGGCATTGCTTACGGGTCCTCTAGATTTCTTGTCATAAAACAAGCAAAATGCACTACAGCGTACCTCTTCAACAGTTTGTCCACAATTGCTGTCATGTTTAGTAGTAGATTGTCCTGCAACGAATGAGACGTTCGATAGCGGATCATTTGGACGACACACACAGAGGAGAGACGCACACCAGGTAGCGCTAATTGCAACTATTGTTTTATTCCCTTGTCAATAGAATAAGTACAGGAAGATACTCGGAGAGAAGTGGGGTAAGAGGGAGGAGGGTAACGACAAAAACAAAAAGCAAAAATTTGTTTGCAAACATGGCCATCCACCATTGCCAAGCCGGCTTTGTCATGTGGTCATTTTTGCAGCACTTGACATCGCAAAAAGGAACCAGGATACAAAATTTCACATTAGCGCGTAAGGAAATCTATTTTGTTTGCACTAAGGAAGACTGATGGGATGCTCATGCACATACTTCCCAAACGCGCAATCTCAGCGGCTTCGATTATCTCTCACGTCATTCGACTGCCATCTTTTCTCACAATCTTGCATTTCTCAAAGAATTGCCGACATCCACTATCTATGCAATGTATCCAAAGGTGTCCGGCGACTGCTTTTGAACACTTATAATATCGTGCTCATTTATTCTTTCATTCAAATATCATCCAGTCTCTCCAATGTACTTTCTGCCGCGCCCCCTGAATAGGAATAGAATATACCACTCCCTTAGTGCCATCGAGGAACTTTTTTCTGTGTTGTGTTTCACAGCCTCGTTTCTGTGTGGCACGTGGGTTTACCTTTGCACACTTCCTCAGCAACTTTTTACGGTACGGGAAAAACAACTTTTACTTCGCATCGTTTACCAGTTTTCCTTACTCGTTGCGTGATCGAATTATTGTACGGCATCCCCACTGTTTTTCTCGAGTGCTTGGGCGGAAAAACTCCTTCCCAGGTAATGGTGCCCTGGTTTCGATTTTCTTGAGCAAACATTGTGCCACAGATACTCATACATGGAAAGGCAAACCTGCTTCCGTGAGGCTGCGCGTTTGCTCCCGAAAGCTGTCTGCAATGCTACTATGGCACGATTTTTGCAACGCACTTCTGTAACATGACTGAAATATGGCTCGTTTTACTACTTCCGAATGCGCAGATTCGACGTGCAAACGAGGCTTATTTGCACGCGGTTCGTATTGCCGACAACAATGACTGGAGCCCAGACTTAGAAAACTAATTCAAGAAACCTAATTGATCCACAGTCTGGCTCTTCACTTGCGATCATCAATTGCTCTAGCCCCTCTCTGAAAATTTTTTCTAGGTGTGTCAATGGCGGCTGAGACTTGTTTTAACATTTTCCACTAGAACTAAATAACCATCAACAAACCTGAACACACGAGCAACCCGTGAATTCACCCGTCGCACCGCTAAGCTTTTGTCAATGTTGGCTAGGAGCAAGTCACTCAGAATCGGTGCGATAGAAAAACCTATACATATTCCTTGTGTCTGAAGGAAAATGTCTCCCATCCAAGACACGTAGGTGAATCTTAATTACAAGGACAAGAACTCTAGAAAGGCTTGAACACGCATCTGTGAATCATTTTGAAAGGTAACGTTTCCGCAATTGTCAATACATTGTCCAATGCACAACAGGAGCTCTTTATTAGGAATAGAGTAAAATAAGTCTTTGTCATCAAAAGAATAAGGCAACTACACCTTGTCAGAAATTTCTCCTAGGAACGCAATAGCTTGCTCAGATTTCTTTTTTTAAAAAGGGGTCGTCAACTTCCAGTAATTTAAACCTGCTCTGCAGGAACGAGGCTACCGGCAACTGCCAGGTGCCTTTAGCAGTGACAATTACCCTAAGCGTGAAGTGGACCTTATTTAAATTTTATGTTTTTGCTCTTGTCATTACCCTCCTCCCCCCCCCCTCCACCAAGTATCTTCCTGTATTTATTCCATTGACTAGGGAAAAACCGATAGTTGCAAGTAGAGCTCTGTGGCGAGTGCCTCACCTGTGTGTGTGTGTCGTCCAAATATTGCTCAATCGAACCTCTAGTATGCTATACCAACACGCCCAGTCTTTAACGCCTGCCGGCAATGAAGATGCTCTAAATGATACATAGTTTCTGTGATATGATACTATATATGATATGGAATGTGTTTATCCGAACAGTAACGCGCAAATTGTTCAGGAGGCCGCGGAAAGAGCGAATAAATTCTTGACAGAACACCAGCAACCCAAAAGGGCAGAAACCAGTGTTAATCGCACAACATAAACCAGGCATCACTGGATACAAAAGCAAAAAATAAACAGGGAAATTCCCGGTGGAAAAAGTAAGAACTCGTGCTAATCAAATACAGCTACAAGAGTGCACAATATATATATATATATATATATATATATATATATATATATATATATATATATATATATATATATATATATATATATATATATATATAACTCCTCAGCCACTTCAGGTGGGAACCGAACCCACAACCTTCGCATTTCGCGTGCGATGCTCTACCGATTGAGCTACAGAAGAGAAAATAGTCTAGGGGAATTTGAAATTCCAGAAGTAACGGCGGAAGAAGTAAAGAACGCCTTGGGACCTATGCAAAGGGGGAAGGCAGCCGGGGCGGATCAGGTAACAGCCCATTTGTTAAAAGATGGTGGGAACGTTGTTCTAGAATGACTGGCCACCCTGTACACGCAATGCCTCATAACGTCGAGCGTACGGGAATCTCGGAAAAACGCAAACATAATCCTAATCCATAAGAAACGGGACGCCAAAGATTTGAAAACTTATAGACCGATCAGCTTACTGTCCGCTGCTACAAACTCTTTACTAAGGTAATCGTAAATGGAATCAGGAACACCTTACACTTCTGTCAAGCAAAGGACCAGGCAGGATTCCGTAAAGGCTACTCGACAATAGATCATATTCACACTATATATATATCAATCAGGTGATAGAGAAGTGTGCGGAATATAACCAGCCCTTATATATAGCTTTCATTGATTACGAGAAAGCATTTGATTCTGTCGAAACCTCAGCAGTCATGGAGGCATTACGGAATCAGGGTGTAGACGAGCCGTATGTAAAAATACTGAAAGATATCTATAGCGGCTGCACAGCCACCGTAGTCCTCCATAAAGAAAGCAACAAAATCCCAATAAAGGAAGGCGTCAGGCAGGGAGATGCCTCTCCAATGCTATTCACAGCATGTTTACAGGAGGTATTCAGAGACCTGGATTGGGAAGAAATGGGGACAAACGTTAATTGAGAATACCTTAGTAACTTGCGATTCGCTGATGATATTGCCTTGCTTAGTAACTCAGGGGACCAACTGCAATGCATGCTCACTGACCTGGAGAGGCAAAGCAGAAGAGTTGGTCTAAAAATTAATCTGCAGAAAACTAAAGTAATGTTTAACAGTCTCGGAAGAGAACAGCAATTTACAATATGCAGCGAGGCACTGGAAGTCGTAAGAGAATACATCTACTTAGGGCAGGCAGTGACTGCGGATCCGGATCATGAGACGGAAATAATCAGAAGAATAAGAATGGGTTGGGGTGCGTTTGGAAGGCATGCTCAAATCATGAACAGCCGGCTGCCATGATCCCTCAAGAGAAAAGTGTATAATAGCTGTGTCTTGCCAGTACTCACCTACGGGGCAGAAACCTGGATGCTTACGAAAAGGGTTCTACTCAAATTGAGGACGACGCAACGAGCTTTGGAAAGAATAATGATAGGTTTAACGTTGAGGGATAAGAAAAGAGCAGATTGGGAGAGGGAACAAACGCGAGTTAACGACATCTTAGTTGAAATCAAGAAAAAGAAATGGGCATGGGCAGGACATGTAATGACGAGGGAAGATAACCGATGGTCATTAAGGGTTAAGGAGTGGATTCCAAGGGAAGGGAAGCATAGGCAGGGGGCGGCAGAAAGTGAGGTGGGGGGAAGAGATGAAGAAGTTTGCAGGGACGGCATGGCCACAATTAGTACATGACCGGGGTTGTTGGCAAAGTATGGGAGAAGCCTGTGCCCTGCAGTGGCATAACCAGGCTTATGATATATATATATATATATATATATAGATATATATATATATATATATATATATATATATATATATATATATATGTATATATATATGTTGTCACGTTGTATAGTGAGGATTGAGGACACAGCATGAAAACTCTGCATGGCAAAGCTAACTTTATTGGGTGAACCTGTGCACAGAAAAACAGGCTACACTCAATGCTCATCGAAAACGGCGAACACAGTCGGCGATCTTCGAAAATTTGATCAGCGGGTCAAGCGCTTCGGCTTTCATAGATCAGTCATCGAATGTTCCAGGGTAACCGCAGGGACCCGCGTGCCTTCCACAAAGTTCTACACCATTCGCATCGCGCATACATGCTATCAGATTACACAAGGTTCGGCAACAGACAGTGGACGGACGCATCGATAACATTCCAGAAACTTCCGATACATGCAGGCGTGTCCTGCGCTGTGCGATAACATTTGTTAGGTGGTGAAACATGTCGCCCGATAAAGACAAACAAGTACACGTGTCAATATATATGATGACAATTAGAGCTAACTACAGAAACAGTAAATTATACGCTGAACATTAAAATGAAACCCACCGATCTAGTTTAGCGGTTATGGCGTTGCGCTGCTGAACACGAGGTCAGGAAATCAAATCGCGGCAGCGGCGGCCGCATTTCGATGTAGGCGAAATGCAAAAACACCCGGGTCGCGTGCGATGGGGTACGTTAAAGACTTTTTGGTGGTCAAAAATATTCCGGAGTCCCCCCACTACGGCTTTCCTCGTTTTCAAATCGCGGTTTTTGGCATGTAAACCACAGATTTCAACACTATACAAAACATGCCCACAAGAATTCTGAACAACTAAAATGAGCAATTACTTATCCAATTCGTCACTGCTGAATTGTTCAAAGATAGGTATCGCATTTCGTTTTCTTTTGAAGACACGGATAGCAGTATCTTTCTCGATCTTGGCATTGCAATGTGGTGTACTTTTTCAAGAAATCTGGTGTTATAAAATGAAGCTGCTGGTCACCGCACTACTGCACAGCTGTTCCTGTTAATGCGAAAAGCATTCGTTGCGTTTTTCAGCCTACTCAATATCTATCTATCTATCTATCTATCTATCTATCTATCTATCTATCTATCTATCTATCTATCTATCTATCTATCTATCTATCTATCTATCTATCTATCTATCTATCTATCTATCTATCTATCTATCTATCTATCTATCTATCTATCTAGTGTCTTACTGCTTCGGCCCCAAGTTACGCGCTCCTTGTCAGGATGCCGTTGTGGTTGTTTCATTGATGCCATTCCACCTTCCTGATTTTAGACTTGTAAGGCCGTCGTCGTTACGCCCTCAACATTTACCCATTTTGGCAAGTTGTCTCATAGCATTGGCCGCGAGGTATTAACTCAGGGTCGTAATTCCGTCGTAGCCATTGCATTGTTGTCATTGCAACTTTATCGTACCACTCTCTTCATACCTTCGTCTGCACGATATCGTCGTCTAAGAGTCCTCATGCATCGGTTGTCACATCGCTGTCACAATACCGTCATAGTCTTTCCATCTTCTTTATTTCCGTTTCGTCATTCGACTATTGTGATGTCATATGCCATGGTGTTTTCGCCATTCTGTCTTCATCAAGCGGTCGTTTTGCCATCGTCACGACTTCAGTAACGTGAATTCGAGGCATCGGGTTATTTATAACGTCAGTAGCTGCGACGTAAGCACCCGCGTGAGTTTGTCGCATTACATCGGCATATCAGACGATCGTCTGGCTCAGTAGTGCTGCTTCAGGCAGAGCATTTAGCGTTGGTTCCCGGATCACCTGCATGACTTTCACCGCGAACTGCATCTGCCATTGTATAGAGCGTTGGAGTATTCCGGTCAGGTCGTAGCCTCTGAAGCTCTTCTCGAAACACAAATCACGGAATTTCCCATGTTATCCCTATGCTCTTGCCGAAGACTGATGAAACTGCGGCTAGAAAGGAGCAGTTTTTATGCTGATTCCGCATCATTGATCGCTGTCGCAACGTTCGTTCGACTGCTGTCACCTCAGAACAACGCTCACCGACGGTGCGTGGCGGGCTCTAAACTAACCCGGCGAACGTTTCCAATTTTGCACCCCGCATTCGATGGCGAAGCTTCTTGTCTTTGCTCATGCTTGGGTAGCCTCGGCGAAATTGGCGGTGACCATTTCTTCTACATAAATGGCCAAGCTTACATTCTTCACCTGGCGGACTGTACTAGGGTGAGTGTCAAGCCACTACCATCGGTAAGCGTCCAATGACATAAAGGTTGGTTGGTTTTTCAAAATGTTTGTACGCAACTTCTAATGCGAAGTAAACGTTTGGTGATTTTTTGTCACAAAAAGTGTAGTGTGACCTGACTTTTCTTCAATTAATAACTTCAATGACATCAGTGGACGCTCCAGTAGAATCTGGCGAATTTCTAAACTCAGGGCCTCACCAGGTAGGCAACAATTCTTGCGCCGATGACCAATAGCCAGTTGATTGGGTCCTGTTTGTTTTGAGTCAACGATGCTTTCCCTAAATGAAAAAAAGGGCTTGCATTCATTACGACGCAGCGCCACCAGAATTGTAATACAGTTTACACAGTTGACTTTAATTTGTTTACCTTGAATGAACTTAGCCCCTGTCAAACAACTAAGCGAAAATCTAGCTTCAATGCACACAAACTTTTCCCGAGAGTTGCACACGTCTTATATTCCTCGTATCACGTGCTGATGTCGCGTTGCTTCAATCCTCTGTGTTTTGCAAGCACGTGTTGCCTGTTTCACTGCTGCTCTCTTTTGTACGTGGCCGTAAACAACTAGAAGGGTGCAGGAAACACCTGGTGCACGTGATTTACAGCCAGGCTTTGTCAGTAACAACAGCATTTTTACCACGAATTATTTCAATCCTATCAAAGTCGAAAGTGACAAGTATAACTGCTATTCGGTGATAAAAGTGCGTTGCGGACCTCAGTTTCATGGATTTCTTAAAACAAAAGGAAGTGATTCCTATGTATGTTTCTTTCCGCTTCAGGAAAATGGTAGCTTTTGATTAATTCAACAAAAAATATAAAAAATCGGCCTGTTCAATACCAGAGATTGCTTGGTTATTTATTGTAATATATATCAATTGTTAGCATGACCAGCCGTGGTTTCGTATTTTCTCAAACCTTCTCTTCATTGCGCTACTGCTCAGGCTACTGCATACTTCAAAGCAGTTATAAAATATTGCCACGTAGCAGTTTTGGTGAAAAAAACAGTTGCAAAACTGTGAACGACTGAACTAATTTCATATTGGTCGAATCTGTGCCCACAAATTCAAGCTACACTCATAGCACAACGATCGCGGCGAACACAGCCGGCGATTTCTGAAATCTGATCAGGGAGTTAAATGCGTCGGCTTTATACATGAGTCATGAAAGGGTCCAGACTTATTCGCTGGTGCTCCCGCGGTTTCGAGAAACTAGTACGCAAATCATGTCGCACATGCAGTTTCAATATACATGGTTCCATGAAGGCAAGATGTAGAATCAACGATAAAATCAGCACAATTTTAAAATCATGTAGGTGTGCGTTGAGTTTTTCTATAATAACTATGAGTTGTTAGTGGACCAAAAACTACCCCCGATAAAAGGATAGATAGAAGAGCACATCCCGTCTTACAAAGCAGCGTGCCGGTGTGACAAATACGAGGGCAAGACACTAAAGCATAAATGGTGATAAAAAAATAACAAAGAAACAAGGTCCATGAGCGTCCTAGCGCTGGTAAAAGGGCTTTTGGCTCACAACATGGACTATTACAGCCCGTGAGTGGCGCGGCTTGGATTGCGAAATGTCTCTCAGTCGACAGCCGAACGACAGAAAGCATCCTGTGAGAACAGGCTGGCAAAAAAAGTGCAGTTGTTGCAGGACGAAGTAGCCATTCAATGGGAAATATACCGGGAGAATAAAATCTATAGGGGAAATACTGGTGCAAACAAATATATAAGGTGAAAGTGAACGTTGATTGTCGGAAATACGTGAGAAAAAGAAGGCCCCACCTAGAATACTTTGGAAGCACATGAAATTATTAGGCAGGAAGTCAATAACAATACAACAGCATATCCTAGATAAAGATGGAAACAAAGTGGAAGGGGAAGCGGCTTTAAATTGCATCTGCAAAATAACAGCCGAATCTTCACAAGGCAACGAGGAGGATGTATTTTAAGGGGAAAAAAATGAGAGCACGAAAGAGAAACAGATCGAAAAGGAGCTGGTGCTGACAAATTTCAATTGGAAAAAAAGCCCAACTGTCGCAAAAAAAACCAACTGTCGCAAGCACTGAAGTATTTCCGGACACGTACGAGTGTTTTCGTCGTGACCGCTGTACGCGTGGTGGAGGGGTGTTTATTCTTGTCCACAATAGTATCCCAAGCGTGCAAATGGAATTTCCGGATAATGAAACTGAATCGATTTTTTGGAAAGTAAGGCTACTCAATGGGAAAGCAATTGTTCTTGGGTCATTTTATAGGCCTCCTGGTCCTTCTGTAGAACCACTAGTTCATTTAGGCAATTTTCTTGAAACTATTAAGAATGAATGCCTTGTTCTAGGGGGGGACTTTAACCTTCCGGATATTGACTGGTCAGCTGGGGAACCAAGGGATACTGCTCGAGGGAGCCTATACTCAACTTTCTTTGATATTTTAGATCAGAATACTTTTTATCAGTATGTGCACGAGCCATCACGCACTGACGGAACAGGTCACGTACTCGACCTTTTGCTCTGTAACGTGCCTGATGTTGTATACAAGGTACGGGTGTTGCCAGGTTTGAGCGATCACAACGTTGTTCTAGCAGATTTATCAGTTCAGTATGTGAAGGTTGCAAAAACACCTAGTCGAAAGATTTATGCCTACAGCAGGGCCAACTACGAGGCGATTAGCGCTGCTTTCGAGTCGTTCTTTCCAACTTTTGATGCACTCGCAGATAATCTAGATATCGTACAACTATGGAATACCTTCAAATTGAAATTGTTCGAACTACGTGAAGCTTTTGTCCCATCACGAGTTATATCAAGTAGGCGAGCTCGAGACAAACCCTGGTTTACCACAGAGTTACGTGCCCTTGTTCGACGACAGCGACGAAACTATCAAAGATGTAAGGCGTCTAATTCGCCAGAGCATTTGGCCTTGCTAAAAGCAACAAAAACTGAATTTAGGCAAAAGTCCGACATCGCTAAGGACTTCTATTTCTTTAATCTAGGAGAAAGACTTGTCAGGGATACCAAAGAATTTTGGAGCTATGTGAAGCGTAATGGCAAAGACAACAGATCAATACCTGCTTTGAAAAATGAGGAAACTATTATTCATGATAATGAGTGTAAAGTTGAAATTTTTAGCCGTTATTTTTCATCTGTCTTCTTGCCGTCTAGCTCACGTACTGTCTGTTTTGAATTACCTGCTGAAATAGACCCCATGCCAGAAGTTACCTTTTGTGTCGATGGTATCCGTAAATTATTAAAAGATGTGAACCAGGCTAAGGCATGCGGCCCTGATGACATTCCTGCCGCTATCATACGGAACTGTGCGGACGCGTTATGCTTTTATTTCGTCCGGATGTTTCAGAAGTCCCTCAATGAAACTGATATGACAGATGATTGGAAGTTAGCGCGAGTCGTGCCCATACATAAGAGTGGGGTGCGTAACTCCGTTCAGAACTACAGGCCCGTTTCCTTAACTAGTATAACCTGCAAAATTATGGAGCATGTAATATACAGTTGTGTTATGGCCCACTTAACTAAGCATAATCTCCTAAGTCCCTGCCAACATGGTTTCAGGCGTGGTTTATCGTGCAATACACAGTTGGTAGCGTTTATTCATGATTTAGCCTCGGCAGTTGATAAGCAACAAGTTGTGGACTGCGTTTTTTTGGATTTCAGTAAAGCGTTTGATGTAGTCGCACACAGTCTCCTACTCTCCAAATTAAAAGCTTATAACTTGGATGGTAAAATAATAGCGTGGATTGCCGAATATTTGTCATTGCGGAAACAGGCTGTGGTTCTGAACGGTATATCTTCGCAATATGCGTCAGTTACGTCGGGAGTTCCCCAAGGCTCAGTGTTGGGGCCACTATTGTTTTTGTTGTATATTAATGATATTTCAGTTGGTATACAGTCTTCATTCAGGATGTTTGCCGATGATTGTGTTGTTTACAGAGTCATAGATGCCATTTCCGATTCACAAATCCTGCAAGTTGACCTAAACACTATCGCAGACTGGTGTGTGCGTTGGGATATGTCGTTAAATATAAATAAGACTGTTCACGTCACCTTTACAAGAAAACGAGCTAATCATCCCTATAGGTATAGAATTCATGATTCAACTCTAAAAGTAAGCAAGGAATTTAAATATCTAGGTGTGTTTTTTACTTCTGATTTACGATGGAACAAGCATGTTAACTATATTGGAAATAAGGCAGCATCAGTTTTGGGATTCTTGCGGCGCAATTTTAGTCATTTACCGAGTAACTTGAAGACGCAGTTGTACTTTAGTCATGTACGTTCAATACTTGAATATGGATGTGTTTGTTGGGACCCACACACATCTGAGCTTATAAACAAATTAGAAAAAATCCAGAATAGGGCAGTTAGATTTGTTCTTGGTAATTATAGCCGGCAGCTTAGCATGACAGAAAGCAAACTTAAACTTAAATGGCAAGAGCTGAAGGATCGTAGAAGGCATATTAGATTAAAATTTTTCCACGATATTTATTATTCTAAAACAGGCATAATCCGCGATAAATATATCCAGGCACCACACTATATATCTAGGCGACTTGACCACTGTTTGAAGGTCATGGAATTTTCTTGTAGGGGTGACGTCTTCCGTTATTCTTTTTTTGTTAGAACTGTTCGAGATTGGAACAGTTTGCCATCGACTATTGTATATATTACAGAAAATGATGCTTTTTTCCACGCATTGAACTAATTTGTTGATGTATTGATTCAAGTTTGTAACCTCCCTGCTGTAATGCCCTACGGGGCGATGCAGGTAACTAATAAATAAATAAAAAATAAATAAAAAAATTTCGAAGTGCGCATCCACAGAGCTAGAGGAGGTTCCCGTTAGGTTGATTGATGAACTAGGACCAAAAAGTAAGGAAGCTCTGGTGAAAGCAGGGGAACAAACTTTAAAAATCGACGAATGCCAGACAGTTGGCGACGAAGTAGAATGAATTAATTTATAAAGGTAAGGGGGGGGGGGTGGAGTTAGAATTCACTCGTGTATGTTGACCACCATTGGTAATATACACGTTAGCAATGCAGGCAATCATATTAAAGCTGCAAGCATAGGCATAGAATAATGGCATTTTGGGATAACTTCAGTATGGCTTCAGTATAGGTAGGCGTTTGGACGATAACTTATTTCGTCTTACTCAGTGTATTGAAATAACAAGAGCAGAAAGCCGACCGGCCTTTTTAGACACTCCAGGAGCGTGTGAAAATGTAGACAGTGACCTTCTGCGTGATATTCTGGAAGGGGAAGGCTTAGGCGAAGATTGCCTACAGCTTTTGAGATCGATTTACCTAGAAAATACCGTTTGCGTTGAACGAGAAGAAATGAAAGCGAGGAGAAAGTTGATATCAACGAAGGACTGAGGCAGGGTTGCGCTTTATCCCCAGTCCTGTTTATGATGTACATGGTGAGGATGAAGAGGGTGCTAGAAGGAAGTAACATCGGGTTTAATTTCTCATACAATCATGCGGGTACAGCAGTAGACAAGCAGCTTTCAGGTTTATTTTATGCGGTCGACATTGTGTTGCTGGCTAACAAGCAAAGTGATTTTCAACGTCTGGCTAATATCTGTGTACATAAAGGTGAGCATTTAGGTTTGAAATTTAGCGTTAGAAAATCAGGTGTTATGGTATTCAAGGAAAACAGTGAGCAGACAGTGGCAATACAGGGCCATGAAATACCCCGGGTAAAGGAATATAAATATTTTAGAATACGGATAAACGAAGACAGTAGATATATGGAGACACCGGAAAAAACAATAACTGTGATGGGGACGAGAAATGCAGCGATAATGAAACAGAGAGAACTATGGAGATACAATAGGCACTAGGTGTTCCGGGCTATGTGGAAAGGTCTAATGACTCCAGGACTTACTTTTGGAAATGCAATTGTTTGCTTGAAATAAGGGTTACATTCAGGACTGGATGGCAACCAAAGTTCAGCGGGACACCTCGCATTGGGCGCTCACGGGAGGACTACAAATGAAGCTGTGCAGGGTGATATGGACCTCACAAGCTTTGAATTGAGGGAAGCTCACAGTAAAATTGACTATGAAGAGCGACTGAGGAATATGGAGCAAAGCAAACGAGCTGAGAGAGTGTTGAGGTATTTGTACAGGCAAAACATTGATTAACAATGGAGGAAAAGAACTAGGAAGCTTACCAGCAAGTATGCGACCTGTGTGAGCATCACAGCAACAGAGTAAGTCAAGCGGAAATTCAGATGGGCTGAAATAATCTCATGGGTCGCGGCAATGGAAAACAAACCTGCTTTGAGTAACTCCTTAAGAGGAAAAATACGAAATCAGGAAAGAGGCACTTTATGATAACTGAAAGGGAACCTCATTACTTTTTGAAGCGAGATGAAGATGCTGAGAACATGCACCTGTTAAAACGAGACATAAGAACGAAGAAGAAGCATGTTCTTGCTTCGGTAAAACTACAAAAATGATGGAGCCTATTTTATTAGACTGTGAAGATATCTGCCCATATTATTATGGGCAGATATAAGCACCACTGGCTTCCTTTAAGCCTTGGGTTCAGCGAGAACAGAGGGAATGTAAACATGTCTGCAATAGATTTTAGTAAGAAGCGATTGGAACATTGGTGGAAGAAAAATAAGGAAACGACAAATAACGGAGGCGTCCAACAAAGTTCACAATAGGGGGTCAGAAAATTTGGTTATGGCTATTCACCGCGTTTTTTTTTCTTTTTTAATCTAGGTAGGACATTATTCAGTGTAATAGAAAGAGTTTGGTGCCACACCCCACTGGCCCATTCCAAAGGGACGCTCATAACATTCATCCATCCATGCCGTTTTGCATGGCCTGATAGTCCAGTGCGCCAATAAGTGGGATAGTCTTGTAGGGTCCGATAGAGTGTTGCGAAATTTTCTCGCTAAGTCCTCGTCGGCACATTGAGGTCCAAACCCAAACACGGTCGCTGGGCCTGTACCTGACATAGCGTCGTCGAAGATTGTAGCGTCAGCATTCGGTCTTCTGCTGGCTCTTGATGCATAGGCAGGGTAGCTGTCCGGCTTTTGGGCATTGTGCATATGGGTGGCGACATCAAGACTCTCTTCGTCGGTGATGTGCGGGAGCCCGGTATCGAGAGTCGCCGTTGGTTGCGTCCGTAAACCAGCTCTACCGGCGTGGTCTGCGTTGTCTTTGGGCTGCTGTCTTGTTAGTGAACAGTGCGTATGGCAGGACGGCAGCTCAGATCTGGCGTCCTACGTCAACATACATTGCTAGCATGTTGGCGACGGTCTTGTGCAGCCGCTCCTTCAAATCATTCGTATGCGGGTGGAGGGCCGTTGTCCTGGTGTGGCTTGTGTTGCGGTATTTTAGAATGACTTGGGCGAGCTATGCTGTAAAGGCCATTCCTCTGACGGTGGTAAGGATTTATGTGTCACTGTGTTGTAGGAGGATTCACTCGACGAAGAATTTCGCTATTTCGGCTCCACTACCTTTGCCAATCCTTTCATTTCAGCGAAGCGGGTGAGGCTGTCTGTCTGCACGACGATACATTTATTTCTGGATTTGGACGTCGGAAAGAGTCCCATAAATCCATCGCAATCTCCTGTAACAGTCAAGCAGGCTCTGTTGGTTATAGTAATCCAGCTGGCGTTGGTGGTAATGTCTTACGTCGCTGGCAGTCACGACATTTCTTTACGCGACGGGCGACGTCGTAGGTCAACAGCGGATAATACTACAGTAAAACTCTTGCTTGGGCTAGTTGGTTCACGCTCGAAGTAGGTCAAGGCAAGGCGCAGAAGACCAGGACTTAGGAAGAAGAACACAAACGACAAGACGGGCGCCTTGTCGTTTGTGTTGTGTTGTTGTTGTGTGTTTGTCTTGTCGTTTTTGTTCTTCTTCCTAAAGCCTGGTCTTCTGCGCCTTGCCTTTACCTACTTCAAGGATAATACTACATCTGTATTCTTGCTAGTGTATGGTAAATCCCGACGTAGCCGGCTGTCTGATCGTCATGCAGGGCGTGCAGGATTTCTCGCCGGTGTTCTGTGGGCACACCATGAAAGTAGTTTGAGCGAACATGAAAAGAAGTTGCTTTTTACGAGGACATCCTTGTGTGAAGTAAACGAAGATAGTCCACGCTGAAAGATCCTTGGGACAGCGTCGGTTGTGACTTCTAAGCACTCAACAAACCTTTGTAACTCAGGGTGTTCTCAGTGGTGTTCGGCGAAGTCGTCTGCGGTTGTTGCTCCTAGGAATGCGTCGATGTCCTGTTCGCCTTGCGGTGGGGGCTCATTAGAAGCGCGCTACCAGCAGTGGACATAAGAGTGTTTGCATTCATATTTATGGACTACGCTTATGTCGAATTAGACTCGAGCGTGCTAGGAGACCTAAAGGATCACTTAGATTTGTCATCCAACACAAGGCATGACGGCCGCTTAACACTTTGAATTGGTTGCAGTACATGTAAGGCTGAAATTTCGCCATAGCCGAAATCATCGCAAGGCATTCTCTCTCCATGAAGGAACAGTTTGCTTACCCTTGTGACAGTGAGTGGGTAGCGTAATCCAATTCGCTTTGAACTCAGTCTTTCCCTTGAACTAGCACGGCACCGAGTATTGGCGTATTCGTGGAAGTTTGAAAGCACCGGTGGTGAGTGCAGCCGTCGTGCAATTTGGCCAAATGTGTCGTGTTGCAGTGTTTAGCATTTAAATGTGGCGTAGTATTTCGTCAGACTGGTCAATGGCTTTGCAGTGCTTGAAAAGCCTCTCACAAAGCGCCTGTAATGGGCACACAGGTTAAGCAATCTGTCTTCTGGGTACTGGACTGATTGCAGCTTTGCTGCTGATGTGGCCTAGAAGTAGAAGTTCCTTGTAAGCGAAACTGTGGTTTTCCAGTTCGTAGGTGAGCCCAGGTAACTTGATCGCCTCCAATACTGTCTGAAGCCGCCTAAAGTGATCGATGAAATTCGTCACAGTGCCCACAGCATCGTCAAACTGCACGAGACAAGCCTGCAACTCCAGTGCTGCTAAAACAGTGTCCATGACGCGCTGGAATGTTGAAAGCGCAAACGAAAATCTGAATGGCGTGACCTTGAACTTGGCGAGTTTGTCTGGCGTGCTAAACGCTGTCTTCTCTCGTTCCCTTTCATCCACTTCAATTTTCCTGTTACCATTCTTGCGATCCATCGAGGAAAAACACTTAGCATTGCAGATCCCCTCTAATGCGTCCTCTGTCCACGCCATTCTTTGTTAACTTGTTAGAACGGCGATAAACGATGAAGAAGCGCAGAGTTCCATCCTTCTTCATTAAGACCACATTAGATGCCCACAGACTTTTTGACGGCTGGATAAGTTGCTTGCGTAGCATTCGATCGACAAGCAGCCTTGTGGCTTCTCTTTCCCACGTGGAAACTCTATGCGAGCTCTGATGGAGCCACTGAGCCCATTCTTCGGTGATTATATGATGGTTTGTGACTGGTGTTCACCGAGTTTTTCATCACGACAAAAAACAGTCTTTGTATTGCTGGATGAGCTCTTCAACAGTTCTTGTTTATAGCTCGGAAGACACGGAATGATGTAAAACGTTGGTTCAGGAACACGAACCAGGAACACGCACCATTGGTGTAACTTCGATAGAATCGGAGAGGACAAATCTTTCTCCGACAGCTGCAACTTCCTGAACGTATGTGATCTTCGTTGCCTTTTTCATGTTTTTATACTTCTGGCTGAGGTTCGTCGACACTACCTGCGCGCGCAACTGTAAGGTACTACTCCTAACGCCAATTTCGCGGTTGCGTGGCTGGTGTTGGTCGTTCTCGGCGATAGCTTCCATGTCTTCGGCTGCTTTCGCTCTGGCGGAAATCATAATGCTAGCGCGAGGCGGAATGTGGACTTGGCCTTCAGGTACTCTCAAAGCACGTGGACGGGAAGTTCTCTCAGGTAGAATCGTTTAGTCTGTGACAGCGTAGTCTATTTCGGCTTTAGGTCAATCAATGTGCCATGTTGAATCAGGAAGTCCATACCGAAAATGACGGCGCGTGAGCACTCTTGCAGAATAACGAAGGTTGCAGTGTAAGTCCGGCCATGCAATGTAACTCTTGCTGCAAACATTTTAGCCGGCTGTCCGGATATAAGGGCCGTTCTATATAATCTTGACTTCAGTTTGGCGGTGAAAGGTCCTCAGATGATGGAGTAGTCGGGTGCACTGCCTTCGATAGTGCTGACAGCGTGGCCGTCTAGAAGCATATCGAGGTCTCTCGTTCTTAGCCTTGCAATTATATAGGGTCATGATATCGCATTACGGCTGCACTGTGCTATACCGTAGATGATACGTCGCATCTTCAGGTGTCTATTTGTCGCCGTATTCTTGGCTTCGAAACTTCGACGGGAAAGCGCATGTCGTTTCTTTGTCGTCAAGACGGAGTTTGAAACGTCGTCGTTGTAGACGGAGGATCTTTGACATTTTTGTATTTTTTTTTATTCAGAATACCCCTAAAGGCCCTCTCGCAGGAAGGTATTACATAGGGGGGAGGGGGTGCAGTAATGCATACAGATGTAATAAGTGAGTAATAGGTTGAAAAAAAAATCGGGAACTGATAAAACATAATCACAAAATATAATAACACAAGACCATTAAGATTATTGAAGTAGTAATAATGATAATCAGAAGTGTACAAAAAGAGAATACGAATCACAAACACACAAAAAATGGAGGGTAAGCTGGGTCATAGAAAGCACTCCTACCATTAATGTATAACGAAACAGAAAACAATACTACACGTAAACTTAAAAGGAAAAGGCAAAACACTCCAATAAAGATAGGAACAATAACCATGAAATTATGCATGTTACATAGAGGACAAGAACATATTTTAACATCAATTGTATTTGGAAAAAAATGGGGGGGACATGACACAACAAAGGTGTACGCACTTTCATTAAGGATTTGAAGTTTCTGGAATTCATTTATGTCGGTGATGGTTGCGACGTGTGATGGCAAGCTATTGCACTCGGTTATGGTGCGCGGTATGAACGGTCTGGCATAAGTTAGTGTGCGACACGTGAAGCGTTCGATTTTAAAAGTGTGATCACGGTGAAGAAAGATGGCAGAGGGTGGCTTAAACAAGTGGCCGCGAAGTGATGTATGATGGTAGAGCTTATGAAGAAGGGATAAGCGAGCGATTTTACAGCGAGATGATAACACTTGCAGTTCAGCGCGATTCTTCAATGAAGTGACGCTGGTGTGACGCGAGTAATCGGAAAAAATAAAACACACAGCACGCTTCTGCAGGGCTTCGATGTTTAATTAGTGTAGTCTTGATCGGAGGGCGGATTAAAGTGATATAAGCCAGTTTACCTAAGTGCGATGGGGTATGTTTCAAGTTACGTTTAAGAAACCCAAGTGAGCGGTCTGCTGAAGCAAGGGTGACGTTAATATGGTAATGCCAGAACAGGTCAGACTGAAAGTTAACTCCAAGATATTTGTACGTGGTCGTAAGTTCACACTGAAGAAATATTTAGCAAGTAAGACGAGGTAATGCGAGAAGCTTTTGTAGTGAAATACATCAACTTAGTTTTTAAAGGATTTAGTGCCATTAGCCAAGTTGTGCACCACGAAGTGAAGGAATTCACGTCAGATTGGAGCGATTGCCGGTCAGCTTCAGAAAAGATGTTGCGGTAAATAACACAATCGTCAGCGAATAGCCTAACTCTAGATTTGAGGGAGGAGGGTAAGTCATTTATATAAATTAGAAAAAGCAATGGACCGAGCGCACTTCCTTGAGGAACACCGGATCAGACTGGGACGAAAGCAGAGTCAAAGTTATTGACCGACGTGAACTGTTGTCTATTGGAGAGGAAGGCTTGCACCCATGCCAGAACAAGTGGGTGAAGATTAAGTTGTCTAAGTTTTAGTAAGAGCCGGTGGTGAGGAACTCGATCGAACGCTTGGAATATGGCGTCAATTTAGATGCCGTCGTCCAATGATGAGTGTAAATCCTGAGTAAATCCTGCAAGCTGTGTTTCGCATGAGAAGCCGTTGCGAAAGCCGTGCTGGTATTTGTAGACGATATTCTGTTGCTCTAAATGTGCAATTATCCTGAGTTTATAATGTGTTCCAAGAGTTTCCAGATGGTGCTAGTTAAAGATATAAATCTGTAGGTAAGTGGGGACGAGCGATCCCCTGATGTAAATATGGGTACTACTTTTGCCATTAGCCAGTCCTGAGGAATGGTGCTTAACGATATTGATAGAGAGAAGATGGCTGCCAAGCAACGATAGATACCAGAAGAAATATGTTTAAGTATTTTGTTGTTGAAGCCATTATGATCAGATGCAGATGAAGTTCTCAATTTTCCAGGTAGAGATAAAATACCAGTTGGGTCAAATACTATTTCAGTCATATTAATACCGGAAGCATCAATGTCAGGGCATGTAGTAGTATCATCAATGTTGAGAATGAATCATTTAATAACTTAGCACAATTGGATTCAGTAACAGGAGAACCACTGGTATTAGCAAGAGTTACATCGGGGTGGTTGCAGGGATTTATTGTGCGCCAAAAGCGCCAAGGGTTATTTACTAGCAAAGATGACAAATCACGACTGAAAAAGCGACGACGAGTAGTTTTTAAAAGCTCTTGATTTTCGTTGTCACACTATTTATAACGACACCACGAAGCGGATAATCTGTTTTTGTCTACCATTCTGAAAAGTCGTTTCTTTTTATTATTAAGTCGACGTAATTGCTGATTGAACCATGGAGAATTATTGCTTCTTATGATGGTCAGAACTGCAATGTATTTGTCAATTAAGTTTGAAAGAGTATTTTTAAAGGTTCCAGTTATCTTCAATGGAACGTGACAAGTGGGCATCTAAAAATGTTCCGTGAAACGGGATAATTCGATACGTATTGCATCAAAATTGGCTCGCTTATAACACCTTATACATTTTTCATCAACTCTCGCTTTGTTAAGTGAACAAGTCAAGATTCCAGTAATTATGTCATGATCAGAAAGACCATCGAGATGGGCTATGTCAGTAAACAGGTCAGGTCGAGAAGTTAAAATTAGGTCAAGAATGCTTGCTCATGTGTCGAGCAACATGTACGTTTTTCGATAAGCTGGCACAACGAAAAATCAAGGCAAGAATCAAGAAATTCCTGTGCCTGAGTATCGTTGACTGAAACAGATAGTGTAGACCATTGAATATTGGTATAGTTGAAGTTTCCGAAAATTATAAGAACCGCATTTGGAAACCTCCCGCATATTTCAACAACAACGCGATGAAATTCACTTTCGAAGGTCGCAATCACGTCCTGGGGGGCGATAAAAACAACGACAATGAGATCAGTGAAACCGAGCTTCAGGGACACAAATACGCTTTCAATAAATGAGTTAACAAAGCTAGGTATAGCAATGAAATCTTTAGAAATTCCAATAAGCACACCCCAACCTCTTCGATCCTTTCTATCGCAGCGAAAAAAGTTCGAATCTGCTTGACTGACAAGAATATTATTATCGGAAACTGTATCATTCAGCAACGTTTTTGTTAGTGCGATGATGGAAGGCGAACTTGAGTCGATAATTGAAGATAGTTCAACACTTTTAGAAAGAACTCTTCTGATATTAGGGAAGAAAGAGGCCTTTCCATCTGAACCAGGTGGGGTGGTTACATGTGCTTGACGCTTAGAAGGGGCACGTCACGTATGTGGGGAGATTACTGAGCGTGCGGCGGTGCGTGGTACCCACACCGCGCAATTATAAGTTGTGTCCCAAATGTAAGTGGCGTTATTTAGGCACAGCCTGTCAAAAATAAGACGCACACAGTCACCTTCCTTCCTCAGTGCTTTCGAAAACTGCAATAACTTCCTGCGTTTGTCCCGCACAGCCTCAGAATAGTCCCGTGCGACACTGAAGGGCGTATTTTTTAGTTTGAAGCATTTGCTCAGAATGGTTTCGACTTCTTCGTCATTAAAAAAGTTTAGCAATTATGGGGCGCTTTTTATCCGAGGTGAAGCGACCTATGCGGTGAGCCCTGGCTAGTGACAAAACCGAAAAGTCAAGTCGGTTCATGCACAAGTCATGCACAAGGCGTTCAGACGATTCTCATGTTTCAAATTGTTGCCCGTCGTCATTTCCATAGAATAATACGTTTGACCATCGGGAACGATTTTCCAAGTCGTCAATTTGGGCTTGAAGGTCCGAGAGGTCTGATGAAGGTCTGATATTGTCCCGGCGTGACCGGTTTTCCACCTCATCGGATTTTGAAGTGAGTTTAGTGATAGATTCCTTAAGTCAGACAATTTCAGAATTAAGCTTGTCATACATTGCTCTGCAGTCAACAGCTCCTGCAGAAGATTCGAGCGAAGATACACGTGTTTCAAGGGCTTCAAAACGGGAATAAAAGATTCCTTGATATCGGCCACGTCCCGCGCAATTTTTTTCTGATCAGCCAACAATTGCACGAGAAGATTAGCCGTGTCTGGAGGGGAACTAGTGGAGCACTGGCTGCTACTTGTAGTAGTGTTATTCGCCTCACTTGACTTTGATGTACTTGCTGAAGGCACACCTCTAGGTCCAGGGTTAAATTCAACATCCCCACTCAAGAGAAAGCTATCGTAATAGTGCAAAATGCGAAAGCAGCAAGTAACAACACTGTTCGGGCAGAACAGCAGCAGCGAAAAGTGGTCATCAGAACGGTAGCTATAGGCAGCTTGAATATAACATACCTGCATGGAAAACAGGCAGCCTTTAACCAACACTCCGACGTCGCTGCAGTACTGCCCACTGAAGGAAGATGCGTTGCGAATACCTTTATATCGACCGATGTAGACGTCGCTGACCACAGCTTAGCGGTGATTGGTAGAACGACGATGACATCAGCCAGAAGCGAAGCACGTGGGAGGCCGTTGGCAAAGCCATGGGGCATGCCAGGGCTATCGCCAACAGAAGTGACAGGGCTGTCCATGGGCACACGATCGACCGCATCCACATGCCGGTGAAAAGCAAGCGCGGAAGATAAGGCAGCGGCCCCGCAAAAGAATCCATGGAAACATCCCAAGAACTGCGTGAAAAACAGGCAGCGTTTAAGCAACGTTCCGGCATAGCTGCTGTATTGCTCATTTCGGCTACACATTTCCACATACAGCAAGTGCACTGCCACAATTTGGCGCTTTTATTTTTTTCAATATTGGTTTACGACTACGGATCCATCGAGGGGCTGGTTCTATGTGCGCTCGGCCCTACGGTGACAGGTAGCGTCCTGGTCATGGCGAAAGCGAAGAACGCCGTGGTGTGCACTTCGTCGCGACTATGCAGCCGGCGATATCATAAGGCTCTTAGCTCTGCTATGGGCGAGCTGCTTTGGCGAACCCTCGAGCTAACAAGTCGCCATGTGGGCGTCGGAGGTAAACATGGCCAGCTTCCACGTAATGATAGCAGAGCCGGCGGTAGTCCACGACATGCCAAATGTCCGCCTGCCTCAAGTAGCTGGGCAGGGGGACGTGTGGGCGTGCTGGCGGTGGCGGCGGCGGCGGCGTTGAACAACGAAATTGCGGCGTTAAGAGGTCCTGGCGCGGGCACGGAGGGGTAATTTGACGACGGCAGATGATGGCGTATGTTATCGCTCCAGTCTCGTGCTGAGGTAATTCCGGTTAACATGGGAAATTAAAATTACAGCTGAATTTTCTCGCGGACTACGCCAGAAATTGAATTAACTTGGGGCGGGCAACATCTTCACTTATTCTTACACAACTGCCCTTATCTTCTCCTGCCAATAATTGCAGCACAGTGCTTGAAGGCCTGCCTTGTCTGGCCTCGAGCTGCAGATGTACTGCCTAGTGTGTATTTGTACCGTCTTTACAATCGTCGAGACCTGTGAGATCGACACAACTTCTGCTGCCGTCCTAAGCGGGGTAGGCACAATTCCCCTGAAGAGTTATTCCATAACCCCGCGAACAAGCAAGCGAATTTCCTTCTTCTCAGGCGTATTCGGGTCGGCGTGCCGGAAAACTCGGGTAATCTTTTACGTAAAAGCTGCGACCTCGTTGGGCAGGTTCACTCGTGCTTGCAGTGAACATCAGTCCGTTCTTTTTTGAAGACGCTCGTGAACGTATTCAGAAACTTGTTCCAGAACAGACAAGTCCGAAGTCGTTAAGGAGGCCTCTCGATTTTAAAACGAAGCACTGGCTGCTACTTCCAATGAAAAATAAACGTGCCGCAATTTTTCCTCAGCGTTATACTTGTTGCAGTTTACACTCTCTCGAGTGTTTTAAGCCATGTCTCCAGGTTCTCCGATGAAGTTCGCTCGAAAGTAGAGGGCTCTTTGGATTGACATTGTGGTTGTTCACTTGGCCATGATCTTCTAGGTCATCTCAGGTAGAAGTCGTTTTCGAGGGGAACGTTTTGAAGCCTGCGGCTAGCTCGATGGTCCATGGTTATGCTGATGTTATCTTCAGGTTCGGGCTACTACTTTGCGGGGGCGTTCGGTACATGAACACGCTAGTGCCTCCAACAGACGTCTCGTAACAGTGACGGCGAAGAAAATGGCCACAAAACTGTGCATGACGAAACTAACTTTTTATTGGGCGAACCTGTGTCCTGAAAGCAAGTTGCAGTGAAAGCAAAATGATAGCAGCGAGCAGTCAGCGATTGTCAAAATGTGATCAGCCGGTGAAGCCCATCAATTTTTATGCATCATTTATCGAAGGTTCATGTCGCGTATGTAATCTTATTTTACACTCTTTGGCGAGGACATATACAAACGAATACGATCAGCGATAACATTCGCACAAGTTCTAAATTATTCAGGCATGCCTAGTGATCCACGATAACTTTAAACTGTTAGCAGGTGAAATAGCAGTGGCCAAGAACAGGATAAATGAGTACGTGTGGAAATATTTTCGCCTCTCATAACAGTTTATTGCATTCATGTGTTCCTTCCAAATACCTCCTAATCAATGATATCGCTAGAGTTAAGGAATATGATGAATAATTTTTCTTTGTTCTTTTTTTATTGCATTTCTTGGACATCCATAGATACAGCGTAGTGTCAATTTCAAATGTCACGCTCTAATATAGAGGTGCGATTTATTAGTTTTATTACGCTCGAAATGACATCGGAATTTTATCACGATCATTTTACTGATAATCGGGTGTTTAAGAGTAAAGACAATAAATCAAGAGATAAATATGGACTTGGGGAGAGCTAGTATTTCGTACTAGCAATGTATAAGTCCACGGTTAGAATGAAGGTGGTGTATAGATGGGCTCTTCTTTCACTCCATTTCTTAACGTCTCGCAAATATATGGAGTCTTGTTGACGGGACAAAAGTCGCGATGGGTTGACGTCCGGAGGACAAGGAGAATGACAATATGGCTGATTCTATAATATATATATATATATATATATATATATATATATATATATATATATATATATATAATGTGTGTGTGTGTGTGTGTGTGTGTGTGTGTAGGGTGAAAGCTTGTCAAAACACCCAATCATAGCAAGGATGTAAGTTCAGCAAACACTTCAATATGGGTGCATTAGTTTACCGAGATACCTGCCCTATCAATGTCAGGACTGGAGGTATAGATAAAATGAAACACTTTTAAGGCTGAAAATTCCTTGCGCGTGTATGGTGCGTCGGACTTGAGCATCCGCCTTCGCCTGCTGCATCCCTGTTTCATCACTCTTTCAGCAGGCCGGCTCTGATAAATCGTGGTCGCGGTAGCTCTCTCTCCTCGGCTACCTCCACAAATTCCTAATGATCGAACTCTCTGTGTTAATTCTGTTAACAATTGCAAATCGATAGACACAATCTACGTCCCTTCTCATGGCCAACAGTGCTGACCAATGTTGTGTTGTCAACCACCCGCTTGACAATTATAATGCGGTCATCAGGCTTTGCTCTTTTCTGTTAACGAACAGCTCTCTATCTATTTAACGTGTTATGCACATCGCGACATCGAGAAGGTCATATATGCTAACGAATCAGCCTATGCTTGAGTTGAGCCAGAATGTTAGCTCTACAAACTTCAAGAAATCTGTTGCGAAGACAGTCACGCGTCTTTCACATCTGCATTACCACAAAGCATCTGAACGAGTATTCTGCGGTCGAGGCTGGGGCTGTGTCATGAGCAACTACGATGAGCTAACACTGTTTTCGTATTAGAAGAGGGGTATGTGGTGAAATATAAGGCCGGGCAATACTTAGCGTACTTTACTTTTATGGAGGTCCCACATACAGAAATGACTTGACGAAAACTAATTACTCGTCCTAGAAAGATAAAAAGTATATGCATCAATAAGTGGCAAACAGAACATCTGCTTTATGAATTAGTAGTCATAATGTGCCGTATGTGCCACGATGGTTCATGTTATTTATGTAGCAAAAGCGTATTAAGGGGAAAAATAGGCGCTTTTTTGAATGCACATACTTGTTTTTATTCCTTGCAGCCAGAAGACGAGCCATATATGGCTAATGTAGCTGGCTATGAGGCTACGCGCAATATTCTTAATGACGAAACCAGATATAACTTTAAAAAATACGTAAAGGAGCAACCATATTTTCAGCAGTCCGACATTATTTTCCTACTTACAGGGTAAGTAGTGTAGTATACTTGCCATGAAATTGATCTTGTTGGTGGTAGCATATCTCAATTTTCCGACACACGCTATCAAGCGCTCTATCACGTTATGACTGCTAATTCGCATTCATTGAGTAAGGCCTGTTAATTTTTGCCTGAGCGCGGGTGACAACGATGAAATTACGAACCCTATTTCGTGTAATTTCTTTGCTATTTCCATCAATGCTCCGAATTCCGGAGAAACTAACTTATACAGCGAAACTATTATAGGCTCGCTCCATCAGGAGTGTGTCCGTGTGTAGACACAAAATCCCGAAGAAAGTGCAATACCGGGCAGACCCGCGGCCGATGTGAAGCAAGCGTTAGGCCCTCTCCATACGTGGGCCAATGCCGAAGAAAGTGGAGGCGTAAAGCAATCCCCATACGTGGGCCGATCCCGAAGGTAATGCAATGCCAGGCCCACCTGCGGTAGAGGTGAAGTAGGTCTAACGAAGAAGAGTAGCCTGCCTGTGCCACAGCACCATCGTTACCGGCACGAGCTCGTGGTTGCTGTCTTTCGCCGAACGCTTGTGACGGCTACCCGTTCGCGCCCGTTGCTAATAAATCTCTTAGCAAGTGGTGGACGTGCTGGGTTTCGACCACCCTGGAACTTCGGAGTAACACTCTACCCCCCATCATGCCCGACGACGCATGCACTCCTCCAGCTCCTCCAACGGCGCCGGCCACCTTGGTTTGTGCCGGTGCCTTGCGTCAGCGAGATCCCCCTATCTTCTCCGGCACAGAGGACAAAGACGTTGAAGACTGGATCTCGTCTTATGAGCGAGTGAGTGCCCATAACCACTGGGACGACGATACCAAATTGAGAAACGTCGCATTCTACCTTACGGACGTTGCGAAACTATGGTTTCTAAACCATGAAGCCGACCTCACTTCGTGGTTGGTCTTCAAGACCAACTTTACCCAAGTTTTCGGTCGGCCTGCAGTAAGAAAGCTTCGTGCAGAACAACGTTTGCGCACACGATCCCAAGAGGCCGGAGAAAACTTCACGAGCTACATTGAGGACATTGTCGACCTTAGCAAACGGGTGAATGCGTCGATGTCAGAGGAGGGGAAGATCAAACATATAATGAAGGGTATTCAGGACGACGCATTTCAAATGTTATTATCGAAGAGTCCTCACACGGTCGCTGAAGTGATAGAATTGTGCCAGAGTTACGACGAGTTGCGCAGGCAACGGCTTCACACCCGACGTCCCACCCCGCCCGCCGACTCTCTATCAAGCCTTCGAGTCGACGACAGCTATGCTGCTCTCTTCGCTAAAATTCAGGAATTCGTTCGCGCAGAGGTCGGCCGCCAGCTGTCTTTGATATATTCTGTCCAGGAACCACCACCTGCTTTGCATCCTACGATCCGCGACTTCATTCACGAACAAGTATCTCAAGCCGTTCCTCCAGCCGTTGAGCAGACAGCAGTCACGGCTGCTCTCACCTACGCTGAAGCAGCTCCCGATCTCGTCCTCAAACGCCCCTGCCGCCCTCTATGCATCGACCACCGACATTTTTGCCGCCATCTAGGCCGCTTCACGACCGACGGCATTTTCCTCCTATGCTGCTGCCCGACCGACAGCATTTTCCGAATCCTCAACCGTGACTCGAACCTTACCCCCACCAGTGGCGGACCTTCGATGACCGCCCAATATATTTTGCGTGTGGTGGTTCTGGTCACATGGCGCGCCATTGTCGTCGTGGCATGCTTCCTCTTCAGAACATCCGGCGAGCGCCATCTTTCGTCGCTCCGTTTTCCTCTTCGCCTTCCAGCCTTCGTACCTCTTCACACCCGACGTCCCACCCCGCCCGCCGACTCTCTATCAAGCCTTGGAGTCGACGACAGCTATGCTGCTCTCTTCGCTAAAATTCAGGAATTCATTCGCGCAGAGGTCCTTTCCCGCAGAGGTCCTTTCCCTTTCCCAAATCCTTTCCTCCGAACCGTACAACCGCCTCTACTCGCCGCTCACCATCTCCCCGTTGTCACTCGCTTTCTCCGATGCGGTGCCGTCCCGTGTCCACCGAGCAGGAAAACTGATGGCCGCAGTTCCGGAGGCACGAACTGCGTCCACGTCGCAATGCCGAAGTCCTCGTCCCTCTCTAGCCAACGTAATTGAAGTCTCTGTCGAAGGAATCGCCGTCCTGGCACTTGTAGAGACAGGAACCGCCGTATCCGCAATGTCCACTGAACTCTGCCGCACACTACAAAAGGTTTTGACGCCTCTCTCCGACGTCTCCCTTCGAACCGCGAACGCTAAAAATATAACGCCTCTCGCTGCCTGTACTGCTCGCGTCTTCATTCAAGGTCTACTGTATACCGTCGAATTTGTCGTGCTGCCCACGTGTTCCCATGACAGCATATTAGGCTAGGATTTCCTTGCAAATAACGCCGTTATTGACTGTTGTCACGCCGAACACGAACTTTCTGCACTTCCCGACGTCGAGACTATCGAAAACGACCCTTCTAGTCTGTTTGTTTCCGAAGAAAATTCCGTCCCTCCACGCTCTTCCCTGCTTGTGCCTGTGTCGTGCGCCGCTATTTCTGATGCCACTGTTCTCTTTACGCCCTCTAAGCTGTTCATTCGCCGCCGATGTTCTCCGCTGCCCTTTGCTCTCCTTACTCTTCGCAATCGCGTCACAAAAATGGTCGTCGACAATCCCACAGCCTGGGCTTTAGCTTTATTTCATGGTGAATGCCTAAGCCTTGTTCAACCGGTCGACACCTTTTGCATCTTTGACGCTCCTGCCGTTTCTACTTCTGTGGGCCTTGGCGCACTTACTTGTGACTCTGCGGTTGATCAGTCACTCCTCGACGCTTTCCACTGCTCCATCGACGATGGCAAGTCATCTTCATAATGAAGCCAGCTTATTGCTCTCCTGCAGAAGTTCAGCGCTTCTTTCGACAGCCATGCTTCCGGTTTGGGCCGCACACCGACCGTTTTTCACCAGATAGATACCGGCAGTCATGCACCTTTACGGCAGCGCCCTTACCGAGTATCCGCCTCTGAGCGCCGTGTAATTGACCACCATGTTGCTGACATGCTCAACCGTGGCGTTGTGCAGCCTTCCAACAGTCCTTGGGCATCACCGGTCGTCCTCGTTAAGAAAAAGGATGGCTCTATTCGATTCTGCGTCGACTACTGACGTCTGAACAAGATAACGTGCAAGGACGTTTACCCGTTACCGAGCATCGATGACGCCCTCGACTGTTTGCAGGGAGCTGAGTTTTCTTCGCTGGATTTACGTTCCGGATACTGGCAAATCCCCTTGGCACCATCTGATCGACCTAAAACAGCATTTGTAACACCTGACGGACTGTACAAATTCATCGTAATGCCTTTCGGCCTGTGCAACGCTCCAGCCACTTTTGAGGGAATGATGGATAATATTTTACGCGGCCTCAAATGGAACACATGTTTATGCTACCCGGATGACGCAGTTTCTTTTCCGCTGATTTCCGAACCCATCCCAGCCGTCTCGAGCAAGTTCTGTAATGCCTTACTCACGCAGGACTTCAACTTAACTTTAAAAAATGTCGTTTCGGCACCCGAAAGCTCACTATTCTTGGCCATGTTATATCACGAGACGGCGTCCTTCCGGATCCAGCCAAGCTCCGCGCTGTCACCGACATTCCGCAACCAAAGAAGTTAAAGGAGCTTCAAACTTTCCTTGGTTTATGTTCATACTTCCGACGTTTCATTCGAAATTTCGCTTCCAAAAGTGTACCCCTGACAGCCCTTCTAAGTGGCGACAAAGAACTTTCCGCTTGGTCGCCCACCTGTGATGACGCCTTCACGAAATTACGCCACCTGCTAACCTCGCCCTCGCCATCTACCCTCCGCCACGTCGATCCTGCAGCGCCCACAGAACTCTGACAAAGGCCGAGACTAATTACTCTGTTACAGAGAAAGAGTGTTTAGCCATTATTTGGGCCCTTGAAAAGTTCCGTCCTTATTTGTATGCTCACCCTTTCGATGTCGTCACTGACCATCACGCCCTTTGGTGGCTTTATCCGCGTTCTCTACCCTTCCGGCCGCAAACACACGGACGCTGACGCCCTTTCTCGCTCACCGGTCTCCACTGACTGCACTTGCCTATACGTCCTTGAGCCCACAGTTCCATCTCATGCACTGCGCAACATGCCGTCGGAGCAGCGCAAGGATCCCTGGATCAGTGCTCTCATAAGCATCCTTTCTGATCCATCCACCTCTGCACCATCTCGCGCTTTTCGCTGCCAGGCTACCCATTTCTGCATTCGCGACGCCCTTCTTTATCGTCGTAATTACCTCTCTGACGGCCGCAAGAGCCTTCTCGTGATACCCCGCCATCTCCGTGACCTTATCTGCGACGCTTTCCACACAGACCCTCAGTGCGCACATGCCGGCCTCTTCAAGACCTATGCTCGACTACGCATCCGATTTTACTGGCGCGGCATGTATACCTACGTCAGAATGTTCATTCGCTCCTGTGCTCAGTGCCAACGCCGAAATTTACCTCCCGGTCAATTCTACCCGTCACAACTCAGACTGCGGTACCATACATAAGAGTCAATAAAAGAACGCCGCTGTTACTTCCAGCGGTGACATGAAGCAGACTGCCTTGTCACCAAGAAAACAGAAGAAAAACTCCAAGAGCATGTGCTCTTTTTAGAAAGAAGACAATGCAATTTCAGCAGCTACGGACGAGCCAGGCACGTTTGGATACCAAACTACTTCGCAATACACAAAGTTTCTTTCCCGTACAACTCCCGAACGAGCCATTGTCTCTGCAGAAGTGACGCAGGGATCAAGCATCGCACCCTACCATATTGCTCCAGCCTCAAAACAGCCTTCTCTGAAGCTTGGCACAACGCTTTTTCCACCAGACATGTCTCAAAAGCGAGCAGTCTACCGGATACCCGCAGACCACCACGTCAGTCTCCTGAACAAATCATAGTTCACTTCTGATGGAAACGCTACACCCACAAGTCCCGCATGAGCACCAAAAATATCAATATCAACTCTACCGCCAACTTCAGTTATCGCAACGACGGGTTCTGTACAAACGACGACAAAGAGCATCGCCGAAAATGCAGATGCGACAAAAATACGTTAACGTGCAAGCGAACTAAACCCAACGCGAACGCAAGTACCTCATGTTCCAGTAGAGGAACATTCCCAAGGACCTTATCAGAGAGAGAGAGAGAGAGAGAGAGAGAGAGAGAAAATGATAAATGAAAGGTAGGGAGGTTAACCAGGACTGAGCCCGGTTGGCAACCCTACACTGGGGAAAGGGAAATTTGGACGGAAAGAATAAAGAAAGAAGAGAAAGTCCACCGGGGATATTGTTCAGTCACTCAGTCCGGATTACAGACGCTGACTCAATCCTGTATCTTTCAAATATCGCAGCAGCGCTTTTGTGGCCTTTTGTAGCTGCGATATACGAGGCCATGGTTTCAAGATCTTGTTCAAGGTGAACGCTTTTCTGTCTAACTGGTTGAGAGCTGTGCAGAGATCTTGTCTTTCATTTTCAAATGATGGGCAGTAGCACAGTAGATGGTCTATAGTTTCTTCGGCACCGCAGGCATTGCACTCGGCGCTATCAGCCATTCCAATCAAAAACGTATATGCATTCGTGAATGCGACGCCCAAGTGTAAGCGGCACAGCATTGTTTCCTCATTACGCGGAAGCCCTGGTAACAGCCGCAGTTGCATAGATGGATCGAGGGAATGCAATCGATGGTGAGTGAAATCAGGTGTGTGCCACTTCTCCAATGTCATACGGTGCGCTAGCTTGCCTAAGTGTTGGGCTGCGTCAGTACGCGATAAAGGTATAGAAACAAGGGTTGCTCCTTCGTGTGCTTTCTTAGCAGCGTCGTCAGCGAGGTCCTTGCCGGAGATACCGCAATGGCCAGGCAGCCACTGAAACACGACGTCGTGCCCTTTCGCAATCATGTGATGGTGAATTTCTCGTATCTCCGATACGAGTTGTTCACAGGACCCGCGACGAAGAGATGACAGAAGACATTGTAAGGCCGCCTTTGAATCACAGAATATTGCCCACCGATTAGCCGGTTGGTTGTTAATATAATCAACGGCACCTCGTAGGGCAACAAGCTCCGAACTGGTCGATGTTGTCAAGTGAGAAATCTTGTATAGGAAGCTTAGTGATCGTGATGGTATAACCACTGCCCCGGTGGAGCTGGTCTGGGTGGAAGAGCCATCCGTATATATGTGGACTCGGTCAAAGTAGGAAGCGTGCAAACAATCCAGAGCTGCTTGCTTCAAGGCCAAGGTAGGTAGGTTGGACCTTATCAGCATCACCAGTAAAGAATGCACCTATTGCAAGGACTACCGCGATGACAGCGCACGCGACGACGAAAAGGCCGAGTGCCATGTTCTGACCTCAGCAGTCCGAAACAGCGTACTCTCATTTCAGGAAACACGTATTGCCAACCATAATAAACGAGACGACTCACTCACAATCGGTGCATCTCATGCGCGCACAATATCTCAAAGAAAATTCATTACTTGCATCCTTTCGTCCGCACTAGTTTCAAGAGAAACCACAGCTCTTTCTACTACAAGGCAATTGAATGACACTAAGCTGTGTCAAGAGATGAGCGTTTGCTACTACGTTCAATGTTCCCTAGGGACGGCACATGTAGACGTCGTCCGGAGCACAAGTCAGTCTCGCCCACCAGAGCATATCCGTAACGTCTACGGGCGCAGCATTCTATGAAGTTGTCAACACACGCAGAATCATCTTGGAACAATAGACTAATGGCACATTCTTATGCTGTTTATTCTTCAGACTCTTTGCTGTCTCATATGTTGTTTGCTGCACGTGCTGTAAAAGTGTATACGATCATATGTAAGGGATTATATGTAACCTTACATACGTAGGGATATGTAATAGTGTACAGTATGCCCATAGCTGGAAGTGAAGACGAAGAACATAGCTAGTGTTCGGGCGAACATGTCCCCGCCCCCTACGCACACACACGCACACACACACACACACACACACATATTCTGAGTTGTTCAATATTCTCTAGGCTGTGGCGCTAAAGTGTGTGCTCTGAAACAATTGTTTAATTTATGCGTTTGCATTCTCTCAGGAAGAATTTATCCGAGTGGGAAGGAGGCACCTTACAGCATTGGATTGGAGGTATGTACAACTTCTGCGCACAAGGGAAACCACTACACAAGCAACACTGTTGATTTAGTAAAACATGGTATTGAATAGCAGTGAGATCAAATATAGTAATACTCCATATTTCAAAGTCTTTTGGGTAATCTTGTAATAGCTGCAGGGCTTAGTTTTTCTTCGGAGAAACAGGGAACCGATTGTGAATTTTTTATGCCATGAGATGCATTAGGTACGTGTTAAACTACACAAAAATTTTAGTAAACCTTGTGCGCTAAAGAATAACGCATTATTACTTTTAGGAACTAACAATTTTGTAATTTACGGTTTTGTGCTGCATATCGTTTGAATTAAAGTGTTCCTCCATTGACGGCTACGCAAATTATTGCCGACTTCTACGACTCTAATATCGCACAAACCAAGGAACTCCGCATAGTATCGGCGACATCATATACGTTTTTAATACTGTTCTTGTAGGACAGGCCATATGTTTGAAAATGGGCGACCATGTGTCATATGTTGAGTCTGTTCAACATTTATTGCTTTTTAAATCTTTTTAGATGACTGATTTGTGGCATTTTAAGTATTTAGGTTCTCTTCGTATCTCATTTTGCTTGTATGTACGTGCTTTCCACAGATTCGGTGTGAAAATTAAATCAGTCTATGCGCAATATATTGCAAGAAAGGTGGTAAATCGTGCAGCATGAGGGACTTCCGTCAAGGTAACTTTGAGGCAGGATGGAAATGGAAAGGCAATCGAGTAGCCCAGCACACACTATCCCGTCCATTGTGAGCTAAAGAATACGGATGATGTCGAGGGTCAGCTTGTCAAACAAGTTGAAAAACATAGCATTGAGCTTAAAACTGGGCAATAAGCACGGAATGCTGCCGAAGAAAGACTTCGAGTGGTGAAAGAAAAAGAGAACAGGGCTCTCATCATGAATGAAAATGGTATTGACGACGGAAAGCGGACTCGCCTTGTGACGTTACCGGGAGTGCCAACAAAGCACGCTGAATGCGTGGGACACGTGGAATGTGTGGTTCGGGTAGCTGGAAAGAGGTCCAACTAGTTTGAAGCTACCACAAATGGAAAGCAGGAATTATGTGGTCAGAGCCCGGTCTGCAGTTTGAGTCACGCAGAAAAGAATGAGAAACAGAGGCAGGAAGAGGCCTCGTTAGTAACAGCGGACGAAAAGGTCATTATTGCCGGTGACTCAAATATGAGTAGGTGCTCAGAGGCGATTGTAGAGATTGCGAAAGGCGAGAAAAAAGTGGCGGTAGGGATATTTTTACGGCAGACATTGGGCTCTGTCAGGGAACAAGCTAGAGAAAAGCTCGCAAGTAAAAACTTGTAGTAATAGCTAACAGGCTCATTCACCTACCAAACGTACTCACACAAGAAGCCAAATGTGAACAAGTGAATTCAAAGTGTCAAGAGCATATTGGTTATCAGGCACATTAGGTGCAAAGAAAATTCGGCTGCGTGCAACTTATTTGAAGACGGGAAAAAAATTGCAAAAATAGCAATGAAGACCTAAATGAATGCCTAAGTTCTGATATTACATGATTCCATAATAATGCCAAAATTATCCTGTTAGATGACACAAATTCGCACATGCAGGATCTAGACGGCTATAGCGACAACAACGGGAAGTTAATGCTACATCTCTTTTGGCAACGTAGCGTTGTTATTGTAAATACGGAGCCTAAATGGGACCACCAGATTAACTGGTAAGTGCGCAAAAGGCAATCGACCATTGGTTGCGGCCTGATGACAGAAGGAATTTACGATAAGTTGAGAGAAATGGTCACTGACGTAACACAGCATAGCAATATAATATGTCAGCAAAAGCGCATCGTTTTGGAAATGGAATGCGTATTTGTGAAAAAATGCAAGAGGCGAAGAACCACCAGTAAAGGTTAACGCTGCAGAAATAACACATTAAGTCAAAAGTAGCGAGAAACAACTTATATACTGGCAAGCGAAGAGTACGAATATGGTGAGAGTCTAAGCAAATGAGGAAAGAAAGAAAGAATGAGAATCAATAGGTTTGTGTGAAAGGAACAGGGAAACCGGAAAACTCGTGGAACAGAAAGATACGTGAAGCGATCGATGAACGACAGAAAGCATCAAAAAAACATCGACTGCCAAAAATTCAGATTGCCGCAGGACGAAACATACATAAAACGGGAAAGATACCATGAGAAAAAATACATGGTTCTGATACTGGACCAGGCAAAGAATAAGGGTAAAGTTGAACATTTATTACCACAAATGCGTTAGAAAAAAGAAGGCTGCACCTAGAGTATTATGGAACCGCATTAACAAATTTTTCAGGATATTTGCAACAAAACAGTGTACACTAGACGAACGTGGAAAGAAGCAGAAGGATAGGTGGAATTAAATTACATGCTAAAATTAGGAGCCAGATCATTGCAACGCAATGACGAGGTGGCTTTAAAAAAAGAACAGCGTGAAGGAGAACCAGATGGAAAATGAACAGGCACTGTGAAGTTTCAGTGGGAAGAAAGCCGAAGAGAACATTTTCAAGGGCACAGCCATAGGGTTGGACAAGGTTCCCGTTTGTCTAATAAATGACCTACGACCAAAAGTAAGGAAGCTCTGTTGGAAACAGTAGCAAAAAGCTTGCAAGATAGATGAATACAAGGCAGTTGGCGGCAAAGTAAAATGAATGTAACTTATCAAGCTAAGGTAGAAAAACAGAATTCACGCTGATACACGCTCGCAATGCAGGTGAATAAAGTAAAACTGCAAGCATAGACACAGCCTCATGACATATTGGTAGAATTTCAGAATGACTTCAGAATTGATAGGCCGCTGTATAATAATTTATAGGTTCTTAGTGAGTGTATTGCGTAATCATGAAAGGAAAGGAGACCCTTATATGTGGCACTTTTGCACATTAGTGGAGCACATGAGAATATGGGCTGCTACATTTATTCGATATTCTGGAAGAGAAGTATTAGGAAACGACTGTATACAGCTTCTGAAGGAGATTTAGCAAGAAAAAAAATTGGAGGACGCTTAAGCTTCGCCTTCAAGAGTGGAACGCGATAGCGTTCCCATCGACCCGCCAATGGGTGTAAGACAGTGGGCTACAGGGCAGCCATCACTTACGAGGCGCCCCGCATCAGACGCGGTGAGCGTCGAGCCATATGGTCGAGCAACGCGGCGTTCGGTGCAGCAACGAAACGTGCGCCTGAGCAAGCGGAGCGAACCAAAGAACTCGGTATCCCGGAGGGGAAAATGATGCACGCCAGCCAAACGCCGTGATCGGCACGGGCAGAGAGATAGAGAGATAGTGATCTAAAGAAAGGAAGGACGCTTGATTCTACAGAGGGAGCAAGGCGAAGCGTTGTCAGGGGAGAGAGTCCGAGCCGCGACAGCTCCAATGCGCGTGTGGCGCGCCATCTGTCGGGGCAGCGCCGTACATGGAGAGGAGGGGGTCTTCTGTGTTTGCCGCAAGATGACTCTCCGTGTGCGGAAAGCGCAGAAGAAATGCAGCGAAACGCACTTCGCTACTCGTGTAATTGCGACTTCTGTAAGTTACATGTTCATAATTACCGATATACACCACAGTATAACTTTCCACGGCTCGTTTCGAAGGCAACACCGCATTCACTAGAGGCGCGTTTGTACTTTTTGGAAGCATCGAAATCGTGGCTGAGTGGTAGCGTCTCCGTCTCACACTCCGGAGACCCTGGTTCGATTCCCACCCAGCCCATCTTGGAAGTTGCTTTTTATTTATGGAGTGCCTGCCGTGCTTTATCGCTCACGGTCAACGCCGCAAAACGCCGACACCGACGCCGACACCGACGCCGACGACACCGGCTTTTCTGCGACACGAGCTCCTTAACGCTATCGCGTTAATACCGTTCGCGCTAAATGGGAAGGAAAGGCAAGGAGAAAGCTGGTATTGCCAAGGGACCTCGAGATTTTGAATGGTGAGCGCAACGTGAAGTTCCTTTAGAACGGTTCAACAGAGGTGCATCGGGACGACAAGAAGGACATGAGCGCCTTTGGAGTGAACATCACGAGTGTATAAACTACCATCCCTGAGAACGAAGTGACGAAAGGAAGCGTTGTCAGGCGCGGATTTAAAAGGATCCGCGAGCGCTTTGAGTGAGACATCATGTACTGCTCACCGGCAATGCGGAGGAACTGCGACGCGAAGAAAACGCAAGCGGCATATTCTATGTCAGGGACGTCAGAGCTGTCGACGGGGTAAAGCGCCAAAATGTACGCGTCTTGGTGTAACCGACCGCACTTGTGAACCTCAAGTAGGAAAATTCCTGAAGCCTCAAAGCCCTATCACCAAACCGGACCGTGGGATTCTTGAGTGAGGAAAGCCAGCAGAAGCATGACGGTCGGCTACTAAGGGAAAGAGAGGGCCATAAATGTAAGGGCCGAACTTCGCAATGACCCCACAACAGCAAAGCATCACCGTTTTCTAATGAACTAGTTAAGCTCTGATGCTGAGAGGAGGCTGCTGGCGCAAGCGATAACGCGATCGTGACGACACTGGCACTGGACTTGGACAGCGCCTAAATCACGACCACTGGCATCGATACGCATTCCTCTCGGGGTAATATAGTCGAAGTGGCCGAGCATCGGTGGAGGGTTCAACTGCGTGATGAGATGAGAGAAGGTGGTAGATTGTTGAGCTCCCCATGTGAAGTGCACGGCTTTCATCAAAAGATCAGTGAGAGGCGGAGCAATAGTGGCAAAATGCAGGACGATGCTTCGGACATAACAATGCAGCACAACAACACTGCATACTTATGAGGCTGACTTTGGAAATCGGAAGTCTCGGACGGCACGAATTTTCTCTTGTTCAGGTATAATCAGGAAGCGTCGACAAGATGACCTAAAAGCGTAATTTCGCGGCGATCCAAACTGCATTTCGACAAGAATAATTTAAGCGTAGCCTTAGAAAAAACGTCATATGCGGTAGAGAGACGCTCAACGTGAGTGTAAAATGTTGGTGAACAGATAATAACGCCACGAAGGTAGCCCAGTCACACAGACCGTTTGAAATCCTGACGCAAGGAGTCGATCATAAGCTCAAATGTAGCCGGCACGTTTCGTAATTGAGAGGGCGTAACTTTAAATTGGAAAATATCATTGGCTCTTTTAAGTGCGGTCTTTCTTCTGTCCATGTAGTCGATGGCGATCTGCCAGTATCAGGAGAAGTAGCTGACATTGTACAGGCAGTCAAGAGGGTCATCGATTCGCGGCAACGGGTGCCCGTAATTTTTAGTCACTTTGTTCAGATGGCGGTAATCCACACAGAGGCGCCACGATTTGTCTTTCTTAACCAACACTGCCGTAGACACCTCCTGACTCGAAGGCTAAGTGGTGTTTGTCGAGCATCTCGTTAATCTCTGTTTTATTTACCCATCATTCTAACGGACATACTCGATATGGTCTTCGGTTAAGAGTAGCACATAGCCAGTGTTAATACAATGCTTGAAAGCAAGTTTCCGGCCTATGGGGCGATTATAAATGTCGAAAACATCCATGGAGGATAACAAAACATTGTAGAGGTTGTCGGCTTGGGCAGCTTAAAGGCCTGTCGCAATCATTTTCTGAATCTTGGGACCAGGCCAAGAGGCATGCTTTGGAGAACTGGCAGGCTCAGACGAAACGTCTGGTTAGAAAGCCGCCATGTGATGGTCATCTGAACGCTTAAGTTGGGCGAGGCAAATAACTTGAAGCACGCTTTGCTTGGTTAAACCGAGGTCTACGACAGGGATGGAAGTCCGGTTGTCTGTGATAGTCCTAACTGTGTAAGGTAAGGTGACCTCTTATTGCACTGGAATGTCGGGCAGCGTAGTAATCACTCGCATTCAGCAACGGGCGAGGAAGGCCACAGTTTGATATATCATAATGATTTGGAGGGCCGTCGAACAAAGCTTGTGGGGCAAAATCGGCTGGGGTTTCCATCCAAAGTATGCAAAATAGGCATTTCTCGTCAAAGGATGCTGGTGGAGCAGTCAGTAAGATCCGAGTTCACTGAGAGGCAATCAAGGGTAAGAATTAGGTCATGCAGGTAATGCCTAATCGCGCTACAAAGACAGCGTAGCAGCCGGCGATGTTTACACGGATTGTACACATGCCAACGACAGGAACAGTACCGCCATTCACAACGCCGACGACGCGTGTTGGTGCAGGGGTAAGGAGCTTTGTAATTCGTCGTCGGTATGCAGCGCTCATAATGTAAAGGTGGGCACCTGTGTCGATCAGCGCAGTGACAGCATTTCCTTGAACGTTTACTTCAAGAAGGTTCTGGAACGTGACCAAAGTTAGCACAGGATTTGGCGCCACTGTCGACATCGCAGCTTCACTTCCAGAAGATGCAGTTCCTAGTTTTCAGCCCAGTTGAGGGGGAAATTGACGACGACGAGAAGCGACAGGGCTCGGGAGAAGGAGGCTGACGACGTCGGGGTAACAGCGATCGAAGGTTGCGAAACTTCGGAGCAGGGGCGTCAGTGGCAACAAGATCCAGCAGCAAGAAGCATACGGAGCAGTAGGTGCAGAGTTAGCCATCGGTTGCGGCAGTGACGAGCAAAGCGGGAAATGCGGCAGTAGTGGAAGCAAATGAGCATACTGCTAGAGACAGGTCATTCAGATGCATTGCGAGATGCCACGCGATGATACTGTCGGTGACCAGACGGCCGCGAGAGAAGTGGAGCACACTGTGTACGTGGCTCGACGAGCATACGGAGTTGAGGCCAGTGTTTTCCAATGGTTGTCGGACAACAGCTTGGATCAGAGAAATTGTGGCTGCTGATGAATCAGTGTACGTCATGGACGAAAACGGCGCATAGGCGGCCACGAACTCGCCGTCAACGACGCTAGTTAGGTTGTCACATGGGATTGGCTGGCGGGGATGGTCCTCACAAGTCGACGTAGCAGCCGTGTTTGGGAGGCGCACGATGTGCACTGTTATACGTCCAGCCTTGACTTGTCAGAACCAGTGACCTTCTTTGATGAAGGCGTCAATATTAGGAACATTGCCAAAAACCAGCGAGTTGAAGGCAGCGTCAGCGATAATATCCTTTAACATGTGCGCAGGTTTCTCTATTTCAGACATCTTGCTGTCAGCTGTGCAACAAAGGAGCAGGGCGTTTTGCAACATGAAGCGTAGAGCTTTGTTGGGGCCAGACCAAGCGTCGCAAGGGCCTTTTTTGCGGCGACCATGTACCTGAAGAGGTCACTGAACAGTTCATGATGTTTTTCTTTGGAAATGTCCAAGTTCGTTATTTCATCTTCGTCGAATCGGTATCATACGGGTGTGATGCCTCTCTGGACGTTAGCGAACTTGATTGCTAGCTCCCACCTGGTATTAGTGCTGACGCGTTCAGAAAGGTTAATCGACTGTTCCATGTAAGTGCCATCCAAGCCTCCAAGCCAAACCGTCCAAGAACAGAATGTCTTTATGAAAGTTACCATGTTTTTTTAATAGTATTAGATCTGCCAGAGTGCGCATTCCACGCTATTCGATAATTTCAGATCGGTCGGAGTGCGAATTTCCTTGTAAATAATACATTCATCAGCGAAAAGCCATGCTTCAACAGGAAGACTCTTAGCCAAATCATTTATAAATATAAAAAAATGAAGGTACCCGTACAAAGCCATGAGGGATTGCTGATGGCACAGCGGAAGGTTTAGAAGTTATATCGCTAATGGCCACTACCTGTAACCTGGAGGGCGAGTGGGCTGCTGCTCTATGGTCTGCTAATGGCTTGGGCCACAAGGGATCATAGTCGTGTTGCCGTTGTGACCGTTGCATCCCCGTCATTTCAGCTTGGCGATCCGACACTCGTCATGCTCATCGTACCATCGTCGCCACACCGCCGTCGTCACGCTGTCGTTTTATGCGCAAACGTAAGTGGCCCGCAAACCATATCGGCGATAAATAGTTTGAAGCCGCGTAGGAAGCGAGCGCCGTAGGAAGAAGGTGCGTGGATGTGCAGCAGAGAATCGCGTGCCGTGGAAAGTATGAAGAAGCGCGCTGGGTGCGCGACAAACCAACACCACTTAGAGGAAAATCCAGGTGGCGTTGAGCGAATCGGGGAAGGTTAGAAGAGGCTTCGCGCGTCATCCATTCAAGCATTCTTAAACGTAAGGCTTCCCATGTAGCTTGAAAGCTCACGCCAATATAGAGCCAGTGCTTGACGTGTGTTCACGTTTGATAAGGAACGAAGATACCTGCGGAAAGGTGCTCACGCCTCGAAGAAAGAGCATGGCCTCTACTTCCCAGTGGGACCATCTAGGTCCCTTTTCGACCAAGTTAACTTTCGAATCGACCATATTTTCTGGCGCCACATCATGTTGTCATGTTGTAGTAGTTACGTTTCACTTGCTTGCTTTTGTTTTTGTGAAAAGTATGGCCAAACCAGACAAGGTCCTTTAAAGTGGTTATCGCTCATTTCTCGAGATTTACCTCAAATTTTCCATTCGCGCCTTAGTGATTAGGTATCTTAAATGAAACATACAAACTGTTGAAATAAGCATTCGTTTCTGCAAAACGAAAAAAAATTCATCACAATTACGATACTCCCTAATGCGTGATTTGCGTAAAAGCTTTACGATTGATTTCATTTCCCGATATATTGGCTGGCGAGGGCAATCGCTCCCGCGCGGCACGTTGCAAACGGAGTAAGACGTGGCACCACTGCCTCGAAAATCGGGAGACAAACCTCAGGTCATGCAGCGCTTTGTTTCCATAGAGATGACGTGCGCAACTCTGGCAGCCTTTCGTACTCATCGCTTCCGCAAAGCGTGGCACTACGCGTTTCGGCTCAAGCTTTCGCGATACCCCCATCCAGCAGGTCTCGGCGTCTCTTGAAAGACAAATGCCGAGCGAAACCGACGGAACGTTGCCCATCAGGGCGACCGACTGCGGGAGTAACACGCGCTGGAGCTGAGTAGAAGTCACCCTCTGAGAAGACGTCAGGGCCCGCGTCACAGCGCCATTTAGTGATGGTGTCGTTCTGCAGGCGACTACATCAAGTTGTTTCTCTCTGTCTCTCTCTCTCTTTGCCTTCCGATTCATTGTTACGCAGCACCCTCAACATTCCCTTTTCTCCTCGCAGTATAATAGTTATAGTCGTTCTTCAGGTTTCGCTGCACTCCGAGTTCGCTTTCATAATTGCTGTTTTCTTTCGGTCGGTTACGAGGCAAAAAGCCGACACTCGCGACAGAACAAGCGCCTAAGAATGCGCTCTAAAAATACAAATTACTAGCTTGACGATCGTCTACGCACATACAGCTGTTGTCGCTTCCATAGTGTTTATCGTTGCTTTGTACTCATCGCGACATGTAGATCGGAAATATGGCAGAAAACCTATAACCTACCAAGGAGGCCCTCTACAAAACCTGATACGGCACACCGAGTACAGCCGCAGCGTAAGCTGGAGCAGCGGCTCCATAGGAGCGCCATTTTCTACAGTCCGCACTCAGGGGCAGTTCGCACTCATTCACAGGGAACTCTCTATGCGTTATTTCATGAGAACTATGTTAAATGCCCACCCGGCATCGACTGCGAGCTACGGCATGTGCTGCACTCTGCACAGCGGTCTGCTGAGCCTGACGTTGCCTGTTTCTAGCCGCGCGCCTAGTCTACGATTCGCTTAACAGCGGTTCGTACCTTGCGAGGAAGCGCCATAAAGTTTGAAGAAGGGTAATGACGGGGATTGTGAGGTTATTGGTGGTGTCGGTGATGATGATGATGCTGATGATGATGATGATTTATTGGCATACACTTTGATATTTCCAGTGACAAATATTCACTTAGCCTACTTGAGTAAATCAGGCCTAGCCACATGTAACTGCTGCATGCAAGCGCTACATGTCGGGACACGTGGTTGAACACAACGCAGCTGCACAGGAAAGCTGCAGTATCGACGCTACGCGGCGCGGAAGTCACATCGCGTGACAAGTGGCACCATTTGCTCATGATGACAATGACGATTTGCTGGCATGCTCTTTGAAACGGGGCGGTGACCAACAAGCCTGCATGTATAATCAAGTATCCTGTACATGTTTCTTTTTGATTCTAGCATTCTTGCATACATCTAAATCTTCATTTTATCCGTTAAGGCAATCTATCAATGCCACGGCCGATCCCCTGTGGTGGGTAGGAGGCGCATATTTCGTAGAAAATACATGCTACCTTGTACCGCTGCTTATGCAACTGATAGCTGAAAAAAATTAAATTATGGGTTATAACGTGCCAAAACCACTTTCTGATTATGATGCACGCCGTATTCGAGGAGTCGGGAAATTTGGCCACCTGGGGTTTTTTAACGTGCACCTAAATATAAGCACACGGGTGTTTTCGAATTTCGCCCCGATCGAAATGCGGCCGCCGTGGCCGGGATACGATCCCGTGACCTTGTGCTCAGCAGCCGAAGACTATAGCCACTGGGCAATCAAGGCGGGCGCAACTGCTAGCTGGCATGCCACTTGGTGTGATAATATGGAACTGCAATGGAAAGTCCGCACGCATTGACACTATGCGGCGGTCATCTCACATCGCGTGGCAGGTGGCACAATACGATGCCAATGATGATTATTAGTATGTTGATTGAGAACCCCTTTGAAACAGGGCGCTGACAAACAGACACCTAACCTGTTTGATTTATTCAGGTATGCTTTACACGTTTTTAATTCTAGCAATCTTTATGCATCTGTCCTATATTTTTTCTTCCTCAAGACAATCCAACCATTTCTTTGTCAATCACCCGTAGCGGGTCCGGTATCTGGAGACAGCTGCGATGAACAAAGGCGGCCGTGGCGGAGAATATCGCCCACTGAAACGGCTATACGAACGAGCGCACAACAGTTTACGCTGTAAAACAGCATTGAAGTTTCGAAAATCAGTGGGTTGTAGACAGTAGTATGACCGCGTGTGAGAGTAATTTAAATGTGTGCTTTGTGTTATACGCAAAACATATACAATCTATTTCTTAGAGTACTATGTTTCTCGAATGTTAAGGTCTGTTAGTTCCATATAAGACATTAATTCAGTTTTAAAGAGAAACAAAAAATATCGTGCAGTACGCTTTTCATGATGTGAACAACAATATTCAGCTTTTAAAAGTGAGAACCGTGTTGCCATGACCATCTGTACTGCAGTCATAGTGAATGACCAGGCGGGTCTCTTATTCACCCGAATGTTCTGCGGATTTTTTTTATAGGATCAGCGTACCTTGGAGGAGCGTGCCTAGAGTGGAAGGTGGGAATATCTGAAGAAAGAGTTGGCAGTTATTATGGCGTGTATGTCTTCGCGCACGAGATTGCACACAGGTAAGTGAGCGTCTTCGCAGTTGTATTTCCATTGTATCTAAATGCTGGCTCATTGTTTCTATTAGATTCTATGAGAAAGTAGGCACGGGAAAGCTACAGACCAGCTATTTAGCAAAACTGGTGCGCTCAGTGTTTTTCTCATAACTTTTGCGACAACAGTCAGAGCGTGCTCTTTTGAAAAGTGGTAATCACTTACGATGACAGTGCTCTCGAAAAGCAATTTATCTCTAAAACAAAACAGAATGTCTGAAGTGGCCACCAGAAGCACCATCGCAAAAATAAAAGCCTAAAGAGCATAAGTCAGTTTTTGTAGTCATCTACGCATTCTGTATTGCTAAGGACACCTACAAAATGTATCACTAATACGATAAAACGATACCACTAAGGCAAAATACTTGTTGCCTAGTCCACTGGCTGTTGGCCTGAGGTATGATCATTTGCGACTAGCGTATTTGCGATTTGTGTCGTTCACAAGGGACGGTAATGTTGCGGCGTGTGTCATAAGGCTGACATGCAGCCTCTATGCCCATGCCATTTTTCATGATATTCCGCTCTGGCCACGTCGCTTTTCTTTTGATTTCGCTAAGGCTAGTACGCATTGTCCCTCTCCACTACACCTGCCCTGCTTTCTTAAAAGGATGGGCTTATTGGACACATTTTATGTAGCATTGTTGCGCCCAGAAAAAGGAGGCTTGAACACGTTAGATAAGCAGGGAATTTGCGACGTCAGTTCACGTGTAATGTTTGGGGCTTAACAAGATCTACCCAGCAATTTATATGAAAAGGCATGTTGTCAGGTGAACAGAACTGTGCAATCATCATCTCTTCGAGTGTCAGTTCGAAGTAGCGCAGCATCTCTGTGACGGAATACTACCGTGCATGTTTGCTGGCTTCATTTCATTTATTAGCGCTCAATGCCTTTCGGTGTTATGAAGAGCAGGTGGTGTAAATAAAGAAAGGGAAAATATATGATGTGTCTAGCCAAACATAATATCTGTACCCTTCGGGGTGCCCATTCAAAGAACAAAGCACGACGTTACAATGCCGCACGTCGATATGAAGATATCTAAACCTAATGAGACTGGTCAAAATATGAATATGCTTGTCTAAATCGAAACCATGAATTCATGTGCTGTGTAAAACGAGACATGCTTACTCAACGGCTTGGAACTCTTGTGCGTAAGTTACCTACTTCGGGCTTTTGTTTAGCAACTTGATTGCCTTGACAATTGCGCAGCTAGTAATACTGGCGCTGGCTAAACAAGAACAATTGAAATGAATGTCTGATCCCCTCAGTCTATCTCTCCCCTGGATTGCAAGAACTTTTTTTCTTCCTTGTAGTATTCGAACGGAACAATTATTTGTGAAGTTGGAGTAATGAATTCTAGAATCGAGATCCTTCAATCGATTGCAAAGTTTTCGATGTTCCCACGCGCCCAGTTGGAAACACTAGCGTTCCCTTACGTTGAAAAGCACGGATTCGTAAATGAATGTTCCCACGCTCAGAGCTGAAATATGGTAAGATTCTGTTTTCGCGACATGACAATGGATACTTCTTTACAATAAAGCTGTTTCGTGAGTGTACAGCAATATTATGGATGGTATAGGCGTAATATATTGTGTACACATGCACACGAATCACAAGTCACGGTCTTGAAGTGAAATGACGTAGTATCGCACATACAATGGCGCATCTTATTTCCTATACATCGTAATATCTGCAGGGCAGCTATACCTTAAGCATATATAGTGCGCATGCAGCGCGATCAAGTGCGCAGCTAAATGTTGCTCGCAGAATGAGAAACTTTTTGTGGAACTGAAGTAAAAGAAGGATCACCATGAAAATAATTTTATGGCTCGATTTTACAAATATCTTGCTGAGGCTGTGCTCACAAAGTGTGCCTAGTTGAGAGATCTTGGATACGACCTGAATTTTGCAGAAGGAAAACCAAAGTTAACATGAAGCCATGCTTCTCTCTCTCTATGCTTTACTACGCACCAATATCTGGTCGGCTCACTTCACTGTTGCCGAAGGTAGCGCTGGACACAGATCATTTCGGAGGACAGGGTGCTTCGCATATGAAATGCAGTACCAATCATAAAAGTAATTGCCAGAAACGTTGGCATACGGAACAATGCTAGATCACAGCCGTGGCATCAAGGTGGAAGGAACAGCATTGACAGGTAATCGGGGCCTCACGTAGGTTAGACAGAAACAAAAAAGTGAAAGAAAGGTTTTACCAAGCGTAGAGCAAAAGCTCTAACTGATAACTGAACCAAAGAAACTCAGTGTGCCATTTGTCGCTGATCTCTCTAGATTCCGTTGATTCACCAACGCCGCATGGTCTAGCTATATTTGAATTTTGTCACACCAGTAAAGGGGAAAGCTTTCATGTCGGGCACTACTCAGGTGGTACTTACGCTCGACAGCCGCTAGCGAGGCTTCCCACGCCCTTCTTACCTTCCGAAACCCCTCCACCGTCTCGGGGAGACAATGTCTTATCTTCGGCAAGAGCAACATAAAAAAATGCGCTCTCGTGGACAAGTGAGAACTCGCGAGAACGTCCCGCGAAACTCGCTGAGCCCGCAGCGTGCACCCGCAGCTTTTCAAAAGCGGCGCGGCATCCGCTGCGGGTTCTGCGGGATTTTTTGGGCTGTATCGTGTGTTCTCGCGTGTCCACGACATCGAATTTCTTACAGGCAAACTGTCTATGCGGACCCTGTGCCGTTATTCTTTCGAAGAAACGCAAGGGACGCAAGGAAAAAATAATTATTTCGAAGAATCGCAAGGGACTCAGCCCTCGTGTACACCCTTTATGCTGGCACCATTTTCTCACGAAGCGAAAGCCTTTATTAATTGTTGCTGTTGTGGTTCGGTTTGGATTGTGCTCGTTCTAAGAATCTCCGTGCGGATTGGGATTCAGTTCTGGCTAGAACTACGGTTCTAGCACGGTTTCCGTTTGGGGTTTGGTTCAACACCCTGGTTATAACAGGTGTTCATGTAGTCATTATCCGAAGAATGAAGACTGTCTGGTTGAGACTATGGAGGACAACAGGTGGTTCCAGTCCAGGCTGGTTAGTGGTACCAATGAAGTGTCATACTGTTTTGTTGAACACCTTGGTACGCCAGCTTTTACGTACTGGTTTATTCTAGGCGAGATGAAGCTGGCTAAAATAAAAGAATTTGCGCACCAGAAATCTTTACCGAGAAACGTATGCAGGAAGCGCTACGTGCTTGGCATTGTTATCAGGTGGACCTGAGTCAATGATGATGATGATGGATTCTTGTTTTGCACTTGGTCTTTATTGAAATGAATGTTGTGAATGTATGTATGTATGTACTTGTCACTTAAACAGCTTATATTACTTTTCGCGGGGGCACGCAACGAAGAATTCTGGCTAGCTTAAGGCTAACACCTTCACTGTAAAATAAAACAATTTTCAAAAGGGTAGGCGCAGGTGACCAAAGTAAATTATGAGGTTTTACGTTCGAAAGCCACATTCTCAATATGAGTCACGCCGTTGTGGGTAACTGCGGGAATGTTGATCACCTGGAGTTCTTTATGTGCACCTAAATCTAAGTGCATGGGTGTTTTCACATTACCCCATCAAAATGCGGCCGCCGTGGCCAGGATTCGTTCCCGCAACCTCGTACTTAGCAGTGCAACAGCATAGCCATTAAGCAGCCACGGCGGGTGGGCAATTGAGAATCTTCGTTCTATGAAGGCAAGACTGCGGTTACCTTCTTTTTTTGTTATCGTGGTCAATGTGCGTGTTCTGTTTAGGGTTGAAAGTGATGTAAACAACCAGGTATTTCCTAAAATAATCGCACGCCCAAGGCAAAACACTCAAGTAGTAAGTATTTATAGTGAAAAAAAGAATCAGTCTGTCAAGTTATTATCATTGACTCACAGTTGCTAACGTTTGGTTAATTTAACCACGTAGTGCACAAAGCAGAGATATAGTTAGAATTAGAGAGGATTGATGTATCATAGCCGCAAGAGTTTTCCTCTTTTCAGGCAGACCTCTGAAAAAAAGTGCTATACATAGTCTAGGTGAAGCCTACAGACCATTTTTGCCCATCAGGTAATGTAAAAGACCGAGAACTGGGCCTTTGGGGATGTCTCTTTCAGCAGGCTAATCGCCAATCATGTTCATTAGTAGTGACATACCATCTGTTTTTCGTAAAAAAAATCCACAGTTCTCTTAAGCTCACTCGCATCTAAGTTCAGTTTGCTAAGTAGAAAAAGTCACAGCCGTTGAGAAACAGGATCAAATGTTTACCTTAGTTAACAAGGATACAGTAAGCCATAAAGAAACGACCAGAAACAGATATAGTAGCAATTTCGCCCGAAATGTGAAGCATCGATTGCGATAGAATAATATTAGATAGCTATAAAAAACTATATTTTTATCGGTCATATGAACTTTGGAACCTTCGCTTAATAACTGAATTATCAAATATTAAGTCACGCGTGCACAGGCATACATGAACACATACTACTCGACGACTGCAGACACTCGTTGCCAAAACACTGGCAAAAAAAAACTGCAGCAGCAGCGAGCAATATGCTCGCTGCTGCCGCCGCTTGTTCTCCTTCTTCTTGCTGCCTTATTGCTGCTTCTCGCTTCAACGTGAGCTAAACGTAGAGAACACAGAGGCCATGAAGCCATCAGCTCTCCGTGCGTCACTTTGTACGGATCGTAGACCACTGTTAGGGTAGGGACTGCGTGTCCGGGCTCAGCCACGCCATAGGCAGCCGTGGGCACAGTAAAACACCCCTCAACCAGGTGCCCTGCGCCCGAATGAAGGCGGCTCGCTGGCCTTTGCCCTCACGAGGTCGAACCACTACCCTCGGCTCAGCCTCGCACACTTTCACTCGCACCCACAGCACACGGCGCGCGTGACCACGATGTCGCAAATGGTCATCTAGTGCCCATATAGGAGCTATCGCAATAATATGAAGCCATTGGTGAGCCTTACTAGCTGCGTGCTCGAAAAGTAATATTTATGGAACCCACGTTAATGCATAGGAAAAGTGCGATTCAAAAAAGGTAATTAAACTGCTGAAAATTACTTGAAGTTTGTAGAGAAAAAATGTGTGATAGCGCAGCATCATGACGTATGTCTACCTTGCTGACTAACTGCAGATAATTCAGGTGACTTCACATAGACATACATGTATATATGTGCGCCGGCACTGAATAAACTGATTTGCATTCGTGGTTTGGCTCACCGGGCAGGTTATGACAACTGGCGACGGGGGTCTTAAGTGCTCGCGTAAGCGACAGCCTTGGGGCTTGGCGGGTGAACAGACACGAACGGAAGCAAGCGAGCAGTGCCTTCATCCAGCTTCCAGGTGCTGTACGTGCTCCCTGAGTACGGCACCGCCCACCGAACACATTTTTGATGAAGCGCTCGTCCACAAGGAACAGCGGGGCGCAACGGCCCCTGCATACCGCGCATTCCCGGCAGAGGTATTCTGCCACAAGGAATGACAACGCGGCTTGGAGTTCGCAGCACATCCAAACAACGAAACTCCAAACCGACGTATAGCGAATATATGTACTTCTGTCAAAATGCCGCCAATTGGAAAGATATCAAAGTTCGAACCGAAAACTCGAAGCTTCGAGTCGTACTTGGAGCGTTTTGAATGGTTCTTAACGGCTGATGATATCACCGATGCAAAGCGCCTTCCTGTCTCTTTGACAGTAATAGGTTCAGAGACTTACGAAGTATTGAGAAGTTTTTTTGTGCATGCAACCCCGGGACAAAAGCCGTGCGAACAAGTTAAACGCCTCCTGAAGGAGCACTACAGCCCTAGGAGTTCTGTGACAACATAACGATGCAAGTTCAACCGGGGCGCACTATAGGACGGCAATAGCGTGGAAGGGTTCAATGTAGAACTTTAGTCAGAAAGAAGATTTAGTCAGAAGATTTAGCCAGAAAGTGTAACTTCGGTGACTTTTTCCAAGACATCCTCCGAGTTTGGCTGGTTCCTGGCATACGCCACAAAGACACTCAGCGTGTTCTGTTTGCTGAACGAGGGTCAAACTTTGATGGCGCTTGAAAAATCGCCCTTGATAGAGAACCAGCGGCGCGAGACACTGAACAAAAGTGCTGAAGAGAACGAGAGGCACCTGTGCTCGTAGTGAAAAGCCGACCGGGCCAATACCAGAGACCGGCAAGTCCCAAGCATGTTCAAGCCCGCAAGAGCGACAAATGTGGAAGATGCAGCAGGGGACACTCATCGGAAGTGTGTTGCTACGAAAACTTTATTTGTCGCACGTGTTCGGCTGTAGCTCATTTGAAAAGCAATAGCGAAGTTCTTAGAGCGAAATCAAAAAGCTCGCATGAGGTCAAGTGTTCTAATGAGGACTTGGAGCAGGAACTGTACCATTTCATGAACACTAACCAACCATGTTATGAAGTGGTTGTAGAAATTGAAGGGCATACACTGAATCTGCAAATTCACACGGAAGAAGCTCTTACGATTGTCCCGGAGCGAAAGTACCTGTCTGAATTTCCGCGCCTAAAATGTGAAGCATGAAAAATGTCCCCTCAAACTTATACTGGGAAGCAAGCACAGCCAAATGGCCAATGTGACGTGGTTGTCAAGTACAAAAAATCTGAGCACAACTGTACCCGTGAGTGTTGTAAACTACAACGGCAAGAAGAAACCAGAACTAATGGGACGAAATTGGTTGGAATGTCTGATAATTGACTGGCTAGAAATTGGCCACATTGAAGTTCAAGACAGTGTTGCGGCGCTAAAACAGAAATACCTTTTGTGTTTTGTAAAACGTTGAGAATGTTGAGCGAAGACTGTCATAAACCCGGTACTGTTCCTGAATTTTGCCAACCTAGGACCCTTCCTTTTCCCTTGAAGGAAATGTTTGAGCGGCAGCTACGGGAAGCTGTGGAAACAGGCATGCTGTGCCGTGTAATGCAAAGTGACGGGACTGCGCAACTTGTCACTGTTATGAAGGAAAACAGGAGCATCCGGTTTTCTGGGTACTATAAGACAAAATCAAACCACTCCCTAAAAACAGATCAGTACCTTCTTCCCAAGCGAGAGGACTTGTGCACTGCGTTAACAGGAGGAAAGGTGTTCAGTGTACACACCTTTCTTCGGCGTACCAGCAGCTAGTGCTCACTCGAGAGCCACGATCATTTTTGACAGTAAACACTAGTCATGTGTTGTTCAAACTTCAGCGCATTCCTTACGAGGTGGAAAGTGCAAACGCTACCTTTCAGGCAATGATGGACGGGGCGCTTCACGGCATCGCACGCGTAGGGTGTTATATTCGCGACGTTATCGACACAGGGACTGACATCTGCGACTGCGAAATGACGCTAACACGTGTCTTGCAATGCCTGAGAGAATACAACATTATTCTTACCGTGTATAAATGGCGCTTTTTTCAAAAACCGGTTTCGCACTTGTGCCATACAGTGACTGAGCTAGGCATTTGTCTTACTGATGCAAAGGAGAGTGCAAACTTAGAAGTCCCTGAGCGCACTACAGTTACAGAGCTTAAGGCGTATTTGTGAATGAGGAATCATACAGCTGAGCTGTATAGAGCTAGCCAATTCGTTCATCCGTGCGCGGCCTGTAAGCAAAAATTTATCCGGCGCAACCCCATGCGCATGCGTAAAAAGAGATCAAGCAAGGCACGCGTTGGCTGATACCGTTGCTCTCCTCCGTTGCAGCCGAGCGCGCTCGCAGCAGTTTCTCTCTGGCTCCGAAATGAATAGGCCACGCGTCATACGCACTTCCGAGGAGCAGGCAGCTTTCAATCAGAAGCGCTGCCAGCAGAATTGGATACCAGCTCGTCTACGCCGTTCCGATCCTGTAGCCCGGGCACAAGAACAGGCTCGTACAGCCTACTGCAAGCAGCAACTGCGTACCGAGGATGGGCAGCCTACCAAGCCGTCGTTTACTTAACCGTCGCGATTAACCCGGCGATAAACACCGGTGCCCCAACTTCACCAACGTTGGTCCAGCATCTGTACGGGTGCTTAGGCGGTGATTTTTTTTGTGCGTTAGCTGGCAGTACGAGCCCTCTCAACGAATAACAGCATAATAAAGAAATCACCACCCAAGTACTTTGTATAGGTTGTTAACCAGCGAAACTGAAACGTGCGGCCCCAGTGTTTATCACTGGGTTAATCTCGACGGTTGATTAAACGACGGTTTGGTAGGCAGCCAGATCCTCGGTACGCAGTTGCTGCTTGCGCTCATACGCCTGAACATGTTCTTGTGTGCTATTAGCAGCATTGGCACGGCGCAGACGAGTTCGTTACCGGTTCTGCTCGCGGCGTTGCTGATCGAAAGGTGTCAAGGTCCTCAGGAGTATGTATGACGCGTGGCCTGCCCATTTCGAAACCGGAGGGAAAGTGCCGTGCGGGCACTGGGCTGCGACAGAGCTGGGTGACATCACTACTGACGCAGTCAATCGCGCACCTCTTCTTTTCCTTTAATCGCGCCTGTGCGTGGGGTCGCGCAAGCACGAGTTTTCGGCATACATGCGCAAGATAGATGGACGGACAGACGAATTGGCTAGCCATATATAGCTTCGCTGTATAATGCTGTCAACCGTCAGAGCACCGTAAACACTTGTCTGCACGTTTCTATTAAACAGTTTCGGCTTCGGTACCTGCTATGTTGACGTGCTATGACGTCATGACACACCAACTCGGTCACTTCCTGCGACCGCTGCGTGCAACTGCCGACGCGTGCGCAGGCAGACGAAACAAGCGCGTGGTACTCATGACGCCACGATATTATGTCGATGACGTAGGTCCGGCCTTTCGATACCAGAAGATATTACTCTAAAATATCGCATTGAAGCTTTTCACAACCTTTATAGTTGCGGAGCGTCATGCTCTTACTTGTGCGAAGCGTGTGGTTAGAGTTTGTACCGCATCGATAGCTTGTGTTTCAGCGCTCCAATTAAACAGTGCGTAAGAAATGGTATCGGGAGCATTGCACTTGTGAGGGAAAACACCGTCATATATATACATCTACACAGACACAGTGACGTACTATTCATATTTTTTTTATTATGCATCCCAGCAGCAATTTTCAAAGGCGGAGAATGCAGTATTTTTGCGTGTAGGTGGTGGTTTGCTTCGTACCAGTGGCTTATCGTATGGCCACGTGAATTATAAGAACAATGCCGCGCTACCGTATCACGCACGCGCGAGCATAACTAGACGGCAATATCATTAGATCGGAGGAGACGAGGGAGCATGATGATTGAGGGAGACAAGCGACCGCGTTATATACCCCTGCCTCTCCATCATTTTAGCAGTAGTCGATACGGCACAGGCGCCATGTGACAACTACACTAAACCTCACTATATAGCGCTTGCAGCCATCCCTTCGCAACCCTTGCGAATATTGTGGAGTATGTATATCTCGGTTCGTTTGGCCTAAAGTGAACTGAAAGCTTCCTTGGGTGTTGTTTACTCAGTTTCGCAAGAACACTTCTACAGTGGCAGAGCCGCTTTATAGGCTACTTGGAAAATATCAATAATGGTCGTGGATCAAGAGGTGTAGCACTGTGTTTGAAGCTACGAAGCACTTGCTGACAAACAGCAAGGTGCTCACAATCTATGCGTCAAGAAACACCTCGCAATGTTATGCGATGCATTGTTACATGGCTTAGTGGCTGTTACATTTCACGATAAAGCTGAGGGTGAAGAAAAGCCAATTGATTTTGCTTCACGTACACTGTCGTAAGCACAAAAAAAAATCCCCCATGGCGAATGTGAGGCTTAGACGTTAATCTTTATCCTGAAAATATTACGAGTACCTGTATGACCGAGAATTGACTATTTATGCAGACCATTAACCACTACACGGTATGCTATGGTACGATAAGCGTATCCTGACTGTCGCTGTCATGCGTATAGGAAGCTGGGCTCTAACCCTTGCAGCTTACAGGTGCCGGCTGAAATTGGGAGAAGGGAGAAATTCAAATGTAAGCAGATGCCTTGTCTATAAGTTGCCCAAACCAGGACGGGCGAAAGACGAGTCATCAGATTGCTTGTCAGTATTTCAGTGTCTCCCGGTGGCAGTAGAGGAGATGGCAATGGTCTCGAAGTGAAGGTTAACTCTATGCCACTTGACATAATATACGTTAAAGGGGTGGCCCAGACACCATGCAGACGAATTGGAATCTTACTATGTTCGCCAAAATAAGGTGTCGTTAGAGCAGGTCTGCGTGACGTGGTGTGTAACCGTCGTAGTTTCAGAGCTGCTGAGGGACCGCGTGCTGAAGTTGCTGCATGAGGAGCACCGTGGCGCCTGCTGCATGAAAATGCTAGCGAGAAGATTTGTACGGAAGCCAGGAATCGACTTGACCATTAAACAGTGCGTCCAGAGGTGCAATTTTTGTCAGTCAGTTCAGCCAGCTTCTCAGCTGGTGACCGTGACCGACTGCACGCAGTTGGTCACGCGTCTGTATAGATGTTGCAGAGACGGGTAGAAGCGTTTTTTTTATTGGTCGACTCATTCTCAAAATTGATTGAAGTGCGCCCGATGTCGTCAACATCTGCCAAAAAAAAAAAACATTACGAAAACTTCGAAGAGCTTTTGCCGCTTATGGCTCGCCCGAAAATTATTGGTGAGTGACAACGAGGCACAGTTCACCTAAGCTGAGTTTGCAGAATTTATTAGCACCGATGGTGTAAAAACACGTTCGTATTCGTCCTTATCACGCAGCTTCGAATGGTGCTGCAGAGCGAAAGGTGGAAACCATGAAAAAGGCCTTGCTCAAACAGGGGCTTTAGAGTGAAGCCTCGTGTAAGCAGTCGAGAGTACAAGAAAACATTGATAGTTTTCTCATGGCCTACCGGAGTACACGAAGCCGTGTCAGAATCACCAGCTAAACTTCTTTTGAGACGGCAGCCATGCATAAGGCGTTCACTGCTGAAACCTAATTTTTCATAAACGATGCAACACAAACAGGAGAAATTGAAAGAGTGGCCCGATTTGTTTCATGGGCAGTAGCACAGGTTCACGTTGGGTGACCGTGTGTTGATGAAAACTGTGCGTGGCGAATGCGTCTCGTGAGAAGAGGGTATTGTGATCCAATTCGTTAGTGCGGTTAGACATACGGTGAAAGTGCGCGGTCAGCTCCGTTTCGTACGCGCCGTTTACCTGTGTCCTGGGCATCCGGATACCACCGACACGCCCCCGCACACAGCAAAACTTCACCAGAAGAGGTGCAGGTACCAGAACACCCTTCGACACCAAGACAATAGCAAACAGACCAAGATGGTCCCAGTTCCCCTTGGACACCAGCAGAACCCAATCGCTGACAAGCAACAGAGCATGACGAATCAGCACCCCGCCCACTCAGCAGCCTGTACCGCGGTACTTGCAGAGCCGTCCGTGCCAGCCACCGCTAGGCCTAAGTGTTTGTGGGTGCCGACAATCGGAGTGGTTTAGACTGGAATTTTAAGTGGTTTCCACTAATGAGTGTGACATGTGTTACTGTTAACTTAATTATTAAACGGTACTGATTACTACTGGGTGTTAGCTTAACAATGTCTGTAAGGAAGTGCGAAGGAGTTGTCTTAGCGCAGCACGTCAAAAAGCCGCATGTGTACGTTATTGTTGTGCATGATCCATAATGTATAGGTACTGACGCAATGAATGTCTCCGGTCGTGTGAACCTCTACCACCTTTACGGTCCCCCAGTCATCCGGGAGCTCGCCGCTCTGTAGCGACTGGGCAAATATATTACTTATGAATATGTTTGCGTTCCCTTCGAGAACAGTAATTTCAGCTATCGGCTACAGCAAAAGAAGAAATTTGACATTACGGATGAATTTAGAAATTCGGCGCTGTCAACAGAAATCGGATTCACCAGCACATGAGCTTGAATAGTAAACTCCGGAAGCGCGTCCGGGTAGACAGTAAAGGATAAGTAGAACATGTGATTCAAGTACATGTAGCACGGGGCTTTTAGAACTTTTATATTGTAACACAACCCCACGACATTGCAGAACTTACAAGGCTTAGCGATAATAGGAAGAAATTCCATTAACACAAAAAGAATATTGATTTTCGTTTAACTGAGCGCACGTGACTTCAAATGCTAGTGAGACCTCTTCGGCCATGTTTAAATAAAATGGGAATTGTTTAATTTATGAAAGATGTTTGTTTTCTGTTTAGTAAGAGTAATAAATACTGACACGTGTACTATCTTTACCGGGCGACCACGTTTCGCCACCTAACAAATGTTATCTCACAGCGCGGGACGCACCAGCATGTATCCGATGTTTCTGGAAAGTTATCGATACTTCTACCCGCTTTCTGTTGTCGCCGACCCTTGCGTTATCTGATTTCATCGCCTGACGTGAATGGTGTAGAACTTTGTCGAAGGCACGCGGGTCCCAACGATTAGTCTGGAACATTCGACGACCGATGTATAAAAGCGGACGCGCTTGACCCGCTGATCAGATTTCCGACGATCGCCAACCGTGTTCGCCGCTATCGTTGTGCTATAAGTGCAGCCTGTTTTTGTGGGCACAGGTTCGCCCAATAAAAGCTAGTTTTGTATTCCACCGTATTGCTGCTTTCTTCACCGTCACTGCCACGTGACATCTGGTGGAGGTGCTTGTGCGTTGTCAAGAATGGCGAGCTGTGAAAGAAGATTGCCACACAGTTACGACAGGGCGACACGACGCGCACCTCTCCCTCTCCGTTGCTGCAGCTGGGAGGCGTTCAAAGAAGCGGCCTTTGCGCTGGAATCCGCCGCCTTACTCCAGCCCCTTCGACATTGTGACGGAACTAGTTCGGTGTGTGAACAATGATTCCGGAGTTCCCCAACGCGGAGCTGATTTGACACGCATGGACAAGCTGCCGTGGGGACGACGTATTTTGGAGCGTCTCACGCTTCGGCCTAGCACGGAACAATGAGCGACCCTCGATCGGCGCCGATAGTTTCCCGGAACGGCACCCCGCGCTGTTGCCTCTGTGTACAGAGCGCGGTTGCCTTTGTGTACGTAAACTGGTCTGCAGAGCAGCGGCGAGTTGGTGATGAGTAAACGAACAGTCGCCGCGTCGTAGGACCGGCGCATCGTGTGTATAAAAACTGTGGTTGTGCGAATGCTGAGGACACTTCTCTTGAGCAGTCATGTTAGACTGAGTCACTTCTCTCATGCAGTCATGTTGGACTAATACTCTTTTTCTCAAGCAGTCATGTTATACTGATTTAGTTTCTGTAAATAAACCCTTTTCCTCGTTCTCGATGAGAAACAGTTCTTCACTTCATCAACGATCTCAGCGTAAATAAGTTGGACGACGGCATGGGCCAGCTACCTTCGAATTCATGCCGTACTCCAATCTTGGCAAAGGACCACGGACGATGGGATTGAGCCCCAATCCTGACAACTGGCTGACAGCGGTGAGATGGACTTTGCGACATGGTGCTGTATCTGCGGTGAGTGCTTGGTTTTTGCTTTGACTCTCTAGGCTTCATTTTGTGGTTGTTCTGTTTAGAACAGTAGGGAAGCTAGATTGTTGTGTGTTAGCTAGGTTGTGTTTACCTAGCTTGATTTAGAGAGCAGAATCAAGGCAGTAAAACAGCAGTCATGGAGTTAAGGACACTGCTGAGAGACGAGTTGTTGATTGCTGGTGAGGAACTGGGCCTAGATGTACGCAAGGAAATGCTCAAATCGGAATTATTGGAGCTAATTTCCAATCGGGCCAGTGAGGAAGATATTGAAATGGGAATGGAACTTCTCAAAAAGAGAGAGAAACGGGAAAAAGAAAGAGAAGAACGGGAAAGAGAAAAGCAAGAGAGAGAGGAACGCGATAAAGATCGCGAGTTTCAGTTAAGGAAAATGCAACTTGAACTTGAAAGCAAACGTTTGGAGTTGCCTCAAGGAAGTGAAGGCGCTCTGGGTCGATCAAGTGAGGCAGAATCCTACCGCACGGACAGGCTATTAAAGCCATTTGAGGTCGGGACCGACATAGGCTTGTTCCTAAGCAATTTTGAAAGGACTTGCGAGAAGATGAACTTCGGCCCGAGTACATGGCCACAGCGGTTGCTGTCTATGTTGCCGTGTGAGGCGGCGGAAGTAATCGCCAGACTGAGTGTGCAGGATGCATATGATTATGCAAAAGTTAAGGCTAGTCTCCTGAAGAAATACCGCCTTTCAGCCGAAGCTTTTCGGCAAAGGTTTAGGAGCACAGGCAAGAAAGATAGCGAGGGCTATCCGGAGTTTGCATATAGCTTAAAGGCCAACCTAGTCGAGTGGCTTAAAAGCGCGGAAGCGTACGACAGCAGAGACATGATCATTGAATGCATGTGTCTAGAGCAGTTTTACAAAACCATCCCCCAAGCTGTGAAACTGTGGGTGCAAGACAGAGGTAATGTAAACACTGTGGAAAGGGCGGCTGAATTAGCCGAAGAGTACGCAACCCGTAGAAAGTTGAACGCCGAGGAGGGAAACTGGGATGGTCGAAATGGACCGCGGAAACCTTTCCCGTTCAAAAAGGGTGCGCAAACTAGACTATCCGAGCCTGTAGACATGGCGGAAAAGCCCGCAGAAAAGAGCGAGGAGAAACTTAACGGAGAAACCGCACAAAAAGAACAGAAAAGAAAATTCGAATCTGTTAGACCAATTCACTGTTACAAATGCCACAAACTGGGACATATAGCTGTAAACTGCGAGAAGTCTAGCGTAGTTTTTTCCTACGTGGAGGAAAAGGATGAGAATATGGAACTTTTAAGTCCATATCTCCACGACCTGCAAGTTAATGGAAAACCATGCCGAGTGCTAAGAGACAGTGCCGCCACGCTGGACATTGTCCATCCGTCTTACGTGATGGTAGATGACTTCACCGGAGAAGTAGCGTGGATAAAACAGGTTGTAGAAGAACACAGCGTGTGTCTGCCCATGGTCAAAGTCAAAATCAGTGGACCATTCGGGGAGCTAGAGACTGAGGCTGCAGTTTCCAAATTTTTGTCACTGCAGTATCCCTACATCTTTTCGAATCGTTCGAATCAGTTAGTGCGTGACAGAGGGCTCAAACTGGGAGAGGGCATAGTACAGGCATTGACCCGAGGCCAAGCTCGTAAGATCGCGGCGCTTTCGGCTGAAAATGCTCAAGCTACTCCAGCTGAAGCAGAAAAGGGGATAGCTTCAATACCCGAATCCGAGCTAGGCCCGAGGGACAAAAGAACAGTTGAGGAGAGCCTGCCAGTTGACCAGCTCAATGAGAGCGTAGCACTAGAGTGTCAGAGTTCTAGCCTGCAGGAAGAGCAAGCAGACGCGCTCACAAGCGAGACAGGGTCGTTATTATCACCGGCCTCAAAGAACTTTGATCAACTCTTACGCGTGGATAGAGAGTCACTGGCAGCTGAGCAAAAGAATGATGAGAGCTTAGCAAAATTACATGACACCGCTAAAGAAGGCATTGCTAGGCGCAACGTAACGATACATGAGAGAGGAGGATTGTTGTATCGGCATTACAGAGATCGAAAGGGTAGGATTTTAGATCAGTTAGTCATACCTACTAAGTATAGGGAGGACCTTTTGAGTCTTTGTCATGGAAATGGGTGGTCCGGCCACCTAGGCATAAACAAATCAAAGGAAAGATTGCTTATGGAATACTACTGGCCTGGCTGTTTCAAAGATGTAGAAAACTTTGTAAGATCATGCGACGCCTGCCAGCGTTCTGGTAAACCAGGAGAGACTTGGAAAGCTCCACTGAAGGTAGTGCCCTTAATAACAGAGCCTTTCAGACGACTTGTAATAGACACGGTAGGGCCTCTTCCAAAAACAAAATCAGGCTACAGGTACTTGTTTACCATGCTGTGTCCGGCTACCAAGTTTCCAGAAGCAATCCCTTTGAAAGAGCTCAGCTCCACCGAAGTAGTAGACGCGCTTTTGACAGTGTTTGCACGAGTTGGGTTTCCAGCCGAAATTCAGGCAGATCAAGGGTCAGTATTCACGAGCCCACTGACTTCTACATTCTTGCAAAAGTGCGGGGTAAAGTTAATACACAGTTCTGTCTATCACCCTCAGTCAAACAGTGTAGAGAGGTGGCATTCGGTGCTTAAGCGAGTTTTGCGTGCGCTCTGTTACGAGCACAAGGAGGACTGGGAGAACTGTCTGCCGGCAACTTTGTTTGCTTTGCGAACGGTTCCACATGAAGCGACAGGGTTCTCACCAGCAGAACTAATGTATGGGAGGACACTCCGGTCTCCACTGAGAATGTTAAGAGAGATGTGAGAGGAAAGAGGGGAGAGTCCAACAGTGGTTGAATACGTGCTAAATTTACTGGAACGGCTAAGCGCAACCCAAGAACTAGTCGGAAAGAACATGGCACTAGCTCAAAAGAACGCCAAAGTCTATTACGACAAGAATGCGAGGCTTCGTACGTTTGAAGCCGGCTTAACGATGAAAGCGGAAAAGTGTAGGTTTGGTTGTTCGCAGGTTACTTATCTGGGCCATGTTGTCGGTCAGGACATGAGACGGCCGGCTGCGCTGAAAATAGCTACGATTGGAGAATTTTCTCAGCCGCGCCCGAAAACGGACCTTCGTTCATTTTTGGGACTTGTGGGGCACTATCAACGGTACATTCCGAATTACTCGCAATTGGCAAGTCCATTAACAGACGCCCTCCGAAAGGGAGCACCGAGTAACGTACACTGGGATAAGGACAAAGAGAACGCTTTTCAAAGTTTGAAAACGCTATTGGTTTCTCGCCCTGTGCTTCGCGCGCCAGACTACACAAAGGAATTCATAGTTCAATGCGACGCAAGCGACAGAGGTATGGGCGTGGTACTTAGTCAGGTCGGCGACGATAACGAGGAGCATCCTATCCTCTACGCCAGCCGTAAACTAAATGTAAGAGAGGAAGCCTACAGCGCTTCAGAGAAGGAATGCGCTTGTTTGGTTTGGGCCGCCCAGAAGTTGTCGTGTTACTTGTACGGAGCGAAGTTCATCTTCGAGACCGACCGCTGTCCTCTGACGTGGCTCAATCAAATGTCACACAAAAACGGCCCCTTGCTCCGATGGAGCCTCACTCTCCAAGAGTACAACTTCTCCGTTAGATATAAGAAGGGAAAGTTGCATATCAATGCGGATGGTTTGAGCAGGCTAATTTGAATTCTGCGTTTGGGGGTCCCGCCTAAATTTTAGGGTTACTAGTGTTAATTTTATTAAGCGAAGAAGATCTCCTCTCATTTGGCAGGATTCCCTCCATGATTGCTGAATGTGTTAGCAGGAATTTGCTTCAGAAATTGGCATAGCGAAATGCAGCATTTTTTTTTTGCTTCTGCACTTATGTTGTTGTTGTTTTTTGAAGCCTAGCGAGTCTAAAGTGAGAGCCAATGCACGTCATCTCGGCGCAGAGCCGTGTTGTGGGGTTCATTTTGCAGTTGCCTGTCCTTGTTGGATGTTTTGGGGCGGTGACATCAATGCACAAGTGGTCGCTGCGAGCCAAGACATCAATCCCCCCCTGACCAGCAGCCGTTCTCTTCCTGCCTAGCGGTTGTCAGCGCTAGACAGTCGAGACTTTCCGGGCCATGGAGGCGCTGTCAAGAATGGCGAGCTGTGAAAGAAGATTGCCACACAGTTACGACAGGGCGACACGACGCGCACCTCTCCATCGCTGCAGCTGGGAGGCGTTCAAAGAAGCGGCCTTTGCGCTGGAATCCGCCGCCTTACTCCAGCCCCTTCGATATTGTGACGGAACTAGTTCGGTGTGTGAATGTTCGGAGTGAAATTCCGGAGTTCCCCAACGCGGAGCTGGTTTGACACGCATGGACAAGCTGCCGTGGGGACGACGTATTTTGGAGCGTCTCACGCTTCGGCCTAGCACGGAACAACGAGCGACCCTCGATCGGCGCCGATAGTTTCCCGGAACGGCAGCCCGCGCGGTTGCCTCTGTGTACAGAGCGCGGTTGCCTTTGTGTACGTAAACTGGTCTGCAGAGCAGCGGCGAGTTGGTGATGAGTAAACGAACAGTCGCCGCGTCGTAGGACCGGCGCATCGAGTGTATAAAAACTGTGGTTGTGCGAATGCTGAGGACACTTCTCTTGAGCAGTTATGTTAGACTGAGTCACTTCTCTCATGCAGTCCTGTTGGACTAATACTCTTTTTCTCAAGCAGTCATGTTAGACTGATTTAGTTTCTGTAAATAAACCCTTTTCCTCGTTCTCGATGAGAAACAGTTCTTCACTTCATCAACGATCTCAGCGTAAATAAGTTGGACGACGGCATGGGCCAGCTACCTTCGAATTCATGCCGTACTCCAATCTTGGCAAAGGACCACGGACGATGGGATTGAGCCCCAATCCTGACAGCGTACGTGTACCCAACGCCCCCACAAAGCCACGATCCAAGCCGGAAGCCCGAGGACAGAACCAACATCGCCCAAGACCAGCGTGCTAGCCGCAGACTGCAAGGACTGCCCCCAGAGCACGGATTTCTACCTGAGATGACAAAGAAGATCGTGGTCAAGACAATCCCAATGGCTGCCCCAGCGTCCCCCGCTATCCTACAACAACCTCACGACCCACCAACCTTCCATGGAGCAGCGACTGAAGACCCGGAATCATGGCTGGAGACCTACGAACAAATTGCGACATTCAACAACTGGGACTCTGACGACAAGCTGCGGCATGTCTACTTCGCCTTAGAAGACGCCGCTAGAACTTGGTTTGAGAACAGGGAATCGACATTGACAACGTAGAACCTGTTCCGTAGCGGCTTCCTGCGCACCTTTACAAGAGTCGTGCGCAGGGAAAGGGCTGAAGCTATGCTGTAAGCCAGAGTGTAGCTACCAAACGAGAACGTTGCCATCTTTACGGAAGAAATGAGCCGTTTGTTCCGCCACGCCGACCCGGATATGGCCGAGGAGAAGAATGTCCGCCTGCTGATGGGTGGTGTAAAGGAAGAACTTTTCGCCTGAATGGTAAGAAGCCCACCGAAGAAGAGTTTTTTCGTGAGGGGACGAACATTGAGAAGACACTCGAGATCCGAAACCGGCAATTCGATCGCCGCACGAACCCTAGAAACTACGCCGGGGTTCAATCACTGGCTACCGACTATCTACGCGAGACTCTCAGAGCGGTCGTATGCGAGGAGCTGCAAAAGTTCTACCCAAATACGCAGTCCTAAATGGATCCAATCGCTGAAATCGTCAAAGAAGAGGTTCAGCGATCGCTTGGAGTCCCTGAGGTGCAACCACGATCACCGCAACCTCAGCCGGAAGCGATGACCTACGCCGCCGTCGCCCGCCGTCAAGGTCCCCCTCCGCGACAACGCCAGGGTCCTGTAACGCCGCAATTGCGTCGTCCACCGCCGCCGCCGCCAGCACGTCCACCCGTCGCCCAGCGCAGCTACGCGACGAAGACGGACATTTGGCGAGCCCCCGACCACCGCCCGCTCTGCTACCACTGCGGCGAAGCCGGCCATGTGTACCGCCGATGCCAATACCGCGACTTGGGATTGCGGGGGTTCGCCGTCGGTGCACCGCGCCCTCGGGAAGGTAAACGCCCTCGTGACATCGCCGACTACCTCGCCGCTACTCAGTGGAGCCCTCGACGGCAATCCCGTTTGCCGTCACCAGGCCGCTACCTGTCGCCGCAGCGCCGACCATACACTGGCCCAGCCCGGGGCCGGTCAGCGAGCCCATATCCGGAAAACTAAAAGCAGCAACCGATGGAGGTGCGGTTGCTATTCGTCGAACTGACGAAGATCCTCCACCACCGACGAAGACGACGAAGAGACCATCCCGACGACCTAATAACGACACGCCGCCATCCCGACGAAGTCAGGAAGCCAAGACTACACCGACGAAAGACGACTTGACGACGCGGCGTTCCAGCTTCGGTTCAACACGACGCAGCCGTGATCCGACGCCAAGACCTAATTGCGATGCCAGACAAAGAGCCACCGACCTCGACGTGCTTCTCGACGGCCACGCAGTCACCGCTTTAGTGGATACAGGAGCCGATTACTCCGTCAGGAGTGGACCCATCGCCGCGCAGTTGAAGAAAGTTAAAACTGCATGGGAAGGCCCTGAAATTCTGACAGCTGGAGGACACCTCATCACGCCGACTGGAATATGCACGGCAAGAGTGACCATTCATGACCAGACTTACCCTGCCCCCTTCGTTATCCTCCAACAGTGTTCACGAGACGTCATTCTTGGTATGGACTTCCTGGACCAACACGGCGCAATCATCAACCTGAAGTCGAAGTCAATAATGCTGTCGGAAGATACAGCAATGCCGCCGGAGAGCCCTCATAGTCACGACGCCTTGAGTGTGCTCGAAGATCAAGTGAACATCCCGCCTCGCTCCAGCATTGTTATTTCGAATGGCACCGAAACACCCGCTGATGTAGAAGGTGTCATCGTAGGCGACAAACATCTACTGCTAGACCGTGAAATTTGCGTCGCAAGAGGGATCGCTCGACTGCATGGAGGGAAAACCGAAGTGTTGCTGACAAACTTCAGCCGTGAGTTCAAGCACATCAACCAGGGCACGACGATTGCCTACATCGAGGAAATTCTGGAAACCAGTAACGCATTTGTCCTTTCGAATTCCGCCGCATCTACCCCGACGACTTTGGTTCCCGAATCAGACTACGACATTATTCCAAGTCTCCCCGTGATTAAGCAACAGCGGCTGAGACGTCTGCTCCGACGATACAAAGGCTGCTTTTCGACGTCATCGAGGATTCGACAAACACCAGTCGCCAAGCACCGCAGAATCACCGAGGAGTGCACTCGACCACTCCGCAGGAGCCCTTACAGAGTTTCGCCGCGAGAACATAAGGCTATAAGAGAACAAGTCGACGAAATGCTGCGCGACGACATCATTCAGCCGTCGAAAAGCCCGAGGGCATCCCCCGTTGTCCTGATGAAGAAAAAGGACGGAACCCTACGTTTCTGCGTCGAATATCGTGGTCTGAACAAGATCACGAAGAAGAACGTGTACCCCCTCCCACGGATAGACGACGCATTGGATCGGCTCTACAACGCTAAATACTTCTCCTCGATGGACCTGAAGTCTGGCTTTTGGCAAATAGAAGTCGACGAAAGAGATCGAGAAAATACCGCCTTCATCACCCCAGACGGCCTCTACGAGTTCAAGGTTCTGCCCTTTGGACTGTGCTCGGCGCCTGCAACGTTCCAACGCGTGATGGACACAGTTTTAGTAGGACTGAAGTGGCAGACTTGTCTCGTTTACTTGGATGACGTCGTTGTCTTCGCCGGAAATTTCGACGATCACCTTAGGCGGCTTGCAACAGTACTAGAGGCCATCAAGTCATCAGGGCTTACTCTGAAGCCAGAAAAGTGCCGCTTCGCTTACGATGAGCTTCTGTTCCTAGGCCACGTCATCAGCAAGTCTGAAGTCCGCCCCGACCCGCAGAAGACAGCTGCCATTGCAAAGTTGCCGCAGCCCATCGACAAGAAGGCAGTGCGTATATTTCTTGGCATGTGTGCCTGCTGCAGGCGATGAAAAGTCAAGGACTTTTCACGCATCGCTGAGCCGCTGACAATGCTAACTAAATGTGACGTCGAGTTCAAGTGGGAAACGCCGCAGGCCGACGCATTTCAAGAACTCAAACGACGCATGCAGTCGCAACCCGTACTTGCGCACTTCGACGAGCATGCCGATACCGAAATACACACTGACGCCAGTAGCCTAGGCCTCGGTGCCGTCCTAGTCCAGAGAAAAGATGGACATAAACACGCGATAGCTCACGCTAGGCGGTCGTTGTCAAAAGCAGAAGGCAATTATTCTACAACCGAAAAGGAATGCCTCGCCATCGTTTGGGCTACAGCGAAATTTCGCCCTTACCCCTATGGCAGGCCATTCAATGTGGCCAGCCACCATCACGCGTTGTGTTGGCTAGCTAACTTAAAGGACCCTTCAGGACGGCTGGCACGGTGGAGCCTCAGACTACAAGAATACAACATCACTGTAACATACAAGTCCGGACGAAAGCATTCAGGTGCCGATTGTCTATCACGCGCCCCCATTGACTCGCCTCCTCAAGATGACGAGGATGACGACGCCTTCCTTGGCATAATAAGCGCGGAAGACGAGGGGACGCGGAGCTAAAAGCCCCAGTCGAGTATTTCGAAGGGCTCACCGACCTTGTCCTTAGGAAATTTAAACGTGGATTATCTTAGTTCACGCTTCAAAACAACCCACTCGTGAAGAAGAACTTCTCACCAGTCCGCGCCAACCACCTTCTTGTTGTTCCGTCGGCGCTGCGTCCAGAAGTATTGCACACCCTACACGACGATCCGACCGCTGGGCACCTCCGTTTCTCCCGGAGGCTATGGAGGTATTACTGGTCGCCCGCACCTAACCGCCGATGTCGCCTGTTACGTCAAGACATTCCCACACTGTCAGCGACGCAAGACACCACTGACAAGACCAGCGGGATTACTACAGCCGATCACGCCTCCTTGCCGACTTTTTCAGCACATCGGGATGGACTTCTTAGTACCGTTTCCGACATCAACATTCGGAAATAAGTGGATCGTCGTGGCGACGGTCTATCTCACCCGCTTCGCTGAAACTAAAGCTCTACCGAAAGGCAGCGCAGCCGAAGTGGCGTAATTTTTCGTCGAGAACATCCTGCGGCGACATGGTGCTCCAGAAGTCGTCATCACCGACAGAGGAACGGCTTTCACAGCAGAGCTCACGCAAGCCATTCTGCAATACAGCCAGACAAGTCATAGGAGGACAACTGCCTACCATCCGAAGACGAATGGTCTCACGGAGCGCCTTAACAAGACCCTCGCCGACATGCTAGCAATGTACGTCGACGTCGAGCACAAGACGTGGGATGCGGTCCTGCCGTACGTAACATTCGCTTACAACACTGCGGTGTAAGAAACAACACAGATCATGCCGTTCAAGCTGGTTTATGGCATGAACCCGACGATGAAGCTCGACGCTATGCTGCCGCACGTCACTGACGAAGAGAATCTTGACGTCGCTACCTATCTCCAGCGCGCCGAAGAAGCCCGCCAGCTCGCCCGCCTATGGATCGAGGACCGGCAGCGTACCGAGAGCCGACACTACAACCTCCGACGATGCTTCGTCGAGTACCAGCCCAGTGACCGTGTTTGGGTATGGACCTCGATACGACGACGAGGACTGAGTAAAAAACTATTGCGATGCTATTTTGGACCCTACAAGTTCATCCGAAGTATTGGTGCGCTGGACTATGAGGTCGTGCCAGACGGCATTTCGCATTTACAGCGGCACCGCGCACGATCTGAATTGATCCATGTGGTGCGTCTAAAATTCTTTTACGGACGCTGACGAACTTTTCTTATTTTGTTGTTTTCTTTGCTATGAGTGCTTTTCGTTATTACTTTCGTGGGTTTGCAGCATCGGGTCGATGCTTTTTAAGAAGGGGGTATTGACACGTGTACTATCGTTACCGGGCGACCACGTTTCGCCGCCTAACACATGTTATCGCACAGCGCGGGACGCGCCTGCATGCATCCGAAGTTTCCGGAAAGTTATCGATGCTTCTATCCGCTGTCTGTTGTCACCGAACCTTGTGTTATCTGATTTCAACGCCTGGCGTGAATGGTGTAGAACTTTGTTGAAGGCACGCGGGTCCCGACGATTAGTCTGGAACATTCGACGACTGATGTATAAAAGGGGACGCGCATGACTCGCTGATCAGATTTCCGACGATCGCCGACCGTGTTCGCCGCTATCGTTGTGCTATAAGTGTAACCTGTTTTTGTGGGCGCAGGTTCGCCCAATAAAAGCTGGTTTTGTATTCCACCGTATTGCTGCTTTCTTCACCGTCACTACCACGTGACAATATATGTAAAATCAGTGTGCTTTCTTCTCGTATAGCTAGAAAGGCGGCCAACTGGAATGTACATATCAACAAGTGCAGTTTATCAGTTGCTTTATACTTAAAAGTGACCAGTTTATAGGCGTAAATAGGACCCCAAAATGACTAGCAGACTTAAGCTATGAAACTTAAGTTATGAAACCGCCATGGCGTCTTACTAATGTGGTCACCCGAGAAAACGTGCTTTACGCCGAGGGACTCTCATCTGCTCATCTCGCTACTTCCACCGTTTCTGCCACCTCCAGAAGCATGGTTTCCCAGCTCGAAGCTCATGGTCAACATGGTGCAACCGGTGTAATGTGCCATTGTTCTTGACGCACTCCCGGTTGTAAATCAATACGCTTTCACTGTCCTGTACGCAATTGCGCGGCATTACGACGGTATGCGCTGTGCTATGCTGGCCCAGTATGGATCCCAGTATTTGCCGCTCCCAGAGCTCAACTGCGAAACCGGTTTTGTATCCACCACAACAAAGAAGGAAGTACAACGCACAACAAGCACAAACAGCTTGTTTGTAGAATTCTGCTAACTGGGATCTTCATTTCCTGCACTAGAACATGCTCATGTTTTCTAATACCCAGCACCTGTGACCATTGCTTTAGAGAAAGAAACCATAACCATCGTGCATCATGTGCAAGTTTTTTCTGAGAGTAAAGTGTAACTAACCTACGCTTCTCAAAATCTCTACTGGCACCTAAATGACCATTGACAGTTTTACTACAAATCTACTCTAATAGCAGTTCTTAGTCTCGTAACCTTTCCTGCATACCGAAGCGCCACCGATAAATTTGAAATATTTGTCGCGTTCCCCGAAGTTGCGCGCCAAACGAATCGCGTGTTCTCCATCTTACCTTGAGTTCCACCTCAAATAGCTGATGCCGATATTTAAAACATTATCTGCTTTTTTTTCTACTCTTCAATCTGGGCAGAGGGGAATCTGCAGTTGACGTTAAAATATAACGTCTACAGAAATATATATTTATACAAGCTGTAGGCTGTGAAGCAAGAAACCAAAGCTACTTATAAAGTAAAAAGAAAGTCCTGAGTGAAATCTATTTAGCAGTTACAGCGAAAATGTTAAGGGCTGGTTTCCCCACTATCGTGTCCGCGCGTAGAAAAAAATCCCAGAGGTAGTACAATGCCGGGCCGACCCCCGGCAGAGGTGAGCAATGCGTTAAGCACTCCCCATACCTGACCCGATCCCGAATATAGCGAAATGCGGGCCAACACGCGGTGGAGTTGCAGTTCCCCACAACTTTGCTGGTAATCCGTCTTCATAGAGGTAAAGGGCACTGAGTTGTTTCTTTTTTTATGCGAAGCATATTACGAGAGCTCAACCCAGCTCCTCAGGCGTGGCGGTGTCGCCTTCAATGACCTTTGACCCCATGCCATACCACGTGACACCGTGACGTAACGACAGAGGAGAAACGGTGCTCCAACTCGCGCCGTCGCTCGCGGCGTCGCGGCGGTATATAAGCAGCTGCGCTTGTTTCTAGGTGGCTTTGGCTCAACTCTTGCAAGATGGCCTGGGTCGGAATCGAACCAGAGTCTCCGGAGTGTGAGACGGAGACGCTACCACTGAGCCACGAGTGCGATGCTTCACAGCGGTACAAAAGCGCCTCTAGGGAATGCGGTGTTGCCTTAGAAACGAGCTGTTTCTAAGGCTCAGGCGTGCGTCGCTTGCTCAGGCGCACATTTCGTTGCCGCGCCGAACGCGGCGTTGCTCGACGCTCACCGCGTCCAATGCGGGGCGCGTAGCCACTGCGCCGTAGCCCATTGTCTTACACCCCTTGGCGGGTCGACGGGAATGCTGTCGCGTTCCACTCTTGAAGGCGAAGCAGAGTAACGCATGAGTTGTTTCTTCGTCTAGCCGAACCAAATATAGCCAAGCAACAGCAGTTCACCAGGCTAAACAGTGGTTCAACAACTAAAATAAAGGCTAGTATGCTTCGCATCCTGGGCTTAACCTTAGCTCAGCCACAGCCATTTTTTAAAATTCGAATATGTGTTCCTTTTTTCGGCATATGCCTATTGCAGTACAAGTTGCCAGTGTACTAATTTTCACTTCCTTACTTTCAGTCTTGGCTGTGCCCACGACGGGGACGATGCTGAACAATGGCCTCCCGGACATATTGGGTCAAAAGACTGTGCTTGGGATCTTGGCTACATGATGAGTTATAAGTTTGTAAAGCCGAACATGTACAGGTTTTCTAAGTGCTGCCAGAGGGAAATTATGAATATGTACAAGTAAGAATTCTTGCATTTCAATAACGTATTGCGTTTCTGATTTACGTTACTAAACCAAAATTATTGCCGTCACAGCCGCCCGGAACACCAGTGTCTTCTTGTGAAGAACAGCCTAAAAACCTGGATATTGTCTTCCAAACTCCCTGGTGCCGTGTCAAGTCGTCAAACATATTGCGAAAAAATTTACGGGCTCTACAGTAGTTACGTTAAGGTAGACAGGGTAAGTTACCATTCTATCTTCCTGGAAAAGGGATGAATGATGTAGGCATTTGGAAATAGAGCTATTCTTCTCATACTTCCGTGGTCAGTGGCGCCACAAATGCCCGAGCGCATGGCACACGTGACGCCCAATGACACAGATCGCTGGCCAAGGTTCACAGCAGCACGTAGCTCGGCATGTGGCAGCTGTCGCCATTAGGCTCGGAACGTGCTAACTTGCGCATAGATTAATTTACATTATTGTTGAAATGTCTCGCACGGCGGGATGCCGTGGGCATTAAGACTCTGGGAGCAACTCTATGTGGCGCTGGCTAATATGTGACTAATGCGATCGTTCTTTCGGGTGTGACGGAACTGTGTTTTGGCATACATCCATAACATATTTTTATTTGTGCTCATCATAGAGTATTTCTGTATTTTAATTGGAGATTCAGTTAGTAAGGTGCAGGTTCTTCTTCCTCTCTATCGAGGCTAGAGATATTACTTATCCACTTGGGCTCCGAGACACACCACCAGGGATGGTCTAGGCAAGTGGGGAATAATGCCGCTTCGGGTAAAGACGATTGATAATGCAAGAAGATATAGTGGAAACCTGGAGAAAATTTTTTGATACATTTTGCACGAAATTACACATGGAAATACAAGCTAGAACTGGAAGAACAAAGGCGATCTTTTATCGGCAGCGCCGATGTTGCCTATCACCGCACGTTGAGCCCAGAACGCTCGCTCGTGGTAACGGGGCCAAGTTGTCTATCCCTCGGCGTACCGCCCCAATCATTTTCAGCCCAATCGCCACCGGATGGTTTTCTGCATGATCCGCTGACACAAAAAGCACAATCGTGCACGAGGATCGTCATATCAGTGGTCCTTCAGCTATTTTACATTCAACTCCGTCTACGCCCCTTTTTTTAAGTCAGTATAAGATGTTTGCCCCTCTGCTTGAAAAATACATAAAAAACAAGGGAAGGAGACACAACAGCATAGCAGTCTTATCCCGCGAAAAGCCACAGAGCCCAGCAAAATGGGCCAAATAAAATACTAACAGGTAGCATCTGGAAGCAAAGGAGGCACGGTGATTGACCTATGTTTTGCTGCCCCAACCCCCATTTGTAACTCCGTTCCCTCTTTGGAAAAACCGAGAGCGTAGGACCGTAGTAATTGCAGGCCATAAGTCAAATACAGCTGCGAATGAGGTACTTTGGCTTCGCCGACATTTGCCATGTAAGCATTTGTCCAGAAAAAAGTTCCTACAAGGTTCAACTTGTCATGGTCTCATAAACGGGCTTCCACAACGGTCACAATGCAAATGGTGCGCAGTCATCAGCAACCAGCGGCAGTCTCGGACCTCTCAGCATTCGCAGTCAGAACTGCAGCACGAAATGAACGGGGCGAAGCACCAATATTCATTCTTCCTGAGGTGATATTTGTGTGCTAATGGGCGCGAATCACGTCCTCATCCACTCCCCGTGTTTGCTCAGTGCCAACCAGCTCGCGTGTACATCTGTTTATCAGTAATCGCTTTCGTACTGATTGACCCTACCTTGAAGCACGCCGGGATCATGACATGCATCCGCCACTGACAACCAGTTATCCTATTCTGCTTGGCTCGTCAAACGAGGACTGTCGGCCACCTACCGCTCCGCGTTTCTTCACTCCTTCTTTGTACCCGTTCCCGTCGACGGCACCAAAATGGGTGATAACGTCAATTTCGAACTTCCCGACCTAAAATGAAAGAAATAACTCACATTTTTCCAGCAGCAGGCTTACATATATGCTACATGCAAGGTGTGATATTCTTGTTTTTTTTTCGTTGTGTAATATTTCTTTGCTTTGTGAGCCATACCAGAGAGAAATAGAGAATTTCACATAAATTGAAAGAATTTTGAAAAGTTCTCTCGAGGGTTCAAACAGAGTGGCAACCATAAAATGAAAGCTCCTCTGCAGCGATAAAAATTCCGGTTAGATTCAGCTGAGCGTCGCATAAATCATTTCGTAAATTGCAACTTCAACGAAGAAAATCAATGCAGTGCTGTGTGGTAATAGTGGTACACCCAAAGAAACGTGAGGACGTAATGCGCACACAAAATCCGGGGTATAATTTGAATCTGCATTTTACTCATGCACTGTGTGCAATGAGTTACATGTACACACGAAGCAAAACAATACGAGTATTCTGTCCAAAGATTTTGTTTTTAGTGCCGGCATGCTGGCGACAATGTACGTCGCCAGGAACCCGGCCGCGGCCAGTATGGTTCTGCCGTCAAAACAGCCTCCCCCTCCCAAAGTCTTTAGAAGGCGAGATTGTGTATAAGATAGAAATATGAAATATGCAGTTTGTACCGTGTGAGCTACGTATGGTATACTAAGACTATAAAAAAGATCATGGCCCTACGGCAGAGTGAGCCTCTTGAATGTTGCTGTAAACTCCCCACGATCTCAAGCCTCGGTCGGAATCTTTTCGAAACCAGTCATTATGCAATATGCGGATCATGAATTTAACTTAGTGTTAACCTGTCGGTGCTATAGCACGTAGTAAACCGGTCTTTTCTGTCTTAAAGTGGCTTCAGCAGGAGTGCGCATTTGTTTAAACTTATATGTGACACTGCTACAGACGATGAAAAGTGATTTCGGTACATTTCTTTTTCGCAGCATTACTCGCTGAAAGGGTGCATCGTTAAGTGCTATATAAGCAAAAATTGGGACAACATGCTGATTGGTGCAGTCGACGGCGTAAAATGTGACAAAGGAAAGGTAGGGAAGCATGGTCATTGTTTTTTCCGCGTTATTCTAATGTACGGTGTTCTGCGTTCACGGGTCTGTATATTGCGATTTAGATAAAGGAGTAAAACATAGAGAAATGAACTTCACCACCAGCGTCCGAATAAATTATTGCAATGCGGGAGGCCAGAAGTTGAGCTATCACATAGGAAAATATGTTTGCGCCAGTAAATTAACTTTTCCCAAGCCGCCGTATGTATAACGAAGGCCTAGGAGGCCGCAATGTAGAAAAAAAAACGTAAGCTTTCCTTAACGCATTCTTCCATTTCCGCCCAGTGCTCGCGCGATGCGCTGATGTCTGCGTAGACACCGCCAGTGTGTCAAGCATGACCGAGGAGACGGTTAAGCTTCATGTGCGCATTCTCTCCTTCTCGTCCTCCTCGCAGTGGAAGAGACCGGCGGTGTCTGTGTGTGCGTGAGTCAGTGAGCGTCAGTGCCTTTACCTCTACTCCGCGAGTGGCGGTGGGAAAATCCGTTGAACTGACTGCCGCAAATGTGGAGGGTGTTCGCTCTCTACTTCATCTGGGCGAGGGCGTTTTCAAGACTCTATAAAGGACGCCCTCGTCGACGGAGTTCTGCCTTCAGCACATTCGACAACGTCACGGAGCTTGTAGAACTGGCCACTCCATAACGACGTATTGAATAGTTTTGTCACTCACTATGTTAATTCGTCTCGTGTTTTGGCATGAACTCGTGAGCCACTGCAAAGTAGTCAGATGCACGTGCCTGACAAGTAGTGCCAGTTTGTAGCAACAGGTGCGAGCATTGCGTTGCCACATCGATTGGTTGTTCTCATGAGTTGCATAACTGCGGCCCGATTGTCTACGCCGAATTCTTGGCTGCAAGGTTTGGTGAAAGCGATCCTTTCCCCACTGAATTTTACCACTTGTTTTACAGTATAGGTAAAAAGCAGGTAAAAGCTGTCAAGTCAATGTCACCTTGTTTGTGGGAGCGTCAAGTCAGTTGTCTGTCCAGTAAAAAAAGCTGCAATAACATCAGTCATGAAATGGAAGCATTTGCTTGAACCAGAGCTGCCGGAGCTCGCGACTGCACTAAAAGAAACAGCGTTGGTCGAACCTATTCTAGCGTGGGGAGCATCTGATGTCGAGCTTGCGGAATGCCTTGAGACGATTCGGGAGAGACCAAGAAGGCAGGCAGAAGAGCGCCAGCCTTCCGATGAACAAAAAAAAACGTGCACATGAAAGAGAAGAGCGCGAACTTCAGAGACGAGGTAACGAAAAAATGAAGAGAGCGCGAATTCACACGTGACATGATGCTGCTATGACAAACTAGAAGTATTTCGAGCAGCGCGTTTGAGCAACAAGGCACCCTGTGCTGTAGAAAGATACAAGCAACGCCCAAAGAAATGCACCTTCTAATTGGGAAGGTTGCGAAAGGTTGGGCTGCTGGAGTTATTTGTGTCGGGAGCTTGATGTAGATGCAGTGGAAAATAAGACGGCTTCCGCTATTCGCATAATCATTTTAGAAAGTGAACCTAATTATGTCAGGAACAAATACTTTGTGAAGGTGATTCTAAGAGAGAGACTCAGGAAAAAAGGAATTTGTGAGCAAATAGAAAGACTCGACAAAGGGATTGATTAACTGAGACAGGAGTTGCGCTGCAAAGAGAAGCGCGGTGATCGTGAGCGGATGAAACCATGTAAATTCGCGAGTACTGCTCCGCCAAACACTTGTGAGCTTGCTGAAACGCCATTAGGTTAGGAGACGATGGTTTAAGCGATGCAGCTTAATGAGAAGCGCCGCGCGATAAGATCGATAGCGCACACGCATTGAAGCGTAATGACCTTCTCCGCAGAAGCCGTACGTTTGACCGTGGTTGCAAGCGCCGAGCATGAGCCAGACGCGCCGCACTCGAAGGTTGTGAAAGCATCCGTGTTAGAAACGAATGAACTGGCTGCAAAATCAATCATAGTTCCATAACGAACAGTTCTAAGCGGTAAGCACACGTAAGAGGCGCTGTGCTATGAAATCGCAAGAGCGTCCTCGTCAAAGCTGAATAGACGAATCGGGAATGAGCAGGCTGCAAAGGCGGTAGTTCGGCAAACGGAGGTTTCAAACAGCGAGCGCCATTCAAATGCGTACAGCGCTGAGACCCCTGAGATTGAAAGCAGGCCCACGTTACAGCGGAATGACAACGCCGCGAATACGGAAGTTCTAGTGTCTACAAAATTCAGGCGTTTCCTCAGACGTGCTGCATTTCGAGCTCTGCAGCACTTCTGCGATAGACCACGGTGTAGATAATTCACACCGCGAGATGGAACCACACGCCCTCGCAATCACAAAGAGGTGTGAACATGGCGCGACACAATTGCAGCAAACACTCGTGAGATCATTTTAAACTATTTTGATAGATAAGTCAACACAGACATTCATGTGACGCCCCCATCAGGAAGCGGAATGACACTAGAGGTTAGCAGTTCCGCCTTGTGCCCCAAGGAAAACAACGATCCTACCTTACCAAACATCTTGGGTGATGTAAGCAAAGATGCAGCAGGAAATAATGTAGGCTTTCGAGAGAGGCGTTGCACTACAGAAAAAGAACAGACTCCGATGAGCTGCTCGCGCCTCAGCCGTACCGCCAGGCTGCATGTTGCACGTGTCGCAATGAAGTCCATGCCACCAGGAAGCAGGTTCAAGACAAACTGGTTGTTTCTGCGATACATAGCATGTTGTGGGGATATGCGACATAAGTGACTGTGTAGGCATGCCAGCTTATTAAGCGGAAGTGCCAGTAAGGCTTGTAGGCATCCCTTTGATGGCTCAAGGGCCACCCAGTGGTAGGTTTACAAACACGAAGGCTTTAATGAAGCACAGGTATCCTCCTAGAATGGGATAGATAAAGGTTATTGAAATAATAGTCAGATTAATCGCTAATGGTCGGGCCCCTTGTCCAGGGATTCGCTTACTGTTGCCATCTTCTCAATTTTCTAGATAAGCTTGAGCTAGTCATCGAGCGCCGAGCTTGACAGTAGTACCTCCCATTTCTACCTCACGGGGTCCGTGTCGTGTTCTATTTTGTGTAGCTTGAACTCCCACGTAGTGTGGTATACGGATGGTGTGGCCCTCACCAACGGTATTCGTCGCTGTTAGCTGTGGGGTGCATGTGATGTAATATGGGTAGAGTAGTGTAAGTGCCTGTCTGGAGCCTACGCCAGGCAGCAGCATCCTTCGTCTTTGGAAGCGATGGGGCGGTGGATATCGGGAGCGACTGCCTCTCTGATAGTTCACGAAGGCTGAGTGCTCGAGGTCGACAAGTTCCCTCTAATCTGCAGTCGGTGGGATAAGTGCTTGATTGTGCATGAATCATAGAGATGCTCTGTCGGCGGGCAGGCTTCCTGTGTGATCCAGGCATTGTTGGGTCCTGTGGTCGGTGATGCTGAGATCTGGAGTATTTTGATCTGGGGCAACCTTGAAAGTTTGAGTTTGAGTTGTTCGGTCCTGCCACAGAGATGTCATGCCGCAGGAATCGTCAGATAACGCAAGGTCCAATGCTAAGCACAGAGCCAATATCCGCTACGGCTGTACAAAGCAACGTGTCACGTTGAGCTGCGCGATCCAGGGATCAATCACCTACTCCTACCAAGCTTGACATTCAAAACTCCGTGGTTTCTGATGAAACAAGGAAACATAATTTTCCGTAAACAAAGAAGTGAATGAGCAATTCACGCCCTGGAGAGAGAAAACCAGTGTGAGCCATTCCCCAGATCACGCGATTAACGTGATTACATAGACCAGGGAGACGCCCGTGAGTGCTGCACGGCAGTTGCGATGAGCCAGATCGAAGGTGGAAAGCAGGAGCACCCTCTTCTCAAGTAATAAGTGAAATGGAACAGTCAGGAGAAAGCGTACAGCGCCACCGAGAAAGAGTGCTCGTGCCTTGTATTAGCTGTTCGCGAATTGTCAGGTAATCTTGAAAGTTTGAGTTCGATCATGATGTTGGACGTTGCCCTCAACACTGGAGCCTTGTCTTGCAGAAAAATTATTTCGAGAATCGTGCGAAAAGGGGTGTCTCAATAGAAAAGCGCATGGCTCAACAAACCCCTTAACGCAATTATAAATTTCTAATGAACATTTAGTTGTTTTCATTTCCCGTCTTTGTCTTTCAAACTTTTGCTTTTGCTCTGCAATTTTCCGTAAGAAATTGTTTTGTTGTAGTAAAAATTCACGAACAGAATTTCACTGCTTCCGCTTTATTTTGGTAAGGTAGCGTGACATATTAGTATGAAAGTAAGCCTAGTGGCCCTTTGTAATTGAATGTCTCGCGTTTCCCTGCTGAGCGGTTAAGATTTTGGCGTGGTTCTAAATGATGCCAGTGCCCTGTACCGGAGGCTGCGGTTTTACCTCACAAGGCTTTGAGCGGCCATTTTGACGTGGAACGAGGCACCTATCGGAAGAAGTTCGCCGACCACTTTCTGGTCACAAGCTCTGGGGCAACCACCTGCCGGTACGATTACCAGTGCACTCTCGAAGTAGCGGAAGCTGTGCACTTCCCATGGGTATTGTCTTCTCCTGGTGGGTAGTCTGTAACGACTGGGCTGTGGGATGAACAATTTGTGGGATGCTGCCAAACCAAAATTCCCGGACGTTTCAAAACCGCTCAGCAGCCCGGAACCCTTGAGAAACGCCTCGGATGCCACCGCTGCAAAAATCCGTTAAGCTTTGTTAATATATTTGATAAACTTGGTTAAATCGCGCGCGACAACCTGATGTCTCTGTAGGCTCGTCAGCGCTGTCTCCCTTCCTCGAGTGAAAAGTTTAAGCTTCGTTTACGCATTCCCCCCTCGGGGCCGAAAACCCTGGCACTGTCTACATGTGCGTGTGTGAGCGCCAGTGCCATTCTTTCGCCTCGGCGAGTGGCCATTGGAAAATCCCTTGAACTCATTGCCTTGTACAGGGAGGCGGCCGCAAGCGTTGAGAGCATTCACTTTCTGCTTCTGAGCGACGCCATTCCGAAGGCCCTATATATTGGTCAAAAGGACTTAAGCCTTCAGCATAGGCAACTGCTTGCATATCAGTTTCCGTCGCCAAGCTCGTAGAGCTGTCCTCTCCGCAACGATGTAATTAAAGTTCTTGTTATTCATTACTCAGATCTTCTCGTGTGTCTGCGAGCACCCTGTATTCTGGCAAAGCTCCAGATCATTAGGTCGCCGCTATCTACACATTCCCAAGGCACATTGTAACACTCCAAAATGCTCTTGTCGATTGTGTTTCTTATACATATTTCCGCAACCTAGCTTTTGTAGCATTAGTTCATTTTCCATTCACTTTGTGTATAACCGTTTTCTTTTTGCGAACGCGAATATGTTAGCCTACGGGAAGGATAATCCGCGAATTTCATGGTAGCGCATGTTGCGTAACGGTGCTCATTCACTTCATTACTCAACACCAGTCGTCAAATCTTCTACTCTCTATAGACTAATGAATGTTGTGTGAGTTTCTGTCCATTTATCAATACAAAGGCCTGTAATCGCGGTCTCATCCTAAATAGTTATCGGCGATGCCATATTCGAATTGCCCTTTTGTGATGTCTTTCCCATTACCCCGATGCAAATATCAACCAAATGGCATTACGCAAGTGCTCTAATCGATATCCCTCCACACCTAATTCGTCTAAATTAACATAAGGCCTGAAAGTGGTTTCCGGTGCGTGATGAGGGAGTGCGCCTTAAGGGCTCCATCCTAGGAAGTGGTGCACGGATGCTCGTGCCAGCGTTGACTTCCGGCAAGCTGGTTTTTTTAACCCTCTTTGCACTTTCACCCTATCAAGGCTTAGTTGGCGGGTGGTTTGGCATCAACTTCGCGTTATATTTTACACAAACGGGGAAAATGGCTGCCCGACCTCTTCTGAGTAGCGCTGGTTCATAACAGCATAATCGTTGTTTGCAAACTCTTTGGTTTGCCGCATAAATCTGATACTTCAAATCATGAAACTCTCCCTCCTCCTGCGGCCAGCAATTAATTACTGCAGTTCGTATATTGCAGAGCGGAAGCAATTGGTGTGGTGCCATACCTCTGATAGCACTGAAAACAGCTTCCATCATAAAATAAACTGGTGCTGCTGCCGTCATCATCGCACATTCAGTCCCTAAGTTCGTCCTCACTGGTCAACAAGTGGAACAGCTTGGCGGTAGCAAGTTCACAAACGCGCAAAATGCTTTAGCTGATGCGGAAGTAATATAAGATGGCAGGCTGGCTTTGTCGGGAGCAGTCACCAAAAACCCCGTTAGATGCGTTATCAGGTTTTCGCATGCGAGCTAAATCGAGTGCCTGACTTTGGAGTTCGGGGCGCCGTATCTTAAGGAGCTCTTTATCTTTTCTTTATTTTTTTTTATTTTTCGGTAACCTCCTAACTTCGTAATATACCTGTGTGTAATAAATAGGGCCATTACAAAAGACCAACGTGACCAATGCACCGCAACAAAAAACACACTTGTTCAGAACAAAGTAAAGATACGTCAGACGTTAATAAAATCACTCAACAGTAATCCACTGTACGGACAGTGTTAGGATACCAAGCGACTTTACTATAGCACCCTAATATAAGGAATTGCACTCCAGCACAATACTATTTGTGATATAAAAATCACATCCCTTTTCCTTACGAAAGATCAACGCGAAGCTTTCCTCAACGCTAACTGAATCAAAGTAAAAGCTGGAAGCCAATGAACACGCAACGAACTCAAGAAATGCTGAGTGACACGATACTATGGATATGTGATTTGACTGCATGTTGTGGATTGTCTTCTTTGAACGTTGAATGTTAATGAAGGTACATTGCAATAAGTAGCATAGGCACTATTTTAGATCTGGTAGCTGTTGATTACACGCCGAGACTCACGCTGTAACGGACGACATTGTGCTCTCTCTCTCTCTCTCTCTCTCTCTCTCTCTCTCTATATATATATATATATATATATATATATATATATATATATATATATATATATATATATATATATATATATATATATATATATATATATGTATATATATATGTCAAGAGCGTGAATTTGCTCCTATTGTAAGAAGCACCCCAACTGTGAATGTAAACTGTAGCGCTCTACGCAGATGTGTATCTAAGTAGGCTTTCCTTAAGTGCGCTTTCGGCGCTCATGGACGAATCAGTGGGCCATAACCAGTTTACCTTTAAAAACACATTCTTCGACATAATAACAATATAAAATAAGACGTACCACTAACGAATTGCTCCAGCTAAAGAACAAGAGAGAGAGTAAATGATAAATGAAAGGTAGGGAGGTTAACCAGGAGTGAGCCCGGTTGGCTACCCTACACTTGGGAAAGGAAAAAGAGGACGGGAAGAATAAAAGAAGAGGAAGACCACTGGGGATATCATTCGGTCACTCAGTCTAGCTCACAGACACTAACTCAATCCTGTAGCTTTCACATATCACAGCAGCGCTTTAGTGGCTATTTGTAGCTGCGATATGTGAGGCCACGGTCCCAAGATCTTGTTCAAGGTGAATGTCTTTCTATCTGACTGATTGAGAGATGCGCAGAGGTCATGTCTTTTTTTTTCAAAAGACTGGCAGCAGCACAGTAGATGTTCTATAGTTTCCTCAACACCGCAAGTATTGCACTCAGCGCTATCAGCCATTCCAATAAATAAAGTATATGCATTGGTGAATGCGACACCCAAGCGTAGGCGGCACAGCATAGTTTCCTCATTACGTGGAAGTCCTGGTAACAGCCGCAGTTGCATAGATGGGCCGAGTTAATGCAGCCGATGTTGAGTGAATTCAGGTGTGTGCCACTTCTTCAATGGCATGCGGCGCGCTAGCTTGCTTAAGTCTTCGGCTGCGTCAGACCACGATAAGCTACAGAAACAAGGGTTGCTCCTTCGTGCGCTTTCCTAGCAGCTTCGTTAGCGATGTCGTTGCCTGAGATACCGCAATGGCCAGGCAGCCACTGAGACTCGACGTCGTGTCCTTTCGCGGTCATATGATGGCGCATTCCTCGTATCTCCGGCGCGAGTTGTTCACAGGACCCGCGACGAAGAGTTGACAGAAGTCATGGTAAGGCCGCCTACTATTAGCACATTATCGCCCACTGATTAGCCGTTTGGTTCTTAATATAATCAACGTCACCTTGGAGGCAACATGCTCCGAATCGGTGGATGTTGTCCAGGGAGAAATATTGTACCGGATGCGCATTGATAATGATGGTATAACCACTGCACGGTTGGAGCTGGTCTGAGTGGAAGAGCCATTCATATATATGTGGACTCGGTTAAAGTAGAAAGTGTGAAAACAATCCCGGGCTGCTTGCTTCAAGAACAAAGTAGCCAGGTTGGTCTTTCTTAGGCGTGGAACCGTAAGACGCACTTGAGGTTGTTTTAAACACCAGAAAGCTGAGCTTGAACATGCTGATGGTGTGAAGCCCGATAGTAAAGAGGTACGATGGATGCTCACCTCGTTGGACGAGGATGCCTGTGGTCGTCGTCCTGGCAGGCAGCCAGCCAAGAGAGCTACTGCATCCATGATACATGACGAACATGGGCACTAAGCGTGTCAGTGCTAAAGTCGTGATCGGATTGTCTTGAGCGATTATGATGGTTCGTGCTGTTGAGGCGCTCTGCGGAAGGCCTCGGAAACACGTAGTGCCTGTGCTTGCACGCTCTGTAGTTCTCGAAGATTTGACTTGCATCTTTTAGCAGGCACGGGGGAACTATAGCGTAGGAATCCGATAAAAAGTGCTCGATATAACTGTATCATGGAGCCCACTCACAAACCCCATGTTTTGCTGGCGATGAACTCGATGACTTAAATAATAGATGTGAGCTTCATCAAGTGGGCAACCTGAAGGCTCCAAAATAGGTCCCGGTCAACAATGACGCCCAAAAACCGTTTATTTGTTTTGTAGGAGATAGGTTGGCCATTGATGCATACTGCATAACGAATCACCGCTTTCCGCGTAAAAGCGACTACTGTACATTTTTCTGTTGAGAGGGTAAGGCCTTGTGTGTGAAGATAGATGTCTGTGCTACTGTTCTGTAGCCTTGCGCGAACCTGCAGGCGAGTGACCGCTGATGTCCAGATGCACATGTCCTCGGCATAGGTGGAGACACTCACTGTTTCCGGTAGGGATTCGGCCAACCCATGAAGCGCGAGGTTGAAAAGAATAGGGCTTATAACATCACTTGGGGAACGCCTCGACATGTGTAGTAGTCGGCAGTCGAATCATCTTCAGTACCTACGAACAAGGACCTTTGTGTCTAGTATTTTCTTATCCATCGATAGACTCTCCCTCCTAGTTAAATTGTCAAAAGTGCGCCTAGAATGGGTTAATGGGAAGCGTTGTCATAAGCATATTGTCATAAGCACTGATAACCACTTCCCAGATTTTTGCTGTTCTACAGATCATACTAGATTGATGACACTGTCAATTGATGAACGACCTCGTAAATGTTGTGCTGGTAATCTAGCGGTAGATATTGTAGTGTTCAATATACCATTCGAGACGCATGACGATCATACGTTCCATGAGCTTCCCGACACAAATGGAAAGAGCACAGACCGATACAATGCCAGTTCGAGCAGCGACTTTCCTGCTTTTAGAAGCGGTACCAGGCGGCTGCGTTTCCATTCCTGTGGTACGACACCATCTTGCCATGAACTATTGAAAATGCTGAGGAGTTATCTTCATGCTTCTCGACCTAGGGGGAGCAAAGCAGTATATGTTATGCCATCGGGCCCTGGTGAAGCCGAACACCTATATAGAACCATAGCAGCTTCTGACTCTTCCATAGAGAATGGAGCTTCCATACTTGTACCTCGTGGACTGGGGATGTTGCCTAAAGCCATTTCAGGGGCTAAGACAACGTTCGCACAACATTCCTCTGCAACGTCTGTCTCACGGCCCTTTTGATAGAGAGCAAGAGCTTTAATAGGGCGTCTTTGCTGGGGACTTGAGCAAGGACGCCGTAGGGTACGCCACACACGAGACAATGACTTGTGGAGGTCCACTGACTCGCAAAAGGATTTCCATCTTTGATCCACTAGCTTCTCCACTCGGCATTTTATCTTCTTTTGCTTGTGCCGAGCTCATCTGAGGACAAGAATTGACTTCGCGCGCCTGTACCTCCTTTCAGCTCGGCAACGTAGTGCACGAAGCCTTTCCAATTCAATGTCATTCTCTGTATGCTTTGATGTACTTGTGAAGGAGCGCGTACAATCTTGCATTGCGTCTCCAATTATGTCATCTATTCTGCATGCGATATGTTTCTTGCATGTGTCTTCTACACGATCTTGAAAGACTGATCAGGCGATTTCGCGAGATACAAGCGGTAATGTGGCGTCTAATCCATAGATTCCCACATAGCATAGAATATGATCACTTCCGTAGGTTGCAATATCAGTGAACCACTGCACGTTCGAAGTCAGGCATTGTGACACCAAAGTCAAATCAAGGCAGCTGCTCTACGTTGTTCCTCGCATAAATGTTGGGCTTCCGTCATTTGGAAGATACAGGTTGTGGCCTCATGCAAAGGATAGTAGTGACCTGCCCCTCAAATTTATCCTGGAGCTTCCCCATATATGATGGTGAGTTTTGAAATACCCTGTTATTATCCAAGGACCGGGAGTAGCAGCCTTAATATCTTCTAGACTTTTGCTATCGAACTGACTTGTAGGGGAAAGGTACACGCCAATAAGAGTAAAAGACAGCCTCTTCTTTTCACAGAAACACAGAGGTATTGGTTATCGTTGCGTTGCGCTACGGGTTGGGAAAAATACGTAAGCTCCTTACGAATGTAAACCAGAACCTTACTCCCGCGTGCACACGCATTTGAAAAGAGGTTCATATCCTGATAGTCTCATGGTGCCTGAACATCTTGAAGGGGCAGCGCAATAAGACGAAGACAGAAGGCAGGAACACACAAGACAGCATGTTCCTGCCTTCTGTCTTCGTATTACTGCGCTGCCCCTTCAAGATGTTGAACCAGTACCAACTCGCCCAAATGTCGATCCTTCTACAGTATATTTATGGAGCCTGATAAGTTCCATTCACAGATGACCAGTATAGAAAAGCGGTTTCCAAACATCATCATCATCATCACCATCATCCTGGTTAAGCCCACTGCAGGGCAAAGGCCTCTCCGTTACTTCTCCAACAACCCCGGTGATGTACAAATTGTGGTCATGTCGCCCCTTCAACCTTCTTAATCTCATTCGCCCACCTTTCTGCCACCCCATGCTACGTTTCGCTTCCCTTGGAATCCAGTCCGTAACCTTCATTGACCATCGGTTATTTTCCCTCATTACATGTCCTGCCCATGCCCGTTTCTTTTTCTTGATTTCAACTAAGATGTCATTAACTGGCGTTTCTTTCCTCACCTAATCTGCTCTCTTCTTATCCCTCTTTAACGTTACACTCATCATTCTTCTTTCTGTAGCTTGTTGCGTCGCCCTCAATTTAAGTAGAAATCTTTTCATAAGCATCCAGGTTTCTGCCCCGTACGTGAGTACTGGTAAGACAGAGCTGTTATATGCTATTCTCTCCAGGAATAAAGGCAACCTGCTGTTCATGATATGAGAATGCCTGCCAAACGTACCCCAGCCCATTCTTATTTTTCTGATTATATTTCGGTCTCATGATCCGGATCCGCGGTCACTACCTGCCCCAAGTAGGTGCATTTCCTTACCACTTCCAGTGCCTCGCTACGTATCGTAAACTGCTGTTTTCTTCCCGAGACTGTTAAACATTACTTCAGTTTTCTGCAGTTTAATTTTTAGACCCACCCTTCTGCTTTGCCTGTCCGGGTCAGTGAGCATGCATTGCAATTGGTCCCCTCCCCTACTAAGCAAGCCAATATCATCAGCGAATCGCAAGTTACTAAGGTATTCTCCATTAACTCTTATCCCAAATTCTTCCCAATCCAGGTCTCTGAATACCTCCTGTAAACGAGCTGTGAATAGCACATCTGATTCTTCCTTATTCCTAGTTTCTTCTTCATTGCTTTTAGCCTTCCTCCATTCCTGAGAGCATGCTCAATTCTATTCATATTATAGTTCCTTATGTCAGCTCACTTACGTTTGCTGATTAACTTCCAAAGTTTTGCCAGTTCTACTCTAGCTGTAGGGTTAAAGGCTTTCATACATTGGCGTTTCTTGGTCAGATCTTTCGTCTCCGGCGATAGCTTACTGGTATCCTGTATAAAGGAGTTACCACCAACATCTATTGCACACTCCTTAATAATGCCCATAAGATTGTCGTTCATTGTTTCAACACTAAGGCCCTCTTCCTTAATTAGAGCCGAATGCCAGTTCTGTAGCTTATGTCCTGAATTCCTCGATTTTTCCTCTTACAGCTATTTCAGGGATCGGCTTCTTATGTACCAGTTTCTTCCGTTCCCTTCTCAATTCTAGGCTAATTCGGGTTCTTACCATATTATGGTCACTGCAACGCACCTTGCCGAGCACGCCCACATATTGTATGATGCCAGAGTTAGCGCAAAGTAGAAAGTCTATTTCTAGTCACGTCATTCAGGCTCCTCCACGTCCACTTTCGGCTCTCCCGCTTGCGGAAGAAGGTATTCATTATCCGCATATAATCCTGTTCTGCAAAGTCTACTAATAACTCTCCCCTGCTATTCCTAGTGCCGATGCCATATTCCCCCACTGCCGTGTCTCCAGCTTGCTTCTTGCCTACCTTGGCATTGAAGTTACCCTATAGTACCGTGCATTTTGTATTGGCTTTACCCATCGTCGTTTCTGCGTCTTCATAGAAGCTTTTGACTTCCTGGTCATCATGACTTGATGTGGGGGCGTACACCTCTACGACCTTCAATGTGTACCTTTTATTAAGTTCCACAACAAGACCTGCCGCCCTCTCGGTAATGGTATATAATTCCTGTATGTTACCAGCTATATTATTATTAATAAGGAATCCGACTCCTAGTTCTCGTCTCTCCGCTAATACCCGGTAGCATAGGACGTGCCCGCTTTTTAGCACTGTATCTGCTTCATTTGTCCTCCTAACTTCACTGAGCCCTATAGTATCCCATTTACTGCCCTCTAATTCCTCCTCTAGCACTGCTAGACTCGCCTCATTAGATAACGTTCTAGTGTTAAACGTTACCAGGTTCAGATTCCAATGGCGGCCTGTCCGGATCCAGGGATTCTTAGCACCCTCTGCTGCGTGACAGGTCTGACGCTCGCCATAGTCATTTGCTTCGCATTCTTCTGGTGACTGAGAGGGCCGGGGTTTGATTGTTGTTTTCATATAGGTGATTGTGGCCAAGTGCTGCACCATGGTGGCCAATCCTGCTCTGGTGAGGGAGTGCGTTACCAGTTCTGGTCACCGGGATCAGGCCGCCCTCTAGGCCTGTTTAGGCAATTTTATCAACACGCGGATTTTTTTTTTTTATCCGGTGAAAAACTGCGCGAAAGCGGGATTCGAACCATGGTCATCTTGCACGCGAGGCGGATGCTCTACCTCTACACCACCGCTCCACTTTCTTTCGTTCTTTCCAAACAAGAACTATCGAAATTCTGAAATACGTGACCTCAGGCCTCCCGCATTCCATTAGAATATGGAGACACTTCTCACATCATCCTGGAACGATCGCTGTTTTCGATGAGCCATGGTTTTGCTGTAGGAGTTCGCAAGCACTAGACTGCTGATTGCTAGCTAGAACCGGATTGATGGCATCTAGCACTTGCAACACACTTCGAGTTGTTGATGTCTGTAGGTTGTTCAGAAGAACAGGAATAGCAATCACCAGAGAGCTGATCATGACAATTTGTTGATCTTGGTCCGTGAATTTATCAGGAACAGACGAAGTGCCTCTTGCTGTAGAAGCCTAATTTCGCTCAGTAGGGGCATGTAGCCTCGGGCGGGCCGGCCAAGCATCAGCAGCCGTGCTGTTCGATGCACCTTTTTCCTTTCAGCTGACTGCGTTTGGCATGGGCGGAAGCGTGTGTGGTAATGTGCGTGAATGACGTTCTGCAGAGGCTTTGCAGGCTCTTGATCGACGTCGGCGGCGTGATCGTCGTCGCTAAATAGATGTTGCTTCTTCTCGGTGAGACGAGAGGTCTGTAACCATTCCCTTCAATATTGCCATTTCCTTTCGAATCAAAGGACATTTCTTCAAAGATGAATCGTGAGGCGCGCTGCATTTTGCGCACTTCAGCACACTGGCCTCGCAGGTGTTAGTGGTGGGCGGCCCAGTGCAACGAGAACAGATGGTAGTGTTAGTGCACACGCTACTCACATGGCCAAGCTTCATGCACTTCCCGCAATGCAGCAGTGTTGGTAAAAGGGGCGAGCTGCTTATCGGAAGTGGCCCACTTTTTAATGCGATGGGAGGGATTCGCCCTTAAATATGATCTTAGCACACTGTGATGTGCCGAGACGAAACGTGTTCGTGACGATGGTGTTTCCTGTAGCCGGCTTCATTAAGATTGACAGATTGAAGTCGACAATGGTCTCGTCAACATCGTTAATTACGCCAGTACTGAATTTTTTGCCCAGCGGAATAAGAGGGCGGACTTTCATCCCGTCAAGTTCCGTGACGTTGCGCAACGAACCCAACGCAGCCACCTCTTCTACGTCAATCGCTAGCATGTTCTTACGACTGCTCACTCTGATGTCTTTTATTTCATCCGGAACCAGCGCCTCTAGATGGGATGATACGGCTTGCCTGTTGAGGCGTCTGTGCTTTTCAGTGGCGAGCAGTGAAGCGAACAGGGTGGTGAGCGCCTAGGTATTCCGCGAAGAACTCACGGTGGACTCACTCGAATTCGATGATCGCTGAAAAACATTCGCTTTGCTTTACGACTCCGCACCAGCTCGAAGGTGTCGTCAGAAGACTCTTCACTGCTGACATAGTACTGCATGGTGTCGTCACTGTCAGTGTCGTTCTTTGTGCCGTTGCGCTTCCTGGAGGCAGCCGCCGTGGGCACTGCCGAGTCCGGCGGACGCGCGCGAGACTCCATCGACATCGAAGTTAAGGAGGAAACAGCAGTTCACTGGCAAAGTCTAAGAAATTCACAAAATGAGTAGGGCTTGTGCGTGAAACTTGTTGCCTTGTCTAGCAATGAATTTGCTAATGTATAATGTCTTGCATGTGTTACAGACCTGCGTCAAAGAGCGTCCAGTATATTTTACTTTCTAGAATTTTACCTGCGTAAGTAATCAATTTGCAGTGTTGTGATAAGTGTAAATGGTTATTTAAAATCATATCGATCAGGTCTTTCCCGCATGTGCATCATGCAGAATTAAAACGACTGTGTGCGCCGCTGCGCGCTTTCATTGAAAAACCTAAATATAATGTAACCTGAACGCTACGCTATCTCACCTATAAATAGCCGCGCGCCCATGCTTACATCTTCATTGTGATTAAGGGACCCGTACGGGGCCGGAAACGTCTGTTCGTTATTTTTCTTTTATTCTTGGCGAGTACGCGTATTTTGGCACAAATATAATTCTTACCCAGGAACTGCTCTTGTGACAAGGTGCAGAAAAGACCCAGCAGAAACCATGCTTATGTCTCGCCCATGTTTCGTTGCCGTTTATTTAGTGCAAGTAGCAGCTCGAAGAATACTGGGTTGCCTAGAAATGTCTATCATATACTGAAGAATACGAAGAGACCGTGTTTTTTATTCTATAGCACTAGCCCCATTTATGCCTTGCGTGGAACGTATGTGTTCTGTCATATGCAATGTTTATCAACGCTTTTGATTCACATGCTGGTGAAGTATATAGAGCGTTTTTGTTCAAATTCACATATTGTGACATTTTGCTTCTTTTGCAGGTGTGCGTTCTTGGTAATTGCACTTCTAATGCCATATTGAAGAAATTGGAATGAACTAATAAACAATCAATTGTACATCGAGTTACTCTGAACCTGTTGCATTTAAGCAAATAAATACAGAAATAGCCTAAGTTTCTCTTCATTGAATAATAAAACTGAGTAATAGTTTGGCAGGGCGCTTACTGCCTTACACAGCAGATTCATTTTCAACAAAGGTAGAGCAGACTTTGAGTGCTCTCGCTATCAAACAAATTTGTATGTGTAATATTCTTTTATTTGGTAGGATAAAACTTGCTCTGCATCTAGAAGAAAAATTTCTTGCAATCTTGTGTTTATTTTTGCGCTACATGCGATCTTGAAACTTACAGCACATATAAACTTTCCCGTAAATTTCCGTGCTTGGGAGTGATGGAGGGCGCATTCGTACGAAAGGAAACAAAAACTAGAACTTGCTTTCTGCTTCCGCAAAACTACTTCATTTGTGTGTTTCAAATTTCAACACACAAACAAATAGGATTACGCGCAAGCAGGCCCAAATGCGTCGGCATAATATTTTTAATTTGTACTGCCACGTTGTCGTGACGCTGAATAACGGCCAGGTCACGGAGCTAGCTTCTTATCGGGGGCACCTGCGCCCAGAAAAACAAGAAAGCCTTTGCACATAAACACCCCTGAGCACACTTGTCGTTAGTCGAAATCTAATTTGTGGTTGAGAAGCGTACACCTTTTGTGCATGACTCAATGGAACCTACGAGTGCGATCGCTGGTGCTCACGTAAGTACAAGAATGCGCACCACTCTTCTAATCACGCATGCAATGTGGTAACAGGCTCGGCGACAGTACAAACAACAGATAGGAGAACAGTACTATTTGGTGAATGATACCTGTGCTCGTTGTTCAGACAGGCAAACAAGATGCTTTGATCGAATCCGTCAAATGTTGGGAATGTACGCCATCAGCGTGCCTGTCGTAATGTAGGTTGTGGTTGGATGAATTCAGGGCATTGCAAGTTTTGATGCTGTTGAGGCACTCCGCGGCAACCGAGGCCAATGCGTAGTGCTCTGTGCTTGCTCGAACATTTGACTTTAATGTTGTCGATGCAACGGGACACCTATAGCGTAAGAAAGTGTTAAAAAGTGCTCGTTACTTCTGTCCATGAAGGAAGGTGTAAAACTGGGCAGTTCCTTTACAGTATGATGTGTACGGTGCTGGCAACTGACGTAATTCAGGTTGTAATGCATGTAGCGTTCCTAACTAGAACGGCAACAGAAATGACATAATCTAAGTGAGAAGGGGTTCGTCCGCCATTTTATTCCAACTTCTTCCTTCTCACTTCTCTCCTAGCACCTTCCTTCGTCTTCTTTCATGCGTCCAGCGCAGACCGCTTCACTCTTCCGGATTTCTTTTAATTACACCTCCTGGGGTAATACTTGAATACGTTTCCAATAGCGGCGCACTCCGTTTGGCCCGAGGCTCCGGCGTACCAGACATTCTTCAATATTCCATGCTGGCATGCAATCTTAATAACTTGAAATGGTCCGCAATATTTTGAATTTGAGGGCACAGCGCCTTTCCTTACAAGGACATAGTCTCCAGGCTGTATGTCCGGTATCTCGCTACTGTGCCTTTTATCAAAGTTTCGCTTCATGCGGCGCTTGTAGATCTCCTGTTCTTTGACAGTTTTTCTTACTTCCGCAAGTTCGAGGTTCTCTAGGAGAATTAGCTCACGATCTGCAGGAAGCATGGGCGCTGTACCTGAAGTTACAAAATGAGGGCTGCAGCCTAAACTCGTGGTGTATGATCTGTTGTGATGCTTCACAGCGGCCTCGAGACAGCACTTCCAGCCACCGGCAAAGTCTGGATACATCTTCAGATACTGTTTGATGTCTCGTATGGCACGTTCCGCTAGGCCGTTTCCTGCCGGGTGGTATGGAGAAGAATACTTTATCATGATGCCGTGCTCCTGGGCCCACTTTGATAATTTGGCACTCCGAAAAGCCGGCCCGTTGTCGCAGACGAGCGTCTTTGTGTGTTTAAAACACTCAGCTTTGAGGAGGTCTATTACGCTGTTTGCGTCTTCTTTGCCAGCTTTAGCCGCAATCGTCCGTGTGCACTCATCTATGGAGAGCAAGAAAGCTTGCGTTCGCTTGACTCCTTCCCCCTTCTTTTTGAGCTCCGCGAAGTCCAAATGAATTACTTCGAACGGGATGCTTGAATATTCAGGGTTTGTCATAACGTCTGTCGATTGCTTGAATTTAACTTTGTTCACCTGGCAGAGGTGGCATGTGCGGATGTAATGGCTGATGTCGTTTTTCATGCCCGGCCATGTGAATCTCATGAGCAATTTCTTATAAGTGCGCCAGAAGCCATCATGTCCACCCGATTCAGGGGTGTCGTGGTATAGATGAAGAATCCTTGGAATCATAGTTGGTGGTACGTGATACCTTCCATTGATAAACTGGAGCTCTTCTGTACCTTCCCATAGCTTAATATGATTGATTGTATCTGGATTATTGCTTGATTCCTGTACAAGTAATCTTGATAGTGCGTCAGCGTCAGTGAGGAGTGGGCCAGGACGGTGCGAAATTACGAAATCAAATTGTTGCAGATAGTTCACCCATCTAGCAATGCGGCCTCTTGGCTGGGCCATGCTCAGAAGTTGAGTCAATGCTTGATGGTCCGTGAAAAGTATGAATTTGGCACCTCCCAGGTAAGTACGAAAGTACTGCACAGCTTTTAAGACGGCCACAGCTTCCTTTTCTGTGGTACAGTAATTGATTTCGGCGGGTTTCAGGGTATAGCTGTAGTACCCCACGACGTAGTGTTTGGTTTGATCAGCTTGTTTGGATGGCTTCTGGTATAGAACTGCACCGGTAGCATAATGTGATGCGTCCGTGTTCAGCACGAAAGGCAAGGAAAAATCCGGTATTCGCAAGATGGGGTCCGACGATATTAGTTTTACAAGCTCACGATAGACAGCTTCGCACTTCTCGTCCCAATGAAAAGGCACGTCTTTCTGAGTTAAACGTGTGAGGCACCTTGTTCTCAGTGCGTAGTCTTTGATAAACGCCCGGAAGTGTCCTGCAAGGCCAAGAAAAACGCGCAGGGAGTGCACATCATAAGGCTTTACCAGCTTGGAGATTCTCTCTACCGATTCTTGCTTGGTGCTTTTAGTCTGTCCATCAAACACCCTGCCAAGAAATACTACGGTATCTTGAAAGAACGCACTTTTCTTGAAGTTGACTTTGAGTTGGGCAAGACTGAGGGCATGAAGAACTTTTGAAAGATGACTACGGTGTTCGTCCTTTGTCTTTGAGTAGATGATGATGTCGTCGATGTACACATTGCAAAATGTGCCCAGGTAAGGTTTCAGAATGTCCGTCATAATCTTCTGAAACCACGCAGGGGAGTTTTTCCAACCAAATGGTAGGCGGTTGTACTCAAACAAGTCAAATGGGGTTATGAACGCGGTGTACTTCTTCGTTTCTTCACTTAGTGGAATCTGCCAAAAGCCCTTGCAGAGATCTATTCGTGAAAACCAATGGCAACCACCGGTTTCGTCAATGATGTCGTCGATTCTCGGCATTGGATAAGGTATCAATTCAGTTTGACGATTGAGAGCCCGGTAGTCTGTGCAGAGGCGGAATGTCCCGTCTTCTTTAGGTGCAATAGTGATAGGAGAAGCAAATGGGGATACAGAAGGCCGGATGATACCTGCGTCTAACATTTCTTGCAACTCCTTTTTCAGCCACACCTTTTTATCTCTGGACATATTATAGGGGGTTCTACGAACCACTGTTTTATCTGCGAGCTCGAAAGGAACGACATGGGATTTCATTGCTGGAGGGTAGCTTCCTATGCATATAAGCTCTGGGTACTTAGTCTTGATGTCTTCGTGGTGAAAAATTAGCCTTGATACACTAGGTTCTTCACCAGGGTCTTCTGTTCTTATCGTGTCTTCGGCCATTACCTTGTCATCCCAATAGAGGTTCATCTTAAGTTTTTTCATGTCTGGACGGGACAAAAGAAAATCGTAGGTGACATTGGGAATGGCCAATACGTCACTGGTAATAGCATTTCCTTGAAATTCAATAGCCAGGGTTACCCATTCGCTATGCATGGTCACTGACCCATCGTAGGCTTGGACACGCAATGTTCTACCAGCGTGCAGACGACTGGCATCCACTCGAGTCTTGTTGATAATAGATACCGAAGCTCCACTGTCAACGAGAGCCTTCACTTCAATGCCATCTACCTTAATGGGGGCGTACAATAAGCTTGACGACACCAAATATACTGTCTCACTGAAGCTCTTTTTCTGGGGCTTGTGATACACGGTAGACAGATTATGTGGAAGTAGGTTGCCGTGAACTGCGGTAATTGGTTCTGCACCATCCTCACAGTCATGATTTACGCTTCCCAGAGATTTGTTTATGAAGCTGTGTTCACATTCAGTTGACGGCAACGACTCTAGATTGGAATCAAGTTGCTCTGTTCTACCATCTGGCTGTCTTCTCGATGTAATTCTTGGCACTGAGGTCTGTAGAAAGTTCAGAAGGTCATCAAACGTTCTTGGACCTTTGAGCTGGACATGACTACGGATCTCGATACACAACCCTTGCGTTATCAAAGCTACAACAGCAGAAGACGACAGCTTCGGTTCTGCAGAATACAACAGGCGACGCTTCTCAAGAGAGTACTCAAGCAGAGAGCCACCTGTATAACTGAACCGCAGTGCCGCATCCCATCTTTCTACTGCGTTGCCTTCGAAAGCCCCTAAAAAGTTGCTTTTCCACAGTTCCCAACATGTTGTTCCATAATCCATGAGTTGCACGTCATACCATTTTCTGGCTATACCGCCCAAATAGCGGCGCATATGCAAAATCTTTGTGTCGTCGGAGTGCCACAGATTCTTGTCACAGGCGTACTCGAAAAAACACAGCCAGTAGTCTGCATTTTGCGATTTTCCTTCAAAAACATCTGGTTCAACAATACTTCGTGCTGACTGCTCTCGACTAAGCGCTTGGACGAAAGTTCTCATTATTTCGATCTGTTGTATAATGTTCCTTTGCAGTTCCATAACACTCAAGTCTAGGCTCACCTTCCCGGCAGGCGTTTCCTCTTTGAGGGTGCCACGTCGTATGGGTTCCAGAACGAGTTCGCTCAGTGTCTGCAGTTGTAGATTCACTGTCACCGATCCTGTTTGCACGAGGGCTTGGCGGCTGATTGCAGCTTGTTGCAGCACCACGCTGATCAGCGCGGTAGAACTAACTTCAAGAGGAAGGTCCGTCGCTGGCTCACCGTGCACTTGGTATCGGGTGAACACAACAGACTCTGATGACGCCTGGTCGACGAAAAACGTCACCCGCATCGCTGGTCTTCGAAAACTGTCGGCTGCGCCAAAATGTAGCGTTCCTAACTAGAACGGCAACAGAAATGACATAATCTAAGTGAGACGGGTGTCGTCCGCCATTTTATTCCAACTTCTTCCTTCTCACTTCTCTCCTAGCACCTTCCTTCGTCTTCTTTCATGCGTCCAGCGCAGACCGCTTCAATGCACACATCGTAATGTAGCATAGATCCCATTCATGTTCCCCATGCATTGCCGGTGGTGAAGTTAAAAGCTTGCAAAATAGATGTGAGCTTCTTTTTTAAGCGGGCAACTTGAGGGCTCCTGGAGAGGACTGGTGAACAATGACATTTAAAAAACGGATAATTTCTTTTGCAGGAGATAGGCTGACCGTGCAAGAATACTGGATTACCAGTGACCACTTTTCAATAAAATCGACAATGCATGCTTTCTATTGAGATGGGTAGGCCCTGTGTTCGATTATAGCGAAATACCTGTGTTGCTGCTTTCTGCAGCATTGCATGAATCTGCAGGCGAGTACTGCTGATGCCCACCTGCAGATATAGTCAGCTTGGATTGAGTCAATGACTGTTTCCGTTGGAATTTACCCAGACTTCGACCTAGAATTTCGCCCTCACCTAGGAAGGGTGAGGTCGAAAATAATATGCTTTAGAACACAACCTTGGGGAATGCCACGGCACATGAAGTGGTTGGTTGTAGGACCATCCACATACAGTACGTACAAAGGAGGACCTTCTTGTAAAGGAGCTTTGGATCCATCATTTTATTGACACTCCTACTTCAATTGTCAAATCCGTGTCTTCAATGGCTTGATGGTGAATGATGACAAAAGCACCTTTCATGTTGAGTAATTGTACTACTGGTACTTGCTTCGCATATTTTTTCTGTTCTACAGATGACAATAGACGGCTGCAGGTGTTGATTGGTGAACGGCCAACTCAATATATAGCCACTGAGCTCGGATAAATTGTGTGTCGTTGAAGGTACCCTGCAAGACAAATGATGGTGATACGTTTGAAGAGCTTCCCGACATTGCTTTCGAGTCCTTTAGGCTGACATAATGTCCATTCCAGTGGTTACTTTCTTGTTTCGGGCAGCGGCGCCAGGTAGCTGGGATTTCATTCCTGTGGAGCGCCGCCATCTTGCAATAACCTATTAAAAAAAAAACGTTCAGCAGCTTTTGTTCTGCTTCTTGACCTAGGTGATGGAAAGAAGAATATCAGTAGCTTGACTTGGTCGAATACCCTGTGACGTGGTTCAATGTGCTGCAGTAGCGTTGTGACTTTCAGAGATGACGTCTTTTACCGCAGACATTAACCGAAGCTTTTACATATTTTCGACGTATATTGTGTGACCCAGGGCTGTGCAGCTCCCAACGAACAAAGGCCAAAACAATTTCTCTGGGAGCCACACAGGCTAAACTTTAGGCGCCAATGTTGCAACATTTTGCTTGCAGAAGGGCAATGTGGTGTCATTCTTGGCTGTCCCCAGCATGTGTGGCAATTTCGCTTCGCTCCCTGCAGACTGATGTAAAACAATTCTTAATCACAGATTGAAAAACTCATAAAGAGTGATTCCAGTTTCAAAACCTTGTCATATGTATTTTCCTTCCTTTTTATTCGGGGTTTTTACCAAACAAACGAAACGGCTACTGGCCTCAGCGCTCGTTTTTCCTCCGAGGAACAATACAGTTCTGCGCAGCCCTGGCTGATTTGCATAGTCACAGTACTCCAGCGTGACCTGTAAAAGGTCGCAAAACAGGTATTCTCTTATATTTTAAAGTCTTAAAATTCTGCTAAAATATCTGCCGACGTGTTTCGAACATTTCTTCACGTGCATGAACACTTATCTTTGGCTTCGAAATCATCTGATGCAGTCAGATAATAAAAGTGAGACGCTCTTGCAATTTACACCTTAAGTGCGATACGGATAGGTAGCGCTGGAATACGAATTAGCTAGTACGCCGAGAAATTGGCCTGTAAACCTTGGTGACTTAGTTACGAGCTCCCTAAAATGGGCCGCTGAAGCAGTATTATATTATTGCCGCAAGGCGCGTATCTCGGCGTTTGCGGCACGCCGCACGCCACACGTTTCGGAGTCCCCACGCACGCTTCAGGGTGGCGTCCCTAGATGGAACCGATTGTTCTTAGGGAAGTGCAAAAGAGTGGTCGTGTCATTCTGTAGCTGTATTTATTCAATGCTAACGCACTGTTATCAGGAGTGATAGCGAGGTGGGCTCGGGCGCAATTTCCTTTCTTCCTCAAAACTTCTATACATTTCTTGTGCCCTTGCCTATACTTGTAACCCATACGATGCTCTAAATCTCTTGCTTGCAATTTTCGCCACCAGTATTCTGAGCATTGTTGCTTATCCAGAGTGATAAGAGTTAATGTTTCCAGCCTTTCGAAATACGGCCCTTCTTAAAGGTGGACGGTACGTACGTGCTTCGCTTGTCGATATGTTGGCCTTCCATTAGGACATACATCGGGCTGTTGCAAACGTATGCTCCAGTATTAACTTTAGTTTAGGCCGCTGCCTGTTGTGGTATGGTACAGATTTTCCCGCCTGAATACTTCACAGACATTCCAGTAAGAATGTGGACATTTTGGCGAGCTACTATCGCTCTTTGGTGAAGTAGCACAACACAAACATCACATACAAAGTCGAAGGAAAGGACAATACGTGCGCTTACACGCAATTAACAGTTTTATAATAGAAAAAAAGGACATCCATTCAAAGGAAACAGAACTCAGCCCGCAATTGCTAACATTCCCACAGGCTGCTCTGTGCACAAGAATATAAAAAAATGAAGTCCAATGAAAACGAAACAAGACACATGGCGCAGGCATTACAACGTTAAAAGTTATAACCAAATTACAAATGTATGCATCAACCCGTCTGTGAAATATATATGTCATTCCTCCATAAAGCCCCATAATTAACATTAATGCACGTATTGTCGGCATATAATATGGAAAAAAAAGTATTTGTACCACTTTACATGCCAAATTGCTCTTATGCTGAAACGCAGCAATGGTCTGATCAAACACAGGCAGGCAATTGCAGGACCTAGAATGTGCGACCAAATAGAAACCATCATTTCACCATAAATTATTCCTATGCTTCGTTAGTTTTACATTTAAACATCACCTCGCCTGGTCAATTCGTAAACTACACCACTAACACAGTAAAAAAAAAATGGTGCATAACGGTGCATTTCTTACTTGTCTCGCTAGGACGCTTATTGTAACGTTTCTCTTTTTTTTTTCTGAACAGCAGGTCATCTTGGGACGAGTTTCCCGATTCGCAGTTAGATCTGTTTCTACTCTATTCGTGCCTTTCTATAATAACCTGTTCATTGAGTGTAATCGCTCGTGTTGCACTTTTTTGAGCTTCGTATGCCTTGTTTACGCTACCTTGCTTCACCATAGAATTTTGTGAGAACGTCCGTCATTCTTATCAGCTTCTATTTATGTGGAACGTACGACGGAAGATATAGGAAATCGACTTCTTCTTGGGCAAGCTGGTTCATAAGTTCCCAGGTATACTTGATTATGGAGGGAAGTACATTTCGTGAAAAAGGACAGAAAACGGCCTATTTTCACGAAATCCTTCCACGGATCCCTTTTCACGAAATGTACTTTGCGCCACAATCAAGTATACCTAAGAAATGCAAGAGGAATGCCTCTCCCAGCGATCGCCCATTACCGGTGGCTTGCGATTACTGATTTCAGCTAGTTCCTGGAAGTTTTCGAATTTCATAACGCGGACAGCTGGCTAGTTGGAAAATCGGCATTTCATGCATTTGCAGTGCTTTGAAGAAATAGGAAACATTTAGAGAAGAGCGAAGGCGCAAAGACATATAAGTCTTTCCTCCTCCCAGTTTGAACCCAATATCTTAGTACCGGTAGACTGCAGTGATTGTGCACCTTTACATTAAATGACAGTGGTAAGCTCTTAGTCAGGATTCGGTATTGCGTGGTGTGTGCACTACAACCCATTTTTATCCTCCGGTAGGTTTCTTTCTTATGATCAGGATCACATGTGACTAATTTACCTAGATAAACGAACTCCAGCACAAACTCTAGAGGCTGACTCGCAAGACTATTGAACATTACAGTTGTCTTCTGCATTATAGGCTTAAACGCCGTTGCTACACTTTTTTGGTTAGGGTACTCAATCATTCGTTACAATATTTCCGAAGTGTTGCTGAACAGGGCAATGTCATCTGCAAACCGAAGGTTGCTGAGACATTCGCCGTCAATCCTCATTGCGAAGTCTTCGGAGTATATCAGCTTGAATATTTCTTAGTATGTGGCGAATAGCATTGGAGAGATTGCGTCTTTCTCTACACCTTTCTTCATGTCTGATTTTCTACTTTTCTTGTGGGGAACCTTTCAGATATTTCCCAAGATATTTCCTTTATTACGGAATTACCGTATCGCTGCTTGTGTCTCGGCTGAATCAAACGTATTTTTTGTAATATATCAAAGCCATATACAGAGGCTTATTTGCACTTTGCCGATTTCTAGTGTACCTGAATCATTACAGAGATGAGAGTCATTGTAGAATATCCTTTGCTGAAGACATCCTGTTCGCTTGGTTGAATGTAGCCGGATGGTATCTAATTCTATTTGAAATTAGTTTAGTGAGCATATCGTGCACTACTGAAAACAAGCCAATTGGCCAATAAGTCTTCAATTCCTTAATGTGTGTGTTTTTATGAAATAATATCTTACTGGCATTTCTCCAGCTCTCGGCTACGCTTGAAGACGCGAGGCCTTGCGGATAGAATGCTGTATGCTTCTGGATCATAATATCCACTCCATATTTGAATACTGGACTGTTATTTCTTTTCCTGCCGAGTTTTCCCCAGTGATGTCTTCAAGACCCTTCTAACTTCCTATCTAGTTTATAAGGAGCCTCCGTGTACTGTTCTTCACTACTTCTAATGAAGGCAACACGGCTGCTCTGGGTACAGTACAGGTCAATGTAGAATACTTCTGCTACATTTACATTATCATCAAAATTGTAGATGGCATTACCTTGCTCATCTCTTACTGCATACATTACGCCCTGTCATATGCCACGTTTTCTTCGCACTGATTTCATGCTGCGGTAATTTTTACTGCTCTCTTATGCTTTTAGACGGAATAACTTATAACGTTATACTCCAAGGTTCTCGACACGTCCGCGATCTCGAAGGCAACAGCCTGGCTGTTGCGCTTCGATGTCACAAAAAAGGCATTCCACAAGCCTCTGCAGGAATGCTTTGTGCTTCGTCACCCGTAAATTATCAAAGTGAGTAGTGTGTTTAGGTGTAACATTTCGACCGCTTGGGCATTTTCGACCGAGCAGAGCGCGGCTGTGGCGCGAGCGCCTGTTTGCAACTTCGCGAAACCTTTATATATTCCCCACGCTAGCAGAACTTTACGTGTTTCCTTGCCAGTGTTGCTCTTCAAATATAAAGTACGTGTAGGTGTTTCAAGCTCAATGTTTGCTTATGTGGTCACAAATTATGGTATAATACTAGGAGGAAATGTCGCATCCTATTTCGTAATGACACACCGCAAGCCTCGCACACCCTTATTATTGGTGTGTGGACCTTTACTGACCGCTCGATTTGCGTGATCATCAGTTTTATCGCAAATTAAAACACAGACTGCAAGAATATATGATTACTGTACGAAAATGGTAATTCAAGTTGGGGAAATATTATTGCGTAGTTGCGCAAGTGGGCATGCACGAGAGGCTCAACCCTCAAACTGTCCCGCTTCATTCACTTTTCAGAACCTCCCCTTGTTCCTCGTCACATCCTGTCACCTGCCAGCCGTCCAGCGCTCACGCATGAACGGCTGCACTGTGAGCACGTGGTGTTGTGACACGTGACGCCCAGTGTCGCTTTGTGGTGCCTTGTTTGGCACTTCTAGTGGGATGGCTCTTTTCGAAAGAGGATGCAGCGGGCGTCTTTTGGTCCCTGGAGTGCTGGTAGCATTAGTCCTGCTCCAAAGAAGCATCCTCCCGGTGCGTAGAAACACCTGCAGGGGCGAACAGCTTTAAAGGTACACTGCTCCAAATATGATTGGCGTTGGGTTTGAGCACATAGAGCAGTACTGTTATTCAATGCGTTGCACAGCAAAGCTTCGTTCCTACTACATGTGCGCCTCCTGCGTGAGTCCTACGAAGTACTGAGAACACTAAACCATCAGGAATTACCTCGCAATGTCAGAGCCTTAAACGGTGAAGTACACCGTTGGAATGGAAATAAGGACGTAGCAAGTTTTCCGAGACACCACATGAATTTGCAGGCATGTACCCCCACATGATTACATGTGTGTTCGCCTTAGTTCACCGGTTTGTGTCGGCGTATTGCGGTTGCATAATCAGGTGCGTTGCTAGACGCCATGATTCTTCCACCCTTTCTACATATTGGATGACATCATGGTTGTATTCGCTTCTCTTGTTTGCAGGTAACCTTGTCTCTGGTGTCCTTTTTACTCTTCGAATGTGAAGAAGTTCAAAGAGTGTGAAAGGTGTCGTTCTTCCACCACTGTATTATACGCAAAGGTATAATACTGTCCCACGTCCGTGATTCCAGGTCCACGCACACTGAGACCATGTCCGCGTGTATTGTACAGCGATGCGATTTGTTTCTGGATCGTACGTTGTAATTTTTCTATGATTATTACGAGTTCGTGACAGACTGCATCAAATGGGCCATAAGTGTTCTTCCTTTGTCTTTTATGACAGCCGTGCATCATTTGCGCCAAGTTGGATAGCTATGTATCATATGAAAAATTGGGCCACATAAACGATGGCTTTTTTTTGTGAGAGATGATCTCTGAGCATACGGGATCACATAAGTTTTTCTTTTCGCATATTGCCGTTCTCCTGAGGATGGAACGAGAAACGGACCAAGCATATGCACTCCTATCTGTTCAACCGGCACAGCTGGTGGCTGTATCGGTTGTAGAAAAGCTGCTGTTTTGAGTGGCGTTGTTTGGTGGTTTGGACAATCCGGCATGATTGGGCATATCGCTGGACGAAATTCAGCAATTCCAGTGAGCAATATTTTTGTTGGATTCTTGCCAGAGTTCCATTAAGGCCTAAGTGACCAGCTCAAGGGTCGTCACGGCAAGCTTCTGAGATTGCTCGCAGCCCATGATGGCACGAAAAGTAGAAAGGTCTCGCTACTCGGCTAGAATTTTCGCTTTTAGATGCCATTGTTCCAAAGGAAATGCAAACTTATCTTGATGAACTTTAACTCATTTATTCTCCAGGGTTTGGATGAGCAGGAGGGATGTCTGTTTAGCACGCTGATTAATAGACCATTTACCATACGTTCACAACTACAAGTAACGGCATACCTTGCATGTGTTCAGCAGACGCAGATTTAATAGGTGCTTGCGATGGGCAATCAGCATCATTGTGCTTTAGACAGGACGTGTGAATGACCGTGATATATTCGCTCTAGCACAAGCTTCATCTAGCGAGACGCCCAAAAGGGTATTTTAAAGTTTGCCTGCCAGCAGAATGAGTGGTGAATACTGATGACTCGAAACGGTCTGTTGTGTAAGTATAGCTTGAACTTTCTTATTACTAATATAACCGCTAGACATTACGTTTCCGCACCTCAGTAACTTGTCCAGGCTTTCCATATAGTACGGCTTGCTGATGCGCTGTTGTTTTCTTCTCCATTCTGCCGCTGAGTGATTGGCTGGCTCCAAGACCAAAGTTACTTGATTGAGAGTTGATGTCTGCTTCCTCAACGTCATCAAAATGAACAGGTGTAAGAGGACACTGCAAACGCTGCCATAGCTAAGAAGGTCACTCGGTACGAGTAGTCGTGCCCAAGTATTACGAATTATTCAACCACAATGCTTCATTTCGCAATGCGAGTACAATGATTTTACAATGACGGCACGAAGCATTTAGCGAGCTATCTGAGGAACCTCATGGCGATATCTTTGTTTATCACAGCTCTCTCTCTCAATATTGATAGATGCAAGGACACTGTCTACATCTATAAAAGCTGCATTGAGAGTGGCCTCATCCGGTATCTGTACATAGTCATGGATATACGCCATGGCTGCTCCCTTCGTCATGTATTAACACAATAGCGTTAAGTGCCACGTGTCGCTATAAATCTGGCGTTAGCGTCCCGCGTCAACCTTCATATCGGCAAACCTAATTCCGAACCATTCAAACCCAACCACGCATGCCCAACCGCGCAGGCCCTCTGTGTACCACAATAACGTTATTTATTTGAATTTCTCATAATAAGATACTTCAGAAAAATCATAAAGTGCGGCTTAAACCGAACATACTGACATGATAGCGTCAGACTGTAATTGAAATACACAATAAAACACAATTTTTTTTGTACAGAAACTCAAACAAACCCCTTTTCCTCCGCTTCTAACAATTGGTAGACCGGCCACGGCGTCTGCGATTTGCGCATGCTTACGCGCGCAAATGTTGGGGGCCACAGAGTGGCACTCATGGTTCCTTGCAACATCTCCAGATGGCGCTCGCCTCCACCGCATCTGGCACACACAAGAGGCCGCATTTCTACTAGAACGCTCGCCTTCGGGTGTAGCGTTGGGTGCCGGAGTTTCCTCGTAAATTTTACGCTTGCATAAGCGGCAGTTGCCGGGAAGCGTGAGAAAGAGTCAGGGAACTTATAATGCTATCGGGTTCCACTGTTAAAGGCGAAGCTTAAGCATCCTCCAAACTTGGATGCAGTATTGCAAAGTTAGTCGAAAGAATCACTGCACATCGGTTATCCAGGAGAACTAGGCTTCTTGCCACGCATATTTGCTTTCCCTGTATTAGCACTGTATTTCCATATTCAAGCCCCTTGTAGCAACGAAACACGTACTCTCTTAAAGGGAAACCAAAGGTAAATGCTAAGTCAAGCTAAAGTGGTAGATTACTGCTCGAAAATCTCTCAGGCGTCAATATTATAGCGAACAGAGCCTTAATAATTGATAAATTGAGGTAAATACAGGACTTGATTATAGGCAACGCCGGGAAATTCAAGCACTTGGCAGAAGACGAAAGCACTCCTCAGTTAAATTCTGACGGTAGTACTCAACTACTCGCTGCAAAAATACTTCATCGTATTGTATTATATTATAAAATAAAATGCTAATTGTCCAGTTCCATTTCATGTTCAGAAAAAATAACTAATTCAAGTTACCGTTGACAACGACGCGGGTGGTCGAAAGGTTTCATTTTCACTCGACTCTGCGCCGCCCAGGCTTTCGCGTTTCAGTACTTTGCTGATCGAGTAGTGCTGCGCTGGTTTTGCTGGCACGCGAAACTCGAACAAACTCCAAGTAGCAGGTAGTTAAACTTAAATGTGATGTCGCGGGATGCCCGAACGGTCTATGCCATTTGACCAAAAAGCAGCTGCAGCGGCAAATCCGCCGCTCTGTCTTGGGTCGGTGCGCCGTCTGTTCGGCGCCATTTTACTCAACGACGGCAGCAAAGGATGCTGATGGCGTATGCAACGTCACCCCTCCTCCGGTTGGGTGTCGCGAGATTTGAATTTCGAAAAAGGCGTTCGGACATTTTAGACACAATTTTCCCGTAAACTAAGTCTTTACTTAGCCCGAAACAAGCATTGCGAGGTTTCTGGAATGGCACTTACAGTCTATGTCAACTTACTATTTGCCTTTAGTGTCCCTTAAAGACGGCAGTCATACTGCACCATGGCGGCACCATCGCATGTTCGCCAACAATACGGATAGATGAAATATGTGGCTGTTCCATATCGGAAAGCGCAGCATCATTTCTGTTAGAAAACGGCACGGCGCATTCTCGCAAGTCCACGATTGCACCTTGCGCTTACAAAAACTAACAGTAGATCATTGAACTCTCCGGAAGAACTTTTACACCGCTGATCTACATGACAAGCCTGTTTCTGATTCATCCTGGGCACATTCCGACGGGGTTGAGTAAGTGTTGCCTAGCGCTACTTATCTGAGATGCAGCAACATGGCTCAACACCTTTCTGAATTTGCTAGCGACTTCTTTCTTTATTATTAGGACATAAAACATACAGTAAAATATTTTCTCAGCCCGCCAAAGCAATGACGCTTTTGAGCGGCACTGGGCAGTGCTCTCGCCCAAATCGCACAGTCTTGTGCTCTAAGAACAGAGGAACAATAGGAAGGGAGAAAATAAATGCACAATAGCAAATTAAGTTTCTTGCATGCACCACAAATAGTAACCTGTAGTCCGCGAAAGCACTGATGCTTTTATGCGGACCACTGTGTATTTGCCTTCAACAAGGCACAACACATGGACACATTTTCGAACCCTTCTCACTTCCATGCCCTCACCCTGTTCCTTCATCGCTCGTCTAATTTCTTGTATTTGTTACTGCACGAGCCATAGTTTAAGCAAATACATATTGTTACGGGATTACAGCAGCAAAATAAATGTACAGCACATCTCTATATTTCATCATATATAGAAATCAATGTGTTGGAAAAGTAGCAATCATCAAACACTATTGGAAAGTAAAAAAAAAGAACAAAATACACATAGAAAGAACACAATACTCTAGTCTGTCTTATACAATTGCTAGCGAAAGTTCATCAGAAAATTCCTGCCACATATTTAACTTCTGCTATTCCCAGTCACTTGTCAGAACCGTGTGACGCACAAAATCGTTTACTTTCCTGAATGATGATACTTTGGGGACTTGTGTTTTATTGAAGTAGAACGGTATATAAAACCATCGGGATCTTTTACCGTAGTTCGTGAATGCTTTAGCCCGAACGAATGTTTCAGTCTTGCGCAGATCGCGGGTTTTGACGTTTTTGGTTTTAAATGATTCATCAGAATAATGCTTCGTAAGTATCACGGAGAGAAAAAGCTGCTTAACATCAAATATACTATGCTCTGCCATCAGCTCACTGTGGCCGGTGGTATTGCTGGTTGTTCCGTATGCTATATTATTCGTTATTTTTTGTATTATTCTATTTAACACGTTTAGCCTATATGGCGAAGCAAGTCCGTAGATCGTAATGCCATATCGTAATATGGTTTCCCCTAGAGCTTTATATGTGAGTTTTCTTAACCGAACGTCACATACTGATCTGATTTTGTACATGACTGCACATACTGCTCAGAGCCTTTTAGCTACATATTGTATGTGATGGACAAATGAGAAATATTAATCGAAAATAGCACCAAGCTACTTTATTTTTGTGATATACTGCATACTTTGGCAAGAACATCCAATGCAGTATTCGCTATGCAGGTATAGATGTGCAGCTAGCTGCACTTTTTTGTGCGGGCTGTGAAAGCAGATTAACTGTGTTTTTGCTTTGTTCACAAATATGCAGTTGTTCTCAAACCATGCCATTATTTTGTATATATCGTCCTGTTTCAAAGTTACGCATTCATTAACATTGTCATGGGGTAATAGTAAAGCAGTATCATCCGCAAAATGGTATATCTTTGAGTTTAGCGCTAGATGGGCTAAATCATTCACATACAAATGAAACAGTAGCGGGCCTAGTACGGACCCTTGTGGGACTCCATGCTTTATGTGTATTAACTCGCTGTCTATATTTTGAATTCGAACGACCTGATAACGATTTTTGAAGTAGTCTTTAAAAACCTCTATGAAAGGCCCGCGGAATCCTATTTGAGCTAATTTATCAAGGAGTATATCGTGATCTAGCGTGTCGAAAGCTTTCTTCAGATCTAAAAAAAGACCAATTACTATCTTATTTTTATCTATTTCACTGTTAACTACGTCTGCAAAGTCCTCTAGTAGTGTGATTGTGCTTTTCTTGCAACGAAACCCATACTGTGAATTAGACAACAGATGAAACTTTTCGCAAAAGGAAACCATGTTCATGTGCATAAGCTTTTCTAGAACACACGACAATGTCGGCAAGATTGCTATAGGTCTGTAGTTTTCGCACTGTTGTCTTTTGCCGTTTTTGTAAATTGGCCTAATCATAGCTATTTTCATCGCGTTGGGAATCTGACCCGTCCTAAAAACTTCAGAGTAAATATATAGCAGCACACTCTTCAAACAAGCAAAGTTGAAAAATATATCACGAAATGTAATCCCATTACATCCTGGCATTCTAGTAATGGAAAATGACCTTATTGCATCCCAAATATCTAGAACAGTTACCTCACTCAAGTATGCAGAGTTGACGTTTGATTTGATTGGTATGTCACCTGTACCCCTAGGGGAATTTCCCTTAAGTTTCGGAACAGTATTAGCAAAGCAGTTATTAAATTCGTTTGCCATTTCATCCATTTGTCTTATAGGGAAATTGCTTCTTATGGTTTCGTCTACGTTGCGTTTCGTTTGTCTGCCTGTTAGGCAGTTTGCTATGTTCCACGATTTTCTCAAATTAGATTTACACTCGTTCAGCTTATTATTATAGTATTTATTCTTTGCTAGCCTTAGTGAAGCTGTTAGCTTATTTCTTGTTTGCCTAAATTCTTCTCTTAACTGCACATCTGATTCATTAGCCCTACTTCGGCGCCACAGCTTTTCTTTGATGTAACTTAACTCTTTAATTTCATTAGTAATCCATGGTTTCTCGATTTTCCTTTTTTTCGTAGTAATTATCTTTGGGCTTTTATCATAAACTGATTTAAATATGCCACTTAGCTTCTCGTGTGCTTGCAAGTGATTTAATGTTAATAAGGAGTCCCAATGATATTCCTTAATTAATCTATCAATCTTCTGGTTATCGAAGATGTGAAATTCCTGTTTAGTTTCCGCACGTGAATTCGTTAAGTCTTCACTAAATATTGTGGGAGCAATGAAATAATGGTCAGCAACGTTTTCTTTTACAATACTTGTTACAGGTTGCATGCTAGAAACACGCGTTAGTATGTGGTCAATACATGACGTCGTAAGTTTGTTCCCTAAGAATTCTTCTCGTGTAATTCCTGTGATGTTATTTTCCAAGCCGTAACTTGAAATGAGAGTCAAATAGTCGCTGACATAATTTTTAGTAGTAGAAGAAGTATCTATGTTGCGATCACCTACTAGAATTATGTTATCTTCTTTCTCTAGTGTCATTAGGAGATGCTGCAATTCCCCCAAAAGTATGCCTACATTTCTGTCTGGGGGCCTGTAGATAGCGCAGATTATGAATGATGCACGTGCACATTCGACTGATAACAGCAGCATCTCTGCTTCTGTGATAGTTATGGTCAGTTTTTCGCATAGCCAATTGTTTAAATTCTAACGTATATTATAACACCTCCTCCTTTTGTCTCGTGACGGCATACCGAAAATTGTTCAAAATCTTTTATTTGATATTACGTAGCATTGGTTTCGTCTACATTCACTTCGGTCAGGATAATCACATCTAAGGAGTCTTTATATGGCTCCAAATAAAGCTCTAATAGATCCCAATGTTTGTGTATGCTTCTGATATTAATATGAATCAGATCAAGACATGCAGTTTTTCCTTCCTCGCAGGTGTACCTCTGGCGGTAATTTACCCAGTCTTTAATTGTGTTAGATTGTAGTTGCATACCTACGTCATTTTGGATAAACTCGCTTCATTTTCAATTCTGATAACACCGGCTCCTCCTTGTTTCCTTACGAATACTTTGCCATTCTTCACCCACGCGAACTTGTACGACTTTTCGTTAGCTGCATTCTTAGCCATCCACAACAACTTCCTTGCAAATGATGTCAGGTCTTCATTAACGAAGATTTTATCGGACTTTAGCGGATGTTTCTTGGCTAGCCATGCATCTCTAATTGAACTGTTAGATAACCTAACCAGTATAGGCGGAGTTGCCCCTGTCCGAACTCTAATTCTGTGAATTGTCTCTAGTTGTCCGTCCATTGGCTTAGTCAGACCCAATTTGGCAGCACAATTGTTCAAGATATCTCTGAGGTTTTCATTGTTTGACTGAGGTATTCCGTGAATTTCCATATTACTTCTCCGAGAATACTCTTCTAAGCTTTCAATCGTTAGTTTGATCTGCGCGACCTCATCTGCCAGACTGTCTGATTTCGCACCTAGGTTCACGGTTGTCGTCTGTAGATTTTTAATCTCTTCCTTTTGTGTTTGAATCGCTTTCAGTAGCGTGCCGTACTGCGAAGAATGTTTTCCAGTGAACCCTCCACTCCTACAATTTGCTTATGCTGTTCCTCCAGTTTAAACAATGTATCATTATGTTTCAGCATTTGTGTTTCAGCAGTTTTTTCTAATGTTGCTAGGCGTTCCATCATATCGCTGAACTTTGACGACAGTGTCTCAATTGAAGCCATGACATCGTTCAATGAAGGCTCTTTCATCACTGCCTTTTCATTCTCGTTTTCATGCGGTTCATGCGCTATCTTGCGAACCCGAGTGTCGGCCGCTTTGGAAGTCTGACATGTCCAAGAATCAATGTCAGAGTCACTCATGCTTTTATAGGCAGTTTTAGTTACTCCTGCACATTTACCTATATGGTACTTATTATGGCATAGACCACAAAAAATTCCACCGGATGTAAGAGCCTTCATGCACACAAGACAATCAGGGTTCTACGCCAGTAATTACTGAGCACACCGCACCAGTGCCTACCGACGCATCCAATTCGCAGTCACCGATGACAAAACGCCATCTAAAAAGTAACGTCACCATCGCAGCACTTGGTTGTCTCTTCGTCACGGCAGTTTCTTTTTGTTTTGTTTTTTTGCCGCATTAGCGATATAGGGCCTTCGCTTTTTCGGGAATCAGATTCCTTACCTCCACTACCTCAAATGGGCCCTTCGTCACTAACTTTAGCCTTTGTGAACATGATGAGCGATGGCTTGGGGGCAATAGAAAATGAATGTGGGATTGGTGACGGACAATGCATAGGTGCTGCTGATCGAGGTTCAGGTACCTGGTGTTTCGGAATACTTCGGCGCGTAGATAACAGCGCTTCAATTTCAAAAAGGTGTTCATAGTTTCGACGACAAGGTGCGTTCATGGTGAACCCACGTATTCCCATTCAGTGATACTGTCACGGTGTAGTGACGGTGGCGAACCCATTACCCAAAACTGTGAATAATGAAATTAACTCCTATATGGGCTATACCACTCATCGTTTCAAATTTCCATCTGCCGCCTTCCTCGTGTTTTCAAACGTCAAGTTTGTCTTTTTGTGTATTCAGCAATCCTATGTTTTTTTTAAGTTTTAGCTTGCCCTCACTCAAAGGGCGGCAGATGATCATTTTTCCAGACGCTTTTAAGCTATCATTCACCTGCAAGAAAAAACCGCGAAAAAATGCCTAAGCATCTCTTGCTGTCAAAACTTGTTATTATCAGACAATTTGCGGCCTTGCGTGCCTCAGCATTCTCTTACGTTGCAGATCGTTTCAATTCAGCAACAAATGGAAGTTCCATAGTGTTTATGTCCCCTGTTTTGCGTGCAACTTATGGTGGGAGTGAAAGTACACGTACGACGAACGGCGACCTTTTCTATGATACGAAGCGGGACGCCAATACGCTGACACATAAAACAACTAGAATAGCGTATAAAATCACGTTCGATCACTGATACAAACAATCACATGGACTGCTTGAACAGGCGTGACGCAGTGAAATAAGGCCCATTACATGAGGGGAGGAAATAATTGGGGCATGTGTCTTCATGGAGCCCATCGTCTGAAAAGAAAGCGCACGAATACTCCCCTACATAGGAAACTATTTATTTATTTATTTATTTATTTATTTATTTATTATTATGGCAAACCTGTACACAAGACCATTACAGGTGCGCATACATATTTGTACAGTAACATACTGAGGCAGAAATGAAATACCTTTTGGCAAAGGGGGCTGCAACAACACGTATACATAGCAGTAACGTGTTCACCAATGTCATCACGCGCAAGACCGTAACTGAATAATGGAGACATTTAGCGTGTCCACTAGAGACTGGGAAGAATTAGAAGCGAGAATGAACTGCGATTTCTTCTTCAGGAATATTTTGGACACATAGTAAGTTATTTTTGATAAACGAAACCGACATAGTGAAGGAGTAAGGTTACCAGGAACCAGGAACCAAAGTAATGCAAATAAGCTTGTCAAGCGCATCAGAAATATTGACCGGCAGTCAGTCTCAAAAATCAGTACACGACTACGTTTATGTTGATTAATTACCCACAGGGGATGCAGATCATAAAGAGAACATATGCACAAGAGTAAACGTGAGCTGTAGCTGATATTGCAGGCATAGCGAATTCACGCCACTCTCATTCAAAAGAAAAATTCACAATAATTGTACTCTGCCGGTACTAACATATGGGCCATAAACTCGGAGGTGAATAAAAAGTAATGAGAACAAGTCAAGGATTGCGCAATGAGTGAGAGAACGAAAATGTTAGGGGTAACCTTCTGAAAGAGGAAGAGAGCGGTGTTGATCAGGGTGCAAACGTGGATGGCCTATAGTCTACCTAACAATATGGCGACAAAAGCGAAGCTGGTCAAACCACGTATTTCGTTAGAAAAATGAATTGCAGTCCATTTGATTTACAGAGTGCCTGCTAAGGAAAAGCATGCACTGTCTAGGAAGATCGAAAGTTAGGCGTGGTGATGATATTCAAAAGTTGGTCGGCACAACATGGAATGAGCTAGCACAGGTCATAGAGATCACTGGCAGAGGCCTGCCTACAGCAATGCATATAAAAATTAGCTTCTTACTTTTTACAACACGCAAAATTCCTCCATAATTTTAAGGCATTTCTTCTCTTCAACAGCAGCACACTTTTTATGCGAAACCGTATTCACATTATTGCATGCCGCCGTCGCTTCCATTTTCCGCCGCTTCAATGCCACCATACCCACCTTGACATCATGATATATGTGCAGGGACGGCTCCTGGCAAAGTGCAACAAGATCGCCGACTAGGATTGATTTGATCCGGGACAACCTCAAATGTTCAACCGTTATGTGCTTTGTGCACGGTGCTGGCGCCCTATTCTGACGTACACTTGAATGCGTTTTATATTAAGCCGGTAAACTTGTAGAAAAGTTGGTGTTGACGTGGTCTGATTATTCTTTACTTCCATAACCTTCCACCGGGCTACAACAGAGAGCTGTTGTTAGTGGCTCCAAGCATTGGCATCAACAACACATGGTGTAGGCGTTTACTTCGAAAAATTGCAGTACGCGTGCCTTTGTGTACTACGCCTCCTTGAGAGTGCAGCCGCCTGAACCTGCAAAACGACCTCTGACTTTGTGCGAGTCATCGTCATGTTTAACCAGCTGCGGAGAATCCAAGGAGAAGCGATATGCTGGGAAATTCTCACCTAGGAATGTTAGGTAGCGAAGTTTTTTTCGCAGTGTGGGTAGCCGCTGGTGCCTTCTGTAGTTTCATTGCATGGCGACTTTCATAGGTCTCCGCGCCCTTTAAAGGGATCTTATGCAAACTGTTTGTGCATTTCGTCCTTGGTTTGTGCCTGATGACGTCATCGACCAGCACCTAAGATGGCGCAGGCTACCGAGGGAGCTGATATTGAGCCTATGCGTGGCATTGGAAATGCATCTGTAATTATGGGCAGGGCGTCTACAAACCATCTTGATGTACGTTCGGGTTTCGCTGGTCTTGCCTCAACGCTATATGATATTTATATCCTGATTTCGTTTTCTTTTTTCATTCGTTTCCCTGATTAGCATTGAAATTAAGACTTTAGTGATTTTGTACTATGGGCACTATAAACGAAGCTGTATAATATAAGTGTGCAGTGATTAGCTCTTAGAATATAACCTCAACTACAGCAGCATAATATGCAATTATGCTGTCAGTTTACCGCACTTTCTTTTCTCTGTCGTTCATTCGAAGCTTTGCTTCTTCCTCGCTCTCATAAGATGCCATTTTTAAGAGCGCTTCCACTTCTGTTGCTGCTTTATCAGAGCTCAAAAACATTTTTGCTGGAAAATTTCGTACAAACGCAAAAGATAAATGAGTACCGCACATGCACCAGTCTCGTTTGATTGAACTTTTGCGCAAATATATAAGAAAATATCCAAAGATACCGGGTATTCGATATATATAAGAATAAATATTGCCTTTCAAGCTCTGTGTTTATTTTTGTCATATTATTTGCTTTGGAAGCGCGGCTCTTTAGACAAAGTGCATGTAAGCCACGCTCCTTATACTAGAAGGGTAACTAACGGCTGAAATTAAGTCAGGCTTAGTTGTGAAGACCAGATAAGAAGGCTTGAGCACGTTACGGGATACGCAGACCGACCCCAATGCAAAACAATACTGTGAAGTCATAAAAAAAGATTACTGCATTGTTACAAACAGAGTGAAAGCAAATGACCTTGAATGTTCCGAGCTTCGGCTAGAAAAAAAAATGCCGATCGTGAGAGAGGTGATGAAGTGAGTTTTGTGCGAACGAGATTGATGTCCACATGCAACTACTTATTCAATGTTGCTACTACAAGGGGAAAACGATACGAATTCATCTGTGATAATTAATGTATGGCCAAAACTAACGGCAGCCAAAACAGTTTCTTCATCATGGTCACTGTTAATATTATAGGACGGCTGCCGCTTGTAATTGTTAAAACGACATCACACAGTTCTTCTGCGCGCAATACCTTTGCAGGAAGAAGCACAAATCTGTGCGACATCGTCAAACATTTAGGATTGCTGAGAAGCGCAGGTAATCAGGCTTCACCTCGCGCTGTAATTTTTGCATATGTGTAAATTGCACATGATAACGGCTTACATTTGCTCAGGTCCGGTCATACTAGGCAGATAATATAGATGTGGAAACGACGTTGACATTAAAATACTAGCATGCCAAAGTATAATAAAGGTGCATATTATCCCAATATTGCGCACATATGTTTAAAAGATACGTAGTAATCCTAACTCAAGTAACCTTTACTGCCGGGACATATTCTCACAGTTTTATGCACCTGTAGATTAAAAAGCATATAGTAACATTTACTGCAGGAGTACTTATTTCCCTTTACTTAGAGGTTCCCATAACCTTTTTTATATTAAAACCTTTCGTTCAGGAAGAGTCTGGCAAGTCATCACCTGCGGGTGCTTCCGTGAATGACCATGAGTTGCAAATATTGCTCCTTTGGCCATCACTCAAATTTCACCGCAGTACATTAGCGTGACTTACTGAGCAGCACTTTGTGAAAAGGGCATTTCAAAAGATCGGCCCAATTGCAACAACCTTCTGTTAGCAACTACGGAAAGGTGCTCTTTTCTGGTAACCTATGCATTCGCGGCACTTGCTCGTTTTTTTTTTCTGCTGCGGTATAGCAATCTTCCGGTCAGGATTAAAACGCCTCTTGAACTCAGCAGGGGAGTTACGAATAAATCCGGTGAAAACATATGTTATAAAAAGGCATCCATCAGACACTGTGAATTGAAGTTGTTGAAATTAGGCCCATCTTACGAAACCTTTTTTTTTAGGTGCAGCTGCCTGATTAGCGCTAGTGCATTGCGGTGAAGTTTGAAGGGCAGCCTAAGGTACTGTGTCCAATTTTGATGGGCATAATTAGAAGGACGCGCTTGTGAAGATATGTAAGAATGAATGCCTAGACGAAAGGCTGCAACACAAGAAAGGTTCGAATAGATGGCCAGGTGGGCGCTGTGCCAAAATTCTTGAACATGGATAGTTGTCTAAAATACTGAAACTTAAATACTCACCAGAAAGTTATATTTCATTAATCCAGATGCTCCATAGGAGCCGCAGAAGTCAGAATTTTCGGGAAATCATCAAGCCGATTATTTAAGTTGAACGTTTTCTTCTTTTGCTTCTTCATAGAGTAAGCAGACATGTCATTGGTAGATTGAATGCTGAGCCAGGACCCAAAGCATATGAATTTACTATAAACTGTGCCTAGCACCAGTATGTAAAAGAAAAACTCGAAGCCAGAATGTGCAGTGAAATGCAGTACTGTTTCACGCATTGTAATGGCATGCACTCTAGATAAATTCTCTATCAAAAAACTTCAACTGGCACAACAATGCTTTTTATGCAACGTTTTGCAGTATGTGGTTTTTCAAGCTATTCTGAAGCCGAATGCTTCCAGTAAAGTAACTGTGCTCCTAGTGATGACTGACTATATTTCTGAAATTACATTACGACAATTGATTTTTTACACGCTAGTCAGTCAAATATTGCCAATCTTCGTACAAAATAATATAGCGGATGTTCTTTTGTTGAGCTTGCTATAAGTTATGTTCAGCGAAATTAAACATTTTGCCTCAAAATGTTTATTTTTAATATTCATAGAGAGTGCGAATTGCAGCTTATAAATTTCTTCGCTGCCTTAACATTCCATATTGCAGGTCGCCTACACATGTTTACACAACGCAGCGCCCAGTAACTAGTATAGAACACTCGATTCATAAAACATATTGCTTTTGAAATAACCTGGCACATAGTAATTTGATATTAAATGTACAAAACAGTGCCATTGATTAAATTTACAGTAAGCTGCTTTTAGAGAGGCGCATACAGCGTACGCAAATTCGACGCCATGTATAGTGCCTAGCTGTGGACCATGAGTTGATAGTTTTCCGCAAACAGGATCGTGCGCTATCATTACGATAGAGTAGCATTACTAATAATTATACTTTGCAGTAGTCGGGCAAGTGAGTTCAGAAAAAGTGGCATTGTGAGATTCACTATGCGTTTCCGCATGCAACATTATTTGTATACAAACTAACTTTATGGCCATATGAGGCGGCGGCATCCATGCTTACTCAGTTATTCATTCATTCATTTTATTTGCTCTTCACAATTACTTATTCTGAAAGGCACCAAAGAGAAAAGCCACTGCTTCATGGTTTAAGGGAATCCTTGTTTCATTTTATTTTCCTTTGACAGCTACGGCAAATCAACAGCAATGTCGTCCATAAATGAAAAGAAAAAGAGAAAGGCAAGCATATCCTGTCACGTACGATACATTGAGGCAACGTGAAAAAAAATAATGACGATGGTAACCACAAACTTATGGTGTAAGCGCATGAAGAAACATTGCAGGCAAGATTTGTTAGTAAATTAAAGATGTCTGCTATAGCAAGCATTTCTCTCGTGCCGATTGTTTTATTTACCAGACTGGATGGCTATTTGTGTGAAACTGATGTTTTCAAAATCAAATTCACATCTCACGCAATGAGAAAGCATTCTAGAAAAACAATTTTGTGCATTTGTGCGTTGTAGTTACTTTGGCAGTGTGTAATTGTCCACTGACCTGTATTTATGGTATGATATGTCAGATCTGATAGCTGTAAGCTACAAATCTCACAGTACAAAGGGATCCATTTCTTAACGCTAAGGCGTTACATACGGTCGCGTGAAATCAAGTGAAATGATGTGACTAGCAGCTGTGAGAAGAGAAGCTGATACAAAACCTTAAGAAAGAATGCGCTTATTATGCTATTTGCAAACACA